>NC_091433.1:191626016-191926016 GCF_964237555.1 Oryctolagus cuniculus | reverse complement strand
CCGAGGCACTGTGGGGGGCAGTGCACCCTCACTGCTGTGCGCACACCTGCTCCTCACAGGTGGACTTGGACGTCCCGCCCCCACACCACACAAACATCAGTCAGAACAGCCCAGACCAAGGGTAAGGGCCGTACCTAGAAAACTTGCAGGCAAAGACAGATACAACGTTCACGCGCTTGAGTTAAGCAAATGATTCTTAGATGCCAAAAGCATAGGCGGCAAAAGACAAACTGATACATTAGGACTTTAGCAATATGCAAACCTGTTGTCCTCCAAAAGACAGCATCGGGAAAATGAGAAGACATGCTAGGGACAGGCTGAAAATCTGTCTGACGAGGGACTTCCCAGAATATATAAAGGACTTACAAAGCTCAATGGACAGTCGACCCCTTTTAAATAGGAAAATATCTGAGTAGACATTTCACACACAGATACAAATAGGCTGTGGACAAGAATAGAAACTCAGCACCGTTAAGCCACCGGGGAAATGCAAACTACACCTGCTCATGAACGGGTATAATCGAAACTCCCTGTATACGTGGT
The DNA here is from genome assembly GCF_964237555.1 of Oryctolagus cuniculus. Lineage (NCBI taxonomy): Eukaryota > Metazoa > Chordata > Mammalia > Lagomorpha > Leporidae > Oryctolagus > Oryctolagus cuniculus. Next base: position 191,925,473 of record NC_091433.1, on the reverse strand, counting down.
GTCCTTTGGGGCGCAGAAGAGGACACCCCAAGCTATGGCACGTGGGCTTGGGGTCTGGGATGCTGGGGCTGGGTCGGACTGCAGTGGGACGGAAGTGTCCTAACACAGGCCCGTGGCAAGGGCCGCGCACCTGCAAGCTTACCCCGGGCCTCTCGGTCACACTCTTAAAGCAGGTGGATTTTATTGCAAGTTAATTTTATCTCAGTAAAGCTACCTGAAAAATGTGTTCATCAAATATGTGCGTTCTAAAAAGACCGGAAGGAGGCAGGCCAAAATGATCACTTCTCTTGTCTTTGGGTACTACTCTCTTTTATTCATGTCTGTATTTATTTTTTGAAGATTTGTTTATCTGAAAGGCAGAATTACAGGGCGGGGGGGGGGGGTCTTCCAGCCATTGGTTCACTTCCCAGATGGCTGGAATGGCCAGGCTGAAGCCAGGAGCCAGGAGCTTCCTCAGGGTCTCCCATGCAGGTGCAGGGGCCCAAGCACTTGGGCCATCTTCCACTGCTCTCCCAGGCCATAGCAGAGAGCTGGATCAGAAGTGGAGCAGCCGGAACTCGAACCGGCTCCCATATGGGATGCGGGCACTGCAGGCTGCGGCTTTACCCGCTGTGCCATAGCGGCGGCTCCTTCCGTGCCTTTTCAATGTTCTACCACGAGGCAGCAGGTCTTGGCTAATGAGAAAAGCCCCGGGCAGGAGAGGCCGGCAGGGTGCCGGTAAGGCGGACCTTGTTGTCTGAGTGCTGTGCTGAGAGAAGCTGTCGTCCAAAGCCGCCAGACGCTCGGCTGCCGGGAAAAGCAGAGCCCAGCCCCTCTCTTCTGGGAAGAAGCCCTGCGCTCGCCCCGTGGTTCTGCTCCCCTGAACGTCACTGTCACCCATTATCCTGACGGAGGCTGCCTGGAAATGCCCTGGATGTACAGAGCGCGAGGCACAGCGAGGCCGCGGGGCGGGCAGATGCGCTGACAGCGAGGGGTCTCAGGGGAGGGAACGGGATGGAAACTTTGACCCTGGCCCTTGATGTTTTTAAAATGACTTTTCTATTTATATGATAGGCAGAGTTACGGGAAGACAGAGAGAGAGAGAAAAGGAGAGGGAGAGGGAGAGAGAGAGGTTTCTATCCGCTGGTTCACTCCCCAGATGACCTCAACGGCCAGGGCTGGGCCAGACCGAAGCCAGGAGCTTCTTCCGGGTCTCCCACATGGGTGCAGGGGCCCAAATACTTGGGCCATCTTCCACTGCTTTCCCAGGCCACAGCAGAGAGCTGGATCAGAAGTGGCGCAGCCGGGACTCGAACCGGTGCCCATGTGGGATGCTGGTGCTGTAGGCCAGGGCGTTGACCCGCTGCACCACAGCGCCAGCCCCAAGGTGCAAGAATCTTTGTCATCACCCACACCGGGAAGTAAGCCATCACCAGTGAGCGCTCACGATGGAAACCAGCACTCCGTTGACACGTGGAAGCTTCCAGAAGCAGCCTTGTGCCCCTCCCAGCCTCTCACTCCCCCAAGGGCCACCTCTCTTCTGGCTCCTGACACCCTCGATCTTTGTGTCCTGCATTTGGACCTTGGACGCCTGAAAGCACACAGTAGGTCCTCATCAACCTCGCTCTGGAACCCGGGGGCTCGGAGAAGCAGCGACTTGTCCCCGCCCATGGCTGCGTGTCCCTGCGGGAGTCTCCCCGTCTCTCTTCTCTCCCGTCGACAGGCAGCTGGGCGCCTTTCAGCTCGAACTCCCGTGAACGCGCTGTGCAGCGGCGTTGGCCGCGTACCCGGGCATGACGCTGCCAGGCGGGACCGGCGGCGTGGGTTTCACCTCCCACCAGCAGGTGACGGCAGCTGCAGGCTCTGTTCCGTCTCCCCAGCCCTGAGTGTCGCCTGCCCTTGTCATCACAGCCACCATGATGGGCGTGGTGGCTGTGTGTCATCATCGACTCATTTGCATTTCCCTGATGAAATCCTGTGTTTTCCTTTGCTTCCTGGCCACTGGACTTGTTCTCTTGGGAACAGCCGAGTCAAGCCCTTTGCCTGTTGCACTATTGGTTTGTGGGCCCCGTTACTGGTTTGTGGGAATTTTTAATATATTTGGAATATAACTCCTTTAGAAGTATGAGTGCACTTCCAAAAGCTCATGGAAGATAGAATTAGAATTAGAGTATACATTTACTGGGGATGGTGTTCTGGCGTCCTGTATGAGTGCCGGTTCGAGTCCCAGCTGCTCCACTTCCCATCCCTGCTAAGGCTCCCGGGAAAGCAGCAGAGCATGGCTTGGGCCAAGCTTGGGCCCTGCCACCCACGCGGGAGACCTGGATGGAGCTCCTGGCTCCTGGCTCCTGGCTTCTGCCTGGAACCAGCCCTGGCCATTGCAACCCTTTGGAGAGTCAACCAGTGATGGAAGCGCTCTCTCTCTCTCTCTCTCTCTCTCTAATTCTGCTTTTAAAAAAACTTGAAAAACTATGCATTCGCTTTTGTATGAGAATGTCAAAGCCCGCACACAGTTTCCTTCCTCAGCCGCATTTTCCAGGAACTTTCTGAAGAGCTCGCGCGTGCACGGACGGAAGCGTTATTGGCACTTAGGTTTCAGTTCCGTTCCCACAGAGTTGCCGAGGCCCCCGGGTGTTCCACGCACACCTGCTCTGTGGCCGGCCTGCCGCCCCGTGGTCCTTGCTTTGGCTGCTTTGTCCCTGGAGGGCAGAACTTCTCCTGTCTGGCGAGGAAAACTTTGCTTACCCCGGATCAGGGCGACGTCTCTTACGGGCACCACTTCTCACCTCCGAAGGCTTGCCGGGAAGAACCGCCAGCCGACCGGCGAGGAGGGGGAGGCACGGGGAGACCCAGAGGTGCCTGCCCAGAGCCCCCGATGAAGCCCACGTGCTTCTGTCCCCCTCCTCACAGGGGGCGGGGAGATGCGGCAGGTGACAGTTCTAGGGGCACTAAACGATTCTGGGTGGACGAAGGAGCCCGAGCTCGCACACCGGTCAGTGCCTCCCTTTGGAAGCGGCACTAGCGTGGGACAGATGCCGGCCAGCTGTGGCTGCATCCTCCCATCTTCCTTCCCGGACACAGCTCAGCTGATGGCAACGCGGGGAAGGGACAGAGGCAGCTGTGTTCTTCCTGGGAACTGGGGAACCAAGGAGGAGAGCCCCTGGCAGCCCCTGCTGCCCGCCGAGGGCCTTGGACCTCAGCCAGCCCCTCCATGCCCTTTGGTGTTCACGTGCGGACCTGCAGTCCGTCCAGGAGGCGTGGAGGGAGGCCGGTGAAGCTGAGCATCCTTGGGTGCTCAGTGTGGTGGGGGAGACCAAGGCCGGGAGGGAGGGACCTCGGTCCAGTCTGGCCAGGCAGGGAGGGCTGGGTCTGCTCCACATGGGGTTCATCTGGGGCATGCTCTGGACCAGCGGCAGCCCAGTGTGCAGGGCTGTGAGGGGCTGGCACCTGGAGGCTGGCACAGAGCCCGCAGGCCTGCCCCGTGGGAGTCAGAGGGGTGGTCCTGGCTCTGTGGCTATAGCAGGCACCACCTTGGCGACAGGGACTGGCAAAAGCAAGGGTCCCTCTGGGACCCCTGGGCTTGGCGACAACCTTCAAGGTCACGAGGAAGCCCCTGCAGAAGGAGGGGGCAGGGGTTTGTGTCCACTTCTCGGAGACTGGACGCAGAGGGTCTGGCCCTTCTAGACTTCCCCTGAGGCCCCAGGGCAACGGGACCTGTGCCCATGCGGTTGGCTCATCTGCACGTTTGAACACTAACAGGAGATGAGGCTGGGAAGTGGGTCACGCCAGCCGTGACGGACACGGACAGGTGAATCACGCCGTGGATCATGGGAGTAGCGTGCCTTCTCGTGGCTCAGCCGGAACTCCCTGCGAGAGGGGCCCCTCCCCGCCGCCCTGCCCGGTGAGCAGCCTGCCTGGACAGTTGTCATTCTGGGCGGGTTTCCACGGTGCAGAACAGCGTGGGGCAGAGGGCTGCCAGCAGACCTGCCCTCGGAGTGCCCACAGCAGCACAGAACCCAGTGACACCTCCCCTCCCACCCCAGGGTCTCGGGCGGCTCGTTCACGGCATCGCCTATCAAAGAACAGCAGCGAGACCGAGTGCCGCTGTCCACCCAACCGAAAGTCCGCCTCCAATGCTCCACTTGGTTTGCTGTCCCAGCCCCTCTCCCACCCACTGGGAGGAGAACCCCCGCCCGTGCACAGCAGGCTCAAGCCCTGGGTGGGGAGCCACCCACGCAAGCAAGGGCCCCTCCAGCTGTGCCGGCCAGGACAGCCCAGAAGCTGCAGCAGGCCCCCTGTCCCGGCCAGAAGGGGGCAGGCTGGGCAGGGGTACTGCCTGTCGTTCCCAGGTAAGTCTGGGATCCGGGCATGTCCCCAGCCCTTCCGGGCCTGGGCTCTCTCGCCTGTGGAATGAGGCCACGGCCTCTCTCACAGAGCTGTTGGGAGGACGGATCGGGATCACGCATCTTGAGAGCCCAAGTGGCTGCTGCTGCTGCTTCTTCTTCTTCTTCTTCTTCTTCTTCTTCTTCTTCTTCTTTTTTTTTTTTTGACAGGCAGAGTAGACAGTGAGAGAGAGACAGAGAGAAAGGTCTTCCTTTGCCGTTGGTTCACCCTCCAATGGCCGCCGCGGCCGGTGCGCTGCGGCCGGCGCACCGCGCTGATCCGATGGCAGGAGCCAGGTGCTTCTCCTGGTCTCCCATGGGGTGCAGGGCCCAAGCACTTGGGCCATCCTCCACTGCACTCCCTGGCCACAGCAGAGAACTGGCCTGGAAGAGGGGCAACCGGGACAGAATCCGGTGCCCCGACCGGGACTAGAACCTGGGGTGCCGGCGCCATAAGTGGAGGATTAGCCTAGTGAGCCGTGGCGCTGGCCCCAAGTGGCTTCTGGGAGCACAGGGGTGCTCAGTGGTGTGGCCTTCGGGTGCAGGTGCACAGCCCACCTGGGAGACCCGACCAAGCCTGGCGTGGGGCTGGGGCCCTGCCCTCTGAGGGCCCTCCGCCCCTGGCTGGGCTCCATTGTGACACTGGGATGTGACAGAAAGGACAAAGGCAGAGTGAATCAGCCGGGAGTCCCCTGGGGTTCGGAGACTCCCCGGGAGGGTGGGCCGGTGACTCAGCCCGGAGATCCTTTTACTTTTCCAGTGACCAGCCTGACTCCCGTGACACAGCCGTGACTCACGTTGCTGTCGCGGTTATGTAACCAGGCTGTTTGCTCTGTTTCTATGTCACTCCGGAGAGCTCTGTGGAATCTCCCAGGTCTTGGTTCGTGCTGTCAGGAGCCGGTGACGCAATGCCGTTCCTTGAGGACAAGGTCACACGCCTCCTTGTAATCTCTGAGGACAAGGTCACACGCCTCCTTGTAATCTCTGAGGAGTGAGGAGCTGAACAGAAAACCGAGCCTTGAACTTGACCCTGGGCCTGGCCTTTCCCAGCTCCTCCACCCCGGAGGGAGCCGGAACCCAGCGCTGACACTCAGAAAGCTGACGATTTTCTCTGTGCGTCTTTGCTGCAGAGTCTAGGTGCTCGGTAGCTCCCAGGCAGACGAGGGAGAGACAGGGGATTTGCGCTTGGACTTCTCAGAAAGCGGAGCTGGCCGTGGGGGACAGGGTGTCCACCATTCCCCTACCCCACCCTGCACCATAAACAAGAACCACAGGAGATCAAAATCCTTGTTCTGATCACGGCACCCACCGGGCAGGCCCTACGGAGTGGGCTCTGCAGAGGCAGCTGCTGCCCCTGCGCCACTCGATCCAGCACTGACCGAGTGGCCTTAGTACCTGGCCACCTCGCTGGGCCAGGCGGCCACTAAGTGACAGGACTGCGATGGGCACTTGGAGTCTGGGAACAGGCTCAGTTACGTTTTGTCCTTTGCATTTCGGTATTGTCAGGCTTCTTGCGTGTATGGTGTGACATTTTTCAGCAGTTCTGGAAAGTTCTCAGACATCACCTCTTTCCATAATGCCCCTTCTCTCTTGCTGCTGCTTCTCAAACGCCAATTAAATCACCCTCTCTCCTGTCCCTGTTCTTATCATGATTTGCATCCTTCGTCTGTGTGGTCACCTGGATAACTTCTTCCACCCTTTCTTCCAGTTCACTGATTCTCTCCTTGTCTGTATCTAATTGTCCATTAAACTTATGTATTGAATTTAAAATTTCAGTTGTAGTGTTTTCTATTCCTGTAAGGAATATCTATTGATTCTTTAAAAAAATGCCTCATATAAAGTTTTTATAGTTTCTGCTTGCTATAGATATTTCAAAGCTTGTATTTTATTTTATTTAATGTAGCAATTTTGACATTTATTTCCATAATTCTATTTTATGAAGTATTTGAGAGGTCAGTTGTTTCTTTGTCCTACTTATTCTTTTTATAATACTTATTTATTTATTTATTTATTTTAAAGGCAGAGTTATGGGTGGGGGGAGAGAGATAGCTCCCATCTGCTGGTTCACTCCCCAAATGGTCACAACAGCCAAAACTGGGACAAGCCAAAGCCATCCAGATTGCTCACCTGTATGGCAGGGGCCCAAGCACTTGGTCCATCTTCTGCTGCTTTCCCAGGTGCATTAGCAGGGAGCTGGATGGGAAGTGGAGCAGCCGGGACTCAAACCTGTGCCCATATGGGATCCCAGCATCACAGGCAGTGGCTTGACCCACTGTGCCACAACACCAGCCTCCTTAGCTGGTTCCTTCTTCTCTTACGGGCACTCCCACAGAGGCAGGGCCTTTGCACATGCTACTCCTCTGCCTCACAAACATGTGTGTAACACATGTAACACATGGTGTGTAACAACACACCAGCAACACGGTTTAGATACTTCCGCAGAGTCTTCAGATCTCAGAGTGGGGTGGGTTCCTGTTGGAACCTCCTGTCGCTTACCCAGGGCACCCAGCACTCTCCTTCACAGCACTGTCACCCTTCAAACTCCTTCTTTCCGGCCTGGCTCCCCATCAGACTGGAAGCTGCACAGGGCTGGGACGACACCTGTTCTGCCCGCTTCTCTTACCAGGCAGAGCCTGGCACACACGTGGTGGGCTCTGAGCATGCGTGCACTGAAGGAATGACACATGAACAGCCCGCATCCATAACGGATGAGTGGTTCATGACCAGAAAATGCCTGTGATACCACACTGGTAGAATGAGAGAGAAGTGAACATGCATTTAAATTCACGCACAAATGAGAGGCGCCAAACTGTAGGAGGGTGCATTGACAAGTCTGCAGGAGGGCTGGCGCCGCGGCTCACTAGGCTAATCCTCCACCTGCGGCGCCGGCACACCGGGTTCTAGTCCCGGTCGGGGCGCCGGATTCTGTCCCGGTTGCCCCTCTTCCAGGCCAGCTCTCTGCTGTGGCCCGGGAGTGCACTGGAGGATGGCCCAGGTGCTTGGGCCCTGCACCCCATGGGAGACCAGGAGAAGCACCTGACTCCTGGCTTTGGATCGGCACAGCGCTAGCCATAGCGGCGGCCATTTGGGGGGTGAACCAATGGAAGGAAGACCTTTTTCTCTGTCTCTCTCACTGTCTAACTCTGCCTGTCAAAAAAAAAAAAAAAAAAATCCACAGGAATGCACATCATGAAAAACTGCGCATGGATTTCCGAATTTTTTTTGCACCAAAATAAGCTTATCTTTTGATTCCATTCTTCTGGGAGCTTTTTGAAGTCCCTTTGCATAGACAACATAATACAACTTTAGGAAAAACAGTGGAGGAAATCGGAAAGAGATACACAACGCTGGCCGTGGTTGAGCCTGAACTGTGTGCACCGTGATCTGTGCGTTTCTGAAACTCTGGGATTTCCGGTCTCTGTGGTGGGCGTTCCTGCCTTCAAAACAGGAAAGTGGGAGTGGCCTTCAGCAGGCATCGAACCGACTGCAAAAGACCCCACAGCGGCTCACTGGGGTTGCCATGGGCGGGGTCGGGGGCTCGGGCGACGGGCGCAGACGGGGCTGTGGATGCCGGCCCCTCGGGTGCCAGCCTGGGACTGGAGCCCGGGGAAGCCAGCGTGGCCGCGACTCCCGGGTGTATCCGGGCACCGGACTTACTCAGAGCATCAGGGCTGACGGGCTGGCGCCTTCCGGCTCTCCCAAAGTTCACGGCCAATACCCCTACAGCAGAAGAAGGTGCAGACGGAGAGCCTGACCAGTGTCGGCTCCGAGTCTCACCTGGCTGCTTCGTGCAAGAGTGGACAGCCGTGTGGACATGGGGGGGGGGGCGGGAGGGCTGATGGGGGCCACCCCTGGGGTGGGCGTTGGGGGGCAGCAGGGCCTGTCCGTCCGCACCCCCAGGCCTGCCTCAGCCTTCCTTCCTCCCTGTGGGGCGAGGGTCTTCTCTCCCAGGATCCAGCAGACCAGGTGGCGGCCGTGGCAGAGGGTAGGGTGGAGCGCCTCCTCCTCCCAGAAGGACTCCAGCCCCGTCACAGGGCCCTTGGCTCCCCTAAGATGCCTGGAGGCCCATGTCCCACGGCCATCCCACGGACAGTGGGGGGCGGAGTCCACAGCCACCTGCACCCCCCCAGGGGGGAGCGCCCCAGGGCCATCCATCCCCCTGCGCTCTCTCTGCGCTGTCTGATTTCGGGTTTTCACCAACCCGGCTGCGTTTCTGCTCTTTCACTCAGGGAGTAAGCGCAGCCGTTGTTGTGGGGAAGGGGGCGTGGTCCTCCCGGCATAGCTGCCACTGATCCCACAGGCAGAGGAGGGGAGGTGGGTGGGTGACCCTGGTGACAGGAACAGGCCGGCAGCATCGTGGGGCAGTGAGGGGCCAGGCTGCAGCCAAATCAAATGGAGCCCTGACCGCCAAGCCCAGGGCGCTGGAACCCGGGACACAGGTGGGTTGGGGGTGCCCGGGACACAGGAGGGTCGGTGTACCTGGGGCACAGGTGGGTCGGGGGCACCCGGGGCACAGGTGGGTCGGGGGTGCCTGGGGCACAGGTGGGTGGTGTGCCCAGGGCACAGATGGGTCAGGGATTCTCGGGGCACAGGAGGGTGGTGTGCCCAGGGCACAGGTGGGTCGGGGGCGCCTGGGGCACAAGTGGGTCGGGGGTTCCCGGGACACAGGTGGGTGGTGTGCCCAGGGCACAGGTGGGTTGGGGGTGCCCGGGGTACAGGTGGGTCAGGAGTGCCCGGGGCACAGGTGGGTTGGGGGTGCCCGGGGCACAGGTGGGTGGTGTGCCCAGGACACAGTGGGTCGGGGGTGCCTGGGGCACAGGTGGGTTGGTGTACCCAGGGCACAGGTGGGTCGGGGGTGCCTGGGGCACAGGTGGGTTGGTGTACCCAGGGCACAGGTGGGTCGGGGGTGCCCGGGGCACAGGTGGGTCGGTGTACCTGGGGCACAGGTGGGTTGGTGTACCCAGGGCACAGGTGGGTCGGGGGTGCCCGGGGCACAGGTGGGTCGGTGTACCTGGGGCACAGGTGGGTTGGTGTACCCAGGGCACAGGTGGGTCGGGGGTGCCCGGGGCACAGGTGGGTCGGTGGGGACTGCAGGGCCTGCAGGGCCGGGCTGTGAGATTCAGAGCAGAGGTGCCAGGCCTGGGTCACGCTGGGGCAGCTGCACGCCTCCCTGCGGTCAGACTCATCTGCCGCAGGTCCGAGCAAACCTTCAATAAGAGCACAGTGGATTCTCGGCCTGGGTTTCCCGGCGCCCTCCCTGGTCGCAGGGCTTGGAAGAGGAGAGAGAGCGGTGGGGCTCAGGCTGGGGTCCTGCTCTAGATGAGGAGCTGGGGGCAAGGATGGTGGGAACGGACCCCAGGGGCCACGCCGTCTCTGGGGACAGCAGGGCAGGGGCTGCCTCTGTGGGCGAGGCCAGCTCGCAGGCTCCGGGGCTGGGGGTGCTGAGTGAGGTGAGCGCTCCTGCCCGCCCGGAAACCACTCTGCAGGGCCCCGCAGCCCCCACCCAGGCACGCGGGTCCCGCACTGCAGCCTGTTGCTTCCCGTAATCACCCCCACACTCAACTCCAAGCCGTGCGCACGGCCTCCTCAGGCTCCTGGATCCAGGTGAGCACGGCCGTGACCTTGGCGGCTGTCTCCCCACCCTGTGTCACAGACAGCTCCTACCAGGGGTCAGGGTGAACCTGCTGGCGCCAGGGGCCCCGAGCTGGGAGCCATGCTGGGGGCCACACCCAGAAGACACTTAGGGGTTCCTAGAAGAAAGCCCCCCCACGCCCCTTGGGCCTGTGGAGCAGCCAGGACTCGAGCCAGCGCCCATGTGGGCAGCAGGCAGCAGCCTCACCCATGACAGCACAACGCCGGCCCAGCCCAACCCTTCTGCCAGTCACCTGGGGCGAGCTCCGCCTCCCGTTTCAGACAGCCCCGAAGTGGTGCTAACCAAGGCTGCACAGCCAAGGAGGGAGCAGTCCTGGGAGCGGGGTCCCCCGGGCTCAGCTTCTGCCTCCGTCTCCACTCACTCACAGGCTTTGCCCACCAGGGCCGGTAGTGACCCAGCCTCCACGGCCTTCAGTGGCCTCATGTGGACACGACCGGAGAAGGACACGGACAGCGGGGACGTGGGCGGGAAACGCAGCTGCCCAGGCGGCAGGGGCTCAGCATGTTCAACCACCACTCGCAACGCCAGCAGCCCATGTCCCCGTGCCAGCAGCCCATGTCCCCGTGCCAGATCGGGTCATGGCTACCCCGCCCCCAATTCAGCTCTCGCCAATGCACCTGGGAGGCAACAAATGATGGGTCACATGGGCCCCGACACCCCCGCGGGAGACCTGGATGGAGCTGCTGGCTTCTGGCTTCAGCCCACCCCTGCCCTGGCTGTTGTGGTCGTTTGAAAGTGAACCAGTAGAAGGACGTTCTCTCCACCTCTTCCTCTCACTGTCACTCTGTCTTTCAAATAAATATATCTAAAAAAGAAAAAAGAAAAATTAATCCCGACTGTGGAAATAATAGAAATAAAACAAAAGCCGAGAGAGGCCAGAGTCGTGGCACGGTGGGTTAAGCTGCTGACCATGACGCCGGCAGTCCACGTGGGCACCAGTTCGAGTCCCGGCCGCTCCACTTCTGATCCAGCTCTCTGTTAAGGTGCCTGGGAAAGCAACGGAAGATGGCCCAAGTGTTTGAGCCCCTGCACCCACGTGGGAGACCGGGATGGAGTTTCTGGCTCCTGGCTTCAGCCTGGCCCAGCCCCAGCTGTGGCAGCCATTGAGGGGTGGGGGGAGGTGAACCAGTGAATGGAAGCTTCATTCTGTCTCCCCCTCTCTCTGCAACTCTGCCTTTTAAGTAAATCCATCTTTAAAAAGCAGGCGCCAAGCACCTTGCATGAACGTTCATTTAGTGCTCCCAGTAGCCCCATACCCACTGCACAGGTGAAGAAACTGAGACCTGGTGCTGGCTGGTTCCCAGGACCTCCGTGCACAACTGTGGTGCCATGAGCTCCAGCCTCCGCCTCCAAGTAGCCCTCCCCTCTCCGCAGCACCAGCCCGGCGTGGGAGGTGAACATCTAGAGGTCAAGTTCAACCACAGGGCCAAGGACTACATCTCTCACGAATATGGACGGAAACGCCCAGGCCCGGGAGCTGTGCTGGGTGCCCCCGGCTGGCACGCGTGAGGGCTGGGGGTGGGGCTCTGCTGTGGGACACGCCCTGGCCTCACCCTACACTCCCTCTCTCTGGCCATGTCCAGTGTCCTTTTGATGTTGTAAAACCGAATAACCCACGGCACTTCCCAGAGTTCTGCGTCACGTTAGAGACCCGGGGAGCGAGGGAGTCTGTGGGCCCCGGCGTCTGCAGCCAGCGCGGCCTTGGGGGTCCTGGACCTTGCAGCAGGTGTCATTGAGGCCTCTGCTGAGGGGGCTGCGTCCCTAACCTTGACCTTGGCTGACAGCAGTCGTGTTGCGCCGTCTCCCGGGCTCCACGCTGCAATCTACAGCGACTGATTTGTCCTCAGACTCCAAGAGTGCCCGAGCGCCCCCCTCTTCAGCCCTCGTGGGCCGCTGTCACCCCTGGGTGAATCAGAACTCCTTGGCCCGGCGCATGGAGACCTGTGGTGCGGCCTCTGCTGGCCTCCCTTCCTCTGCACCCAACCTCCGGCCCCTGGGCTCTCCCGGCAGCTTCCTGCACCCTGCTGTCCTAGCCCAGCTCCGGACTCACTCCGCTGTGACCTTCAAGGCTCAGCCATGAACATCAGTTCCTCCGGAAGTGGATCTGGCCCGCTTTCCTGTGACTCAGGGCTGCACCGCCCCCGCACACCGGCTGGCGGCCTTGCCCGTGTGCCCTCCGGGTGGATGTCTGCACCGGGGGCTCCCCGAGGACGAGAACCGTGTCACTCGGCCTTGCAGCTGTGGCACCCGCGTCAGCCTTGGGAGCGCGGGCGCTCGGCGTGGTGTCTGTGGGTGGAGCGCCGAGCGAGTCAGTGCACCCAGAGCCTCCTGTGGCTTGGTTTCCCAAGAGAGGGAGATTTACAAACATTTACCCCACTGGGCTGAGAGTCGGGAGGTCTGTCCTGCACGCAGAAGCCGGGGCACCCTGGACACGCTCACTCCTGCCGGGCGCCGAGGGCCCTGGCGGATGCTTGCCCCAGCGCGGGGCACGGATCGGGCATCTTCGGAACGACCCAGCAAAAGAATCCTAAAGCCTGAAAATGATCCCCGTGTGCAAGCCCACGTAAACCATCAGTGTGGTTTAAAGTCTTGCATTTGATCTTTAGGGGCAGGGAGCTCCTAAAACCTTGGGAATCTCAGAGTGACAGAGACGTGACTCATGGGGGAGGGGCCCTGAGGACCCCCACTGCAGAGACGGGGCTGGGGGCTGGGCTCGATGCACAGTGGCCAATGATTTCCTGGACCATGCCCGCGTCCTGAAACCATCAGGAAACCCTGGCCGACAGGCTCCGGAGCTGCCCAGCTGGGAAACACGAACCCCACAGGAGGGCGGCCCCAGCTCCGGAAACAGAGGCCCCGGCCATGCTGGGAGCTCCCAGCAGTTGCCAGCGAGCCCTCCACCCACTGCCTGCCTCTCCTGGCCAACCCGTGGACGAGAGGAGTGGGCATGGGAGCTCCTGAATCTGTGGTCAGCTGGGCAGAGGCCCGTGCCTCCTGGGGACCATGTGTGGCTGACATCAGAAGGGGGGCCGTGCTGCGGACTGAGGCTTGTCACCTGCGGGTGACCCCAGGTAGCCTCGGACCTGAGTGGAGTGGCTGCAGGCGTGGAGAGGTGACAGTACACGCAGTGACCAGCAGCAGGAAGCCACCTGGCATTGCCTCCCGTGGGACATGAAGGCAGCACCCCCCCCTTTAAAAAAAAGATTTATTTATTTATTTTGGAAGTCAAAGTTAGAGAGAGAGAGAGACAGAGACGTCTTCCATCCACTGGTTCCCTCCCCAGATGGCCGCAATGGCCAGCTCTGGGCGAGGCTGAAGCCAGGAGCCAGGAGCTTCATCCGGGTCTCCCATGTGGATGCAGGAGCCCAAATACTTGGGCCACCTTCTACTGCTTTCCCAGGCCGTTAGCAGGGAGCAGGATGGGAAGTGGAGCAGCCGGGACTTGAACCGGTGCCCATGTGGGATGGCGGCGACATTGCAGGCCTCAGGCGCCCCCTCCACCATCACCACTGCTTTGCTCTTAATGGTGAAGACCACAGGGGCCCCCCGCCTTGCAGGATGAATTTCGAGGCCCCAGCAGACACCTGTAGCCACGACGGTGTTGTGGGGGTGGAGGGTGGAAAGGCGGGGAGCAGGTGCAGGTTCTTCCGAGCCTCGGACGAGACCTTGAGGCAGGCGTGCCCAGACACCAGCGCAGCAGCCAAGCGCTGTTCCAGGAAGAGAAAGCGTACTGTCCGGGAGAGGTGGCGCGGCCAGGGCTCCAGGCTCGGCTTGAGGCTGGGACGCGAGGCCCCAGGGCTGCTGGCGGCTGTGGCTCTACGGGAGTTGGTCTTGGGGTTCGAGGCCGCTGCTGTGTGCCGCCCGGCCGCCATCAGATGAGTGGCCAGCTTCTAGGGGTCGGCGTCTGAAGCGTGTGCTGTGTTTTTCTCAGTTCCCTCTATCTGCTGTCTCAAGGTCAAGGCCAAGGACAGGGCGGCAGCAGAGGGAGAGAAGGACAAACAGGCGATGAGAGTTTGGGACTCTGCTTTTCGGCTTCCCCAGTTCCCCCGCAGCCGCGTCCTGCCTCGGCGGTGCCAAGCCCTCTCCGGCCTATGTGTTCCCCTACCTATACGCGCTCATGCTGAACCTTAATGTACAAGTTAGGCCCAGGAAGAGATTATCAACACAGAGTAGTGATAAAACAGACAATCACAACAGCGCCATGTGAGGAACGTGCTGGGGTCGTGGTCTCTCCCCCGAAAGAGCCAACGCAGATATCCCTAAGTTCAGGCTGCAGCTGGCCGCGGGGCCGGATCCGGCGGGGGTGGGGTGGGGACGCACGTCTGGGGCTGCGGCCTCCCTCTAAGTATATGTTATACGTGGGATAATTGCTGGAGATTGCACGACGCTGCACTTGGCAACACATTCAAACACTGCGTGCTGAGAGCCCAGACAAGGCCCGGCACCGGTTAGGAACCGTGAACTGCTTTACGGGCTTGGGGGCAGGCCCGCGCCCCGCGGGGACACCGGCGCTCGGCTCCTGGCTCTGGCTCCTGATGCCATCTTTTCACAAATGCAGACCCTGGGCGGCACCCCTGATGGCTCGAGCGCTCGGTCGCTGCCGTCCGTCCGGGGGCCCTGGGTAGAGATCCTGGCTTCTGGCTTTGGGCCTGGCCCAGACCCAGCTGTTGTGGGGCATTTGAGGAGTGACCCAGGAAATGAAAGAGCTCGCTGTCTCTCCAATATGTGAATAAAAATAAAGTGCTACTCGATCCGGTTCTTCACAAGCTCCTAAACATGTAATGAAAATAGTGTTTAGGGGCCGGTGCTGTGGCACAGTGGGTTAGTGCCCTGGCCTGAAGCGCCGGCATCCCTATGGGCACCGGTTCTAGTCCCAGCTGCTCCACTTCTGATCCAGCTCTCTGCTGTGGCCTGGGAAAGCAGTAGAAGATGGCCCAAGTGCTTGGGCCCCTGCACCCACTTGGGAGACCTGGAAGAAGCTCCTGGCTCCTGGCTTCAGATCAGCACAGCTCTGGCCGTTGCGGCCAATTGGGGAGTGAACCAGTGGATGGAAGACCTCTCTCTCTCTCTCTCTCTCTCTCTCTCTCTGTCTCTCCTCTTTCTGTGTAACTCTGACTTTCAAATAAATCAATAAATCTTTTAAAAAAGAAAATAATATTTAGAAATTTCTTCTGAGGCTTATTTTTTCTGTGTTGGTGTTATATCTATCTATCTATCTATCTATCTATCTATCTATCTATAAATAAAACCCTAAGAGGGAATACCAGTGGGCAAGTACTTAAGTGGCTGGCAATGAAACCACACAGCACATAAAACGAGGGACGCCCCTACGCCCCTTTGTCAACAAACACGGCAGGAAGACAACGCTAGTGAGGCCCCAGCGATTATTGGGAGGGAGGTTTGCTGTGCAGTCAGATACAGTTGTGAACGTTGCCCCGGGCCTGAGAAGGGTTGTGTTTCAATGAGCAAGCGCAGAAACGCCACTTTCCCAGCTGCAATGACCTCCCTCCCGGACACAATGTGCTGTTGAAAACAGTAGGCTTCTGCAGCTACATTTCACTCCGAATTTAAAGAAAGGAAGGATTCCAGGCCAGGCTGCAAAGAAGGAGAACAGGGACATCGCTTCCCGGTCCGAGAGGCAGGCCGAGGGGGGCTGGCAGTGCATCGGGGGTCACTTCCATGGAAAGCAGGCCTTGGAACTGCTCCACAGAGCTTCCCTGGGGAGCCCCACACAGCCCATTTTAAAGGCTGTCCCGCTCGCGATCCAGCCCCCCACTAATGCACCTGGGAAAGCAGCAGAGGATGGCCTGAGTGCTCGGGCCCCTGCACCCACGTCGGAGATCTGGATGGAGTTGCAGCCTCCTGGCTTCAGCCTGGCCCAGCTCTGGCTGCTGTGGCCATTTGGGGAGTGAACCAGTGGATAAAGATTCTCTCTCTCTCTTTCTGTAACTCTGCCATTCAAATAAATAAAATAAATCTTTTAAAAAAGACCTGTTGCGCTTAAAGCAAACAAACAGAAAACAAATGTCGTATTTAATCACCCTTTCTTGGCTGGCAGATGCTTCAAACACAGCCGCACACACAAGCTGCCCCTTCGGGGGAGAAACGGCGTCCAGGTGAGCCCAGGGAAGCAGCGGCTCGGTCCCCCACAAATGCATGCTGGGAGCCCTGTTTGGGAATTTGGAACCCTGTTTGAGAAATGTTACCATGGCTCCATGATTTTTTGTAGGGAGCGAGTGCAACCAAGCCTCTTTCACTTATTTATGTATTTATTTAAAGATTTATTTATTTACTTGAGAGACACAGTTACAGAGAGAGGGAGCGAGAGAGAGAGAGAGAGGTCTTCCATCCATTGTTTCACTCCCCAGGTGGCACCAACAGCTGAAGCTGTGCCGACCCAAAGCCAGGAGCCAGGAGCTTCATCAGGGACTCCCATGTGGGTGCAGGGGTCCAAGCACTTGGGCCATCTTCCAGTGCTTTCCCAGGCCATCAGCAGGGAACTCGATCAGAAGTGGAGCTGCTGGGACTTGAACCAGTGCCCACACGGGATGCCAGTGCCGCAGGCAGATGCTTAACCTACTACGCCACAGCGCCAGCCCTTCTTTCACTTGTTTTATTTTTTTTTTTATTTTTATTTTTTGACAGGCAGAGTGGACAGTGAGAGAGAGAGACAGAGAGAAAGGTCTTCCTTTGCCGTTGGTTCACCCTCCAATGGCCGCCGTGGCCGGCGCGCTGCGCTGATCCGATGGCAGGAGCCAGGAGCCAGGTGCTTTTCCTGGTCTCCCATGGGGTGCAGGGCCCAAACACCTGGGCCATCCTCCACTGCACTCCCTGGCCACAGCAGAGAGCTGGCCTGGAAGAGGGGCAACTGGGACTAGAACCCGGTGTGCCGGCGCCGCAAGGCGGAGGATTAGCCTAGTGAGCCGCGGCACCGGCCTCTTTCACTTGTTTTAAAAGCCATCCCAATGAGGAGCGGACGGATTTTGAACGTGTTTGTTAGGAATGTAAAATCCTTCTGGCTTGCATGCAAAGATGATTGACAACAGAGAGGATGGAGTTTTTCGGCAGAGTTCAAAGGCAAGGCCACAGCAAGGTCTGCGTGCTTAGCGGATCGGGGAGAGGAGCGTGGCTTTGTCTGGACAGCGAGACCCATCTTTCTCTGCATCTTCGCGGTGGTTTCCAGTCGTGGCAGCCGTGGGACCGAACGCTGAAAATCGACACCTTCCAGCAGCCCTCAGATCACTAAACGCCGGATTAAACGGAGGGCACTCGGAAGGATGAGCCACACCCACTCACTCTGCTTTAGCAGAGTAACCGGCTATTCCCGTGCTGCTAATGAAAAACAAACAGGACCGGCACTTCACAATGTTGCTAACTTCAAGGCTTTCCTGCCCCTGGGCTTTGGGAGTGCGGACTGTCAGTTCAACAGGGCAGGGGTCGCTTTCCACATAAACTGGAAGCAGACGCAGCAGCCAAGTTGCTCCAGGACGGCCGGCGCTGTGCCCTGCCTCGTGTGGACTTCTCCCCTCCCTTTGAACTTGGGTCTTTCGGACCCACGGAAGGTGGTGGAACGGATGTCAGCTGGGATGGACTGGCTTTGAGAGACAGGCGGTTGTGCCACTTTTTGTAACTGTAACAAAATCCTGCAGGTTGGGGGCTACTTTGTACAAAACCTTCACTTGGCTGCTGATTCTAGAAAGTGCAAACCACAGGAGCCTTGCAGAGCTGGGAGGGCTGGGTGTGGCCTCCCTCCTTCCCTCCCTCCCACACAGCCCCGGTCTCTGTTTCAAACAGTAGCACTCAGGGGCTTGTCCTGGGATTCTGGGATCCATTTACCAGGCCAGTGGCATGGAGAGAAAAGGAGAGGGAGGTTCCACTCTCCCCTACATCCCCCTCCCCGACCCTGCCCCACCCTGCAAAGGTCAGAGGCAGGAGAGAGCACTGGGGGGGGGGGGTCTCAGAGCCAGCGGTGACAGCAGCATCCTGAACCCACGTGCACGCCACGCGGGGCCCCGGAATGACCAGCTGGGCCTGCTCGAGACCCAGCAGGAGACGGCACCACGGCTGTCCTCACCATTAGATTTTGAGGTCGGTTTTTAGGCTGCGACAGAACCTGCAGGGAGACAGGTCACCGCAGAGTGAGGCCTGCACACCTCAGCACACGGGCGTTCAGCCCTGCAACAGACATCTGCACCTTCCAGACTTAACCACAAAACCAAACTTCTGGTTGTATCTAAAAATTGTGGGGGGGGGGGGGGCGGCGCTGTGGCTCACTTGGTTAATCTTCCGCCTGCAGCGCCGGCATCCCATATGGGCGCCGGGTTCTAGTCCCGGTTGCCCCTCTTCCAGGCCAGCTCTCTGCTGTGGCCCGGGAGTGCAGTGGAGGATGGCCCAGGTGCTTGGGCCCTGCACCCGCATGGGAGACCAGGAGAAGCACCTGGCTCCTGGCTTTGGATCGGCACGGCGCCGGCCGTAGTGGCCATTTTGGGGGTGAACCAACGGAAGGAAGACCTTTCTCTCTGTCTCTCTCTCACTGTCTATAACTCTACCTGTCAAATAAATAAAATAAATTGTGGCAAAGTGTATGTAACACAATTTACCATTTTCATCATATTTATTATTTTTAAAATTTTATTTGAGAGTCAAAGAGGAGAGATCCCACCTGCAGGTTGTCTCCCGGATGCCTACAACGGCCCCCAGCAGGGACCGCGTGAAGCCTGGAGGCGGGTCTCCCTGTGGGTGGCAGGGGCCCTGCTACCTGCGCCATCGCTGCTGCCTCCGGGCCGTGCAGCAGCAGGACGCAGAAGGGGACCTGAACCCAGGCACCCACATCCCCGCTGGCGGCCGAGCCGCGAGGTCGAGCGTCCACCCCCGTGTTGGTCACTGCAAGCGAACGGCTCAGCAGCACTTGTGCTACTCCGAGTTGTGCAGTCGCCACCTCCAGCATCTCCAGAACTCTCCATCCTCTCACACAGGAGCTCGTCCCCACTGCACAACTCCCCGTGCCCTGCTACTCAGCTGCTAGCAAGCCCCAGTCTCGTCTCCTTCCTGTTCCCCTGAACGCAACCCCTCCGAGCAGGTCCCCACGGCCTTCGTTCTTTGGGGACTGGCTTGCTCCACTGCTCCTCCTGTCCCCAAGGTGGCCCTGGCATGGCACGTGTCAGGATTTCCTCCCCCAGAGAGCCTGCTGTTTTGGTCCAGCTGTTCCGCGCCTCTGCCTTCCAGAAGGTTCCTACTCCATTCTCGGCCCCTCCTGTGCTTTTGGGACCTCAGGGCTCAGCTCAGCCCCGCCTGCCTCCCGAAACTCCTCCGGGTCATTCCTTTTCCCCAGGAGGGAGCCTGCTGCCTCCTGGGGCCCCACAGCTCTCACCTGCACCCAACCAAGCCGGGTGCACCTGCTCCCCGCTCCATGCGGGGTCTTGGAAGGAAGATGTGGCATCACGTGTTTGTTGCATCTCTGCCAAGTTCAAAACCAAGCCGTGCACTCAGCAGGTGCCTGACACGTAAAGCAAAATGCGTGAATGACAATAAACAGTGTCCCCAGTGTCTCCTGGAACATTCGATTCCATTCAGTGGACACATCCTGCGGCTGTCACACCTTGGAGCTGGCCAGGACCGTGTCAGCCTGGAGCAGGCATGGCTCTGATGTGAGCACCCATAGGCACAGGTTCAATTCGGGGTGGGAGCACGAGGACCCTGGGCAGCCCGAGGTCGCCCACTCGTGAAGGGGCAGACCACAGGGGCTTAGCTGAGGAGCTGTAGGGAGCGGGTGGCGAAGCGTCTCCCACTCAGTGGGCACCTGCTACCCTTGGGTTGTGCGAAGGTTGGCTCCGGGACCTGACAGCGGACGCCCACACAGCAGCTGAGACACAGGCTCTGGCTGCAGCTGTGGGTGTGTGTGTCTGGGGAGGGGGATTCCAGAGGAGGCCAGCTTGTGAGTGAGCTGAGGGAGACCCACCCTCATGGTGCAGGGGGACGGGCCACCACCCCATCCTCGGAGGCCCGGGTGTGTGACCTGGGCGTCCATCTTCCTTGCCCTGGGTTCTGGGGCCTTGCACCGCTGGCTGCCCTGGGCAGCCGGTGGCAGAGGGCCCCCTGTGGAGCAGAGCCCATCCCTCTGTCTCCATCTCTTCCTGTTTCCTGCCTCTCTGTGGACCCCAACTGCCGGCGTCCACGGCAGAGTGCAGGCCTCCTTGGCAGCCCTGCCCGGGGCCCTCAGCGTGCGGCCAGCCCCAGAGCTGTCAGCCACAGGAGCAAGCTGAGCAGTGCAGACAGACAGACAGACAGCCGACAGCCTGGAAGCTCTCCCACACTCGGATGCCATCGCGGCTGCTGGCTTCACCCTGGGTTCAAGCTACCCCCTACAGCCCGGGTCTCTGTTCACGGAAACAAAACCGGGCACAGGGTTTGGATCTTGGTCGCGTGTGGGGACCTGGCCGGCCCCGTGCCCAGCGGAAAGGGATGTTTGGTGCCCTCTCCAGTAGAGCCGCCGCCGCCGGTCTGGTTCCGACACTTCCCCCAAAAGCCACGGCCTCTCCCAGGGCGCCCCAGTCTCATGAGCCGCCCCTGTCACAGGAAATCAGCCCCGGTCTCAGAGAAGGCGTGGTCTGGGAATCTGGGGGTTTTATTTTTATTCACTAATGATTATTTTCTTTCTTGAAATGCTAACTTATTTTTAGAAGTGTTTGAAAGGCAGTAGGCCAGCGCTGCGGCTCACTAGGCTAATCCTCCGCCTTGCGGCGCTGGCACACCGGGTTCTAGTCCCAGTCGGGGCGCCAGATTCTGTCCCGGTTGCCCCTCTTCCAGGCCAGCTCTCTGCTGTGGCCAGGGAGTGCAGTGGAGGATGGCCCAGGTGCTTGGGCCCTGCATCCACGTGGGAGACCAGGAGAAGCACCTGGCTCCTGCCATCGGATCAGCGCGGCGCGCGGCGGCCATTGGAGGGTGAACCAACAGCAAAGGAAGACCTTTCTCTCTGTCTCTCTCTCACTGTCCACTCTGCCTGTCAAAAAAAAAAAAAAAAAAGGCAGTGCAAGAGGGAGAGAGGGAGACAGGAGAGAGAGGGGGAGAGAGAGAGAGAATGAGATTTTCCACGCTCTGCATCACTCCCCCAGTGCCCTGCAACATCTGCGGCTGGGCCAGGCTGAAGCAGGAGCCTGGAACTCGGTCCAGGTCTCCCACGTGGCTGGCAGGGGCCCAAGCGCTGGGGCCATGACCCGCTGCCCCCCGGGCAGAGGCAGCGGCAGGACCCCGCGCCAGCGCTCGGATGGGAGTGAAGTGGCCCCCGCAGGGGCTTAACCCGCTGTCCACACCCCTGCCTCAATGCTCTCTTTTTAAGCATCTACTTAAAATGTTTCCCTGTGAGTGGCGGGAGCAGGCAAACAGGCTTGGAAAAACCATGAAGGATACAGATAGCAAGAAAAGGACAAAGTCGCCTTCCTCCAGCACCTGCCCCGAGCAGCCTCTGGTGGTGGTGGTGGGGGGGGGGTGATGCTGTCTGTGGCAAACCAGCCCCTGCTTTTTATCTCTGGGCTCCGCCCAAAGAAGGTGGGGCAGCTGCCCACCTGTGTTACTCCCAGCCCACAAACGTCCTCAGCGCGGAGCGATCCCCGCGCCGCCGGCTCCCGGCTCCAGCCGCTGCATCTGTGACTCCCAGGGTGACCGCCCCCTGCTGCCACCGCCGCTGACCGCCCCCCCCTGCCTTCCTTCCCAGAAGCCTTCCTCTCTGGGACCCGACCCACTGCCACGTGGCCCAGGAGGGGCGGCCCACCTAGGGAGACGAGGTCTTAGAAGTGACGCGTCTGGGCTTGCCTGGAACCTAAGAGGTTGGTTTGAGAGTGAGTGGTGACAGGGCAGTGTCCCTGGGATGTCAGAATGTCGTCATGCGGTTCTTGTCCCTCCCGGGGGTCACAGATCTTACAGGTGTACATCAAACCCAGTCAAAATGCTCGGGGTGCCGGATGCGAAGAATACACATCAAATTTGCCTTCATGTTCAGCAAGTTCAAGCCGTGTTCTCCCAGCTCTGGGGCCAGAGCCCCTGGGAGGGGGCATCCACCCTAGGGTGCAGTTCTGGTCCTCACAGCCCAAGGTGGCTGCTGGAACATGGGCCATTGCACCGAGGTTCCGGACAAAGGGGCAGAGGCAGATGATTAGAAGGGAAGCCCCCTCCGTAAAGAACGTGGCTGCTGGCGGGGGCGGGGGGGGCGCATCACTCCTGCTCATGGCTCCTGTCCACAGTGGTCACACCTGGCCCGGGGAGGCTGTGGACTCAGCGTTCACTCCTGGGCCCGTGTGCTCATGTCGACCGCCGGCGGAGGGGAGAGGCGGTGTTTGGGCATGACAAGCCTGTTGGAGCAGCCCAGGACACACGACACTAGGCCTGGTGGAAACACGCGCGTTCGGAGGGCAGCAGGCGTCAGGGAGAGGCAGGGCTGTGCCGGGCCCCCCGACCCGGCTCACACAGGCCACCCAGCCTGCACACCCAGCGACAGACAAGGGGGGTCGGTGTGTTGAAAGCCCCTCCGAGGTCGTGCAGCCCCCGCGCCTCTGTGTGAACAGACCCCTGGGGGCATTTGATTCCCCGGCAGGAAACCGCCCGTGGCTTCCCCGCGCGGCCGCATTCGCGCGGACCTGGGTCTGCTCTCAGCCTCTGCCTGCTGATGGTGAGAAGCAGCGACCCTGAGTGAGCGCTTGTCCTGTGCCAGGTGGGGGCCGCGGGGCGCTGGGAGGGGACTTCCTGGTCCAGGTGAGTGCGGGTGGCCGCGTGGCGCGGCAGCGACGGTGCTGCCTGGGACGCCCACCTCACCCGAGTCCCAGCTCCCCGACTTCCCAAATGAGGTGAAAATAAATAAATAAATAAATAACAGCTTTTAGAACGAAACCGATCGCCGCAGCTTGGTGACAGATGAACGCCATGCCCGTCCCCGAGGGGTGCACGGAGCCGTGCTGGGCTGGGGACAGCAGTGCCGCCTGGTGACGGGGCAGGAGGGCAGTGAGGCTGTGACGGGAAGGCCAAGGGCAGCTCCATGGTGGGGGCTCCAGCCAGCACAGTAACCCCCCATGCACCCTGGTTCACTCCCGCCTCGGGCCCCCCAGTCACCTTCGTGTGCAGTGGGGATGCCCCCAACGCTGTTGTGTCCTGTGGAGCCCCACAGTGCCCCAGCTCTCCCGTCACAGAGGCCTGGGCGGAGGGGGGACACCCCAAGGTCACCGCGGGGAGGAGGCAGTGCCCAAGGCCAGCGCCAGGGCAGCCAGGGAGCCACGCCCCGCAGGGGTCGGCGCCTGCCCCCACGCTGCAGGTTTTTTCCATATTTACCTGACGGGTCGTCAGAACAATTGTGAGGAAGCACGCCCGGCCCAGCTGGCCCGGATGCACGTGTCGGCCGGCCTTTCCAGGGCGCGGGCGGGCGAGGGGGCCCTGACCGCGCCATCCAGGAAGCAATAAGCCGGCGGTGTTGGCTCCCCGGCCGGCCGGCTCCTCCGCAGGCGGTGAGAGGGACAGCGCCCGCCTCGCTCCGCGCCTGCTGCACCCAGCAGCCAGCAAGCGCGCAGGACCCGCGGCCAGGCCGGCTGCACGGCGCGCGCTCTGGCGGGCAGGGCCCCACAGGCTCCTCTGTCTGCTTCTCCGAGGGCCCAGGAAGAAGGGGCCGGCAGGTGTCACCGCTGGGGGCTGGGGCCCAGAGGGGGCGTGGCCGAGCACACCTGGCCCCGTCTGCACCCCAAAGCTCCCCAGAGCAAACCAAGAACCTCCACCGGGGTGGCTACGGGAACAAGACACCCCAAATGGGGGCGCCTGGCCCGCGACCGGGCTGTCAGTGGGCTGCTGTATTACCAGCTTTTCCAAACTTTTAAAACAATGTGTGCGTTTATTTTGAAAGCCACAGTTACAAAGAGAAAGAGTGAGTGATTTCCATCTGCTGGTTTACTCCCCACAGTGGTCAGAGCTGGGCCAGGCCAAAGCCAGGGCTTCATCCCAGCGTGGGTGGCAGGGCCCCCAGCTCCTGGGCCATTTTCCACCGCTCGTCCCAGGCGCACCAGCAGGGAGCTGGAGTGGAAATGGGGCAGCTGGGACACGCACCGGCGCCCGCGTGGGATGCTGGCGTGGCTCGAGGCAGCTTTACCGGCTGTGCCACTGCGCGGGCCCTGGAGCTGCGTGGTAAGGGGAAGGGCGTGTCCCGGCTCGTGGTCCGGATGGCTGGTGAGGCTGGAGGAGGGGGGAGGGGGTCCCCCGGGGCGCCAGGCGGGACACAGGCGGCACACGTGGGCCATGTAAGCAACCCCAGGCCAGGCCACCGTCCAGAGGCCGCCCAGCAGCCCCGTTCTCACCCTCACTGCTCTCGCCTGTGCCGTTCACCGTGAACCCTGCTCTACGGGGGCTGAACGCCAGCGTGAGTTCTGGGAGCCGAATCTCTCTCTGTCCAGCAACTCTGCTGCCGGCACCCCTGGCGGGCCTGGCTTTGGCTGCAGCACCCCGGTCCCCGCCTGCGCGTCCCCGTGTGTGCTTGGTTCTCCCTGTGTGTGCCCGCACCCAAGCTTCCCTGTATGAGGACGGATGTCGGCCATGAGGCCACGGGGCCACGGGGGGTCCAGGCACCCTCCTGACCTCACCTTTGCTTCAGCGCCTCTGGGAAGACCCGGGCTCCAAGCAAGGTCACATCCGCGGTGCCACAGGTGAGGACGTCAGCGTATGGAGTTTGGGAACAGAATTCAACCACAGGGCCCCCCCCCCCCCACGTGTAGGGGTCCGTGCAATGTTCGGCCACACTTTCAGCAGATCCCAGGAGAGCAACCTCAGGTACCCCTGGCCGAAAAGTGGGGCTGGTCCCGTGCTTCCCCAGGCTGGCTTTCCGCAGCCACCAGAGATGTCCTGACCTGGGGACGGAAGCCGCGGGGGTCCACGCCGAGAGGCCGACCACTGGGGCGCCCCCTCTGGAGGAGGGGGGATGTGTGAGGCCAGGCCAGGGACGAGCCGGGCAGGCAAAAAACTCCCAAGAGGACAGACTGGCGGCTGAGTGCGGGTCTAGCACTTTCTGTGAAGCAGGCCAACCTTGGCAAGCCGCGGGGACCGGAGACAGCCAGGCAGGTGCGGGGAGAGCTGTCCGGGCCAGGAGGTGAGCAGCCTCCAGCTGCCCCGTGGTCACCTGGCCCTGCCTGCGCCTGGACCCTGGTCAAGGAGGGACCAGGAAGACCCCGCCCACGACAAGCTACTGAGAACATCCCACAGGGCCATTAGACACGCAGCGTCAGACGCCGTTACACCTCACCCCAAGTTCTTCTGTGTCGGAGAGCTGCGCTCACCACAGCTGGGGCGATGCTTGGCTGCAGTGTCCGACCGGCGGGGCCCCTGCGGCTCCCTGCACCTGCGCCTGCGCCAGGCCCACCTGGCAGCCGCAGCGGCCCCTTGGTACCAGCGTGCCAAGGCAAGCGCCACCCTCCATCAGGGTTTCCCACGCAGGTGGCAGGTACCCAAGTACCTAGGCCGTCGTCTGCTGCCTCCCAGGCGCACCAGGAGGAAGCTGGATTGGAAGTGTGGAGCAGCCGGGGCTTGAAGCCGGCACGCGGACACGACATGTGAGGGTTCCAAGTCGTGGTTTCGCTGGCTGTGCCACACACCCTCGCCCAGCAGGCAGTGTTTGGAGGGTACCGAGTGTCAGCTGGGGACGATGACAAAGTCCTGGGGACGAGTGACAGTGAAGGTTGCACAACACACAACTGGGCATGTTCATGGTGCTACCGAATTGTGCGCTGACAATAGAAAAATTCCCCCTTGAAAGGGACCGGCGTCTTCCCTTGGCTACTGAGTGGCCTGTCCACTCGGGCAAGTGCCCCACCGGGCAGTGCCTGGGCAGGGCCAGCGTCGCCAGGGAGCTGGTGGCCGCTCGGCTGCTCCCGCAGGCGCCGGCCTCGCTCGGGGACCCTCCTGGGTGGCAGGAAGGGACGTTCACGCTGAGTCACTTGCAGGATGTGCAAAGCGGGAAGGACTTGCAGGCTTGGCAGCCTTGGAGGAAGCGACTCTGTTCTTTTGGCCTCTCCTGTAACCCAGCCATTCACCTGGGACTCCGCTTCCTCCCTCCAGACTTTTCCAAGCAGCGGCTCTTGCAAGGACCTTGGCAAACGCGCCTCGAGGGCAGCAGGCACAGGGCGGCTGCTCGGATTCCCCGGCGGGAGCGTTCCGGGACGGGGAGGGCGGCGGTCGCCAGGCTCTCAGAACCTGCTCTCTGGGTTTGACCTCAGGCAGTGCAAGCAAGCACAGCCAGATGGAAGAGCTGTGCACGGGGCTCACGGGAAACGGAATGTAATTTGGGTGTAGCGTCTGGAAGTGCACGCACAGTTTTTACATCAAGTGCATTTTCCGCGTCTCATGATAGAAACTTTGCACCAAAATAAACTCATATGTCTTGCAGAGAGTCACAGATTTTTATTTTTTTAATTTCTGTGAAAGGCAGAGAGACAGAGAGACGGAGAGGGATCTCCTTACCACTGTTCCACTCCCCCAGACGCCTGCAGTGGCCCGTCCTGGGCCAGGCTGAAGCCGGGAGCCGGGGACTCAAGGTGAGTCTCCCCAAGGTGGCAGGGACCCAGCTACTGCCCTCACGTGCTGCCTCCCGGTGTGCGACGGCCGGAACTGGAGTGGAGAGTGGAGCCGGGACTCAAACCCAGGCTCGGACAGGGATGAGGGAGGCACGCCTCCCGGGGGGCATCTTAACAGCTACACCAAAGCCCTGCCCAACCCACACTTTTAACTGTACTTCCTGTGAACGGTTCCAAGTTTATACAAAGCCTACCTGGCAGTGCTCCATCTGCGCCGGCGCAGAGGGTTGGGGGTCCTACTTGTACCCGCTGAGGGTCAGGCCTCGATGCCCCTCTTCCGGCGCGACAGAAACAAATGTGTCGCCCATGCGGTATTCACCTGGACCACAGCCTCCGTCCCCTGCACCTGCTGGCGCTGTCCTCTCTCTCCGTGGCGTTTCCAAAGCCGCAGGTGCTGTTCACCTGGCCAGGACTGCGTCCGCGTGGGACATCAGGTCGCTGTCCTTGAAACAGTCCGCTCGTTTCCATTGCCCCCGGGTAGCCAGGAAGGCCCGCCACCTTGGCCTTCACCCTCCTGGGCCTTGAGCGTGGCCTTGGGGGCCCAGCCCGAGAGGCCACAGCGCACACTCAGACCAAGCCTCGGGCTTCCTGCTCCCCAGCTAAGCACTGCCCGTTCACCCTGGCTCCTGCCTTAAAAGAAGCAGCTTTTTGTGAGCTTTTCCTGCAGGTCTGGAGCCCTCACCTTCCCCGCATGGCTCCCCCTGTTTGCACTGTTGGTTAGCTCGGCACCTTCGGAACCCGTGCTGGAGCGCTACCGTCAACCCCACAGCCCACTCCGACTCCTTAGTCTCTGCTGGACTCCTTCCCTGGCCCAGGGTCCCTGCTGGACGCCACCTCCCACCTGGAGCCCTCGAGGCCGGGGCGGGTCCTGTGGGGTTCTGTCTCCCCCTTCTCCCTGCAGACAGGTGAAGTCTCACTGCAGACGCACGTGAAATGCTTTGACTTTTAGCTGTTGGCCCTCAATGAAGCAGAAAGCAATCCCCGGGCCACGCCCCAGGTCCAGGGGTCTGGCCGTGTCCAGTGAGACCACCCAGGGGGAGACACCACGGGCTTTTGAGCCACGAGGAGAAGCCTGGGGAGGGGAACCCCAGGATGCCAATCACACTGTTTCCATGGCAACAGAGCCTTGCGACCCCAAGGTGGAGCCCACTGGGGCCTGGGCCCTCACCTGGCGCAGTGGCCGGCTGGCGCTTGATGACCGCCGTGTGGACAGAGGCACCAGCACAGCACCCTGGTACCCGCACGTGTAGGCTACGCCGAGGCTGTGCTGACCAAGTGGGGCAAGACTGGGCAGCGGGGGAGGCTGAGCACCCGCCCAGAGCAGCACCTTTGGGTTCTATTTCAAAAAATACTTTTGGGGCCGGTGTGGCATAACGGGTAAAGCCGCCACCTGTGACGCTGGCTTCCCACTGGTTTGACTCCCAGCTGCTCTACTTCTGATCCAGCTCCCTACTAAGGAGGGAGAAAAGATGGGAAAAGATGGGAAAAGATGGCCCGAGTGTTTGGTCCCTGCCACCCGCGTGGGAGACCTGGAGGAAGCTCCTGGCTCCTGGCTTCGGCCTGGCTCAGGGCCGGCCATTGCGTCCTTCTGGGGAGTGAACCAGCGGATGGAAGAGTTCTCTTTGTCTTTTCATCTTTCTCTGTAACTCTTTCAAATCAATCAATCTAAAAAAAATGTTTACTTATGTTTATTTAAAAGGCAGAGTGGGGGGGGGAGAGGTGTTCTACGCACCGTTCCACTCCTCAAATGCTCACAACAGCTAGAGCTGGGCCAGGCTGAAGCCAAGAGCCTGAAATTCCACCTGAGCCGCCCACACGGGTGGCAGGAGCTCCAGTCCCTGCGCCGTCATCTGCAGAGCAGCTGGGACTCGAACCGGCACCCAGACGGGATGTGGCTTTGCAAGTGGCGACTGATGCACACCACAGCCCCCACCCCAGCTGTCAGGTTCCTGAGAGAGAGAGAGAGAGAGAGAGAGACGGATCTTCCAACCACTGGCTA
This sequence comes from Oryctolagus cuniculus, assembly GCF_964237555.1. Classification (NCBI taxonomy): domain Eukaryota; kingdom Metazoa; phylum Chordata; class Mammalia; order Lagomorpha; family Leporidae; genus Oryctolagus; species Oryctolagus cuniculus. The sequence continues at coordinate 191,896,871 of NC_091433.1, read as the reverse complement.
CTCCCCAAAAGCTACAATGACTGGGGTAGGGCCAGGCTGAGGAAACCCAGCCGGGGTCCCGGTGCTCAGATCCCGTAAGTGGCGAGCCCGGGCTCCAGGCCTGGTTGTCACCCCTGAGCCGTGCGGCATCCGGCCTCTGGCTGACACGACCCCTGGAGTCTGTCGTTGGGGGTGGGGGGGGAGGCGGGTGTTGTTGTTGACAATGTTGCCATGGTTACAGGAAACGGCCCACGGCTCTGGAGGTGATGCAGTCGGTCCAGCGCACCAGGATCTGGCCGCCTGACGCTCAGCTCCTGATTCCGGCCTCGCCCGTTGCCACGGCCCAGGAGCACCCAGGCCGCCCCTCCCAGCTCCCTCATGGCTGCCTGCGCAGCGGCGGGGAAGGGGCTCCTGGGTCCTGCCAGGGCCTGCCAGGGCCGGAAGTGGCTAAGTGGAGGGTTAAGGGTCACCACTCAGGCCTTACCAACAGAGGAGCAAAGACTAAAAATAGCAGTAAAAGCTGAGGCAGGCAGGGGCTAGGAGGGAACTGGGCTACGTGGACAGAAGGCAGGGCCCTCCGTGCCCGGCCCAGCCCTGGGGCAGAAATGGCTCAAACGACCTCGAAGCTTCTCGGCCCCGGCCTTCACGTTGCCGTACACGCGGCCTCCACATGCGTGCACACGCATGCTTCGGGCCCCCAAACCAGCCCTGGGCCCCCACCAAGGCCCAGAGCCCCAAGTGCAGGCGCTGGGAACACGCCCACCCGGCAGCGTCCACTGCGTGGCGGCGCCTGGCCGCGGCGGGGGGTCGGGCTGTCGCCGATGGCTGTGCGGTTGTCAGCGAGATAAAGTTCACTTCATGGCGTGAGGACGCCGCCACGCCTGTCACACGCGTGCTTTTTCAAACGAGCCGGTCGTCATGGGGATCCTCTTAAAACCTGGCGTGGGGAGTGGAGCGCTGATTACAACGGTGCCCCGTGCGCGGCGGCACCTGTGTCCGAGGCGTCCTATGCCCCTCTGGTTAAGCTCCACAGACACCCTCTGCAGTCTTCGGGGGGCAGATGCCATTAAACCCATTCTAGAGATGCAGGCATCGAGGCACGGACGGCTTAAGCGACTTGGCCACCAACTGGCAAGTTCGCCGGGAGCAAGCCCCTGCTGGCGCCAGCTCTCCCTCGCCTACGGTTGTGTTCACTGGTGAGGCCCTATCCAGGGTTTGCCAGGCCCTGCGCCACAGCCTGCCCTGGGACCCCCGCGTGCTGCTGGCCTTGGTCCACGCAGAGGAGGCGAGGGGCTGGGGAGGTCTCCGTGGAGGGCACGCCAAGGCTGCGGAGCCGAGAAGGGCTCTGTGGCCCATGCCCACCCTGGCCGTTGCGGGGGCTTCGCCACCTGTGTGTGCCCAGCTGGGCCCGCCCATCTTCCCAGTGCGGGGGGGGGGGGCGTCAGCTCCAGCAGAGCGTGGTCACGGCACAGTGGCTGAACCAACAGTGGCTGTGGCTTTAGCCTCAGGTCCCTGGAGCCAGACTGGACCAGAAGGGCTGAAGGCGGGATTGTACGGGGGCGGGGGCGGGGGTGGCCACGTGGGGAGTGGGCCGACAGCAGGACTCAAACCTGCCTTGCAGAACCCTTGGCAAACGGCCAGGGCGGAGGAAGAGAGGAAGCTGGGCGGGGGGATGGTGGGGGTGAAGGTTTGAGCTCCCAGTCGGAGCGCTGATCGGAGAGAGAGAGGGCCCGCGTCCATCGGGGAGAGTGGTGGAACTGGGCAGGCGTCGGTCAGGAGCCAGGAGCCCGCTCCCCATCTGAGGGAAACCCAAGGCGGCTGGAGAATGGGGCTGGCTTTCCTCCCAGCCCACAGCTTTGAAGCCCACCTGGGCCTAAAGTCATCACAGACAGCGCCACGTGTGCGGGACTCTCACTAGGCAGGAAGCCGACGAGGACGCGGCTTCCGCCCAGCTGCAGGGAGGCGGCCCAGGTCCCCCGCGCTCCTGCCCTGAGCGTCACGTCTCGGTGGACGGGCCTTCGCAGCCTGACTGTGGCCCCGGAGGGCAGGTGGCAGCGCACGAAGCCCCACGTGGCTCACGCAGTAGCAACGCCAGGTTCTTACTGTGCCAATCGCTTCTGGAAAGTTTTTATGTGGATAAAAGTTAATTTCAAGAAAAAGTAACTGGGTTGGTGCCGTGGTGTAGTGGGTAAAGCTGCTGCTTGTGGTCTGGCATCCCATATGGGCGCAGGTTCGAGTCCCAGCTGCTCCACTTCCGATCCAGCTCCCTGCTAATGCACCGGGGAAAGCAGAAGATGGCCCAGGTGCTTGGGCCCTGCACCCAATGGGAGACCTGGAAGAGGCTCCTGGCTTCCGAGTGACCCAGCTGTGGCCTTGCGGCCGTTTGGGAAGTGAATCAGCGGATGGAAAATCTTGCTCTCTGTCTCTCTGTAACTCTGCCTTTTAAATAAATAATCTTAAAAAAAATTTAAGGTAATGGAATTTTCTGCACGTGTTCAAAGAAATGCGTACCACCCTTTTTTTTTAAAAAATTTATTTATTTGAAAGTCAGAGTTACACAGAGAGAAGGAGAAGCTGAGAGAGAGAATGTGTACTGTCCTTAATAAAGTTATTATAGATGTCTGAGTATACGGCAAATCCATATTTTCCCAAGGAAAAGAAAACTTACGCCAACTTGGGAGATATAAACTTCTTGGAGATGTCAATGAAATCATCAAATAATCAGTCATAGTGCTTGTCTATAGTCTAAAAATCACTCGTCTATGGCACGTGCCGTGTGGCACAGGGAGTTAAGCTGCCTCTTATGATGCCCAAGTGCTGGTTCAAGTCCTGGCTATTCCACTTTTTTTTTTTTTTTTAAGATTTATTTATTTGAAAGGCAGAGTTACAGAGAGGCAGAGGCAGAGAGAGAGAGAGAGAGAGAGAGAGAGGTCTTCCATCCATCCACGGGTTCACTCCATATGGCTGCAACGGTCAGAGCTGTGCCGATCCAAAGCCAGGAACCAGGAGCCAGGAGCTTCTTCCTGGTCTCCCGCGCGGGTGCAGGGGCCCAGGGACTTGGGCCATCTTCTGCTTTCCCAGGCCGTAGCAGAGAGCTGGCTCAGAAGCGGAGCAGCCGGGTCTCAAACCAGTGCCGATATGGGATGCCGGCACTACAGGCGGCAACTTTACCTGCTACGCCACAGCGCCAGCCCCACTCCTCCACTTGTGGTCTAGCTTTCTGCTAATGCATCCTGGTAGCCAGCAGATCATGACTCAAGTGCCTGGGCCCCTGCACCCACGTGGGAGAGCCGGATGCAGCTCTGGGCTCCTGGCTTTGGCCTGGCCCAGCCCCAGCTCCTAAAAACATTTGAGGGGTGAACCAGACGGTGGAAGATCTCTTCTCCCACACCCGCCTCTCTAATGCCCTGGATTTTTTTTTTTAAGATTTATTAATTTATTTGAAAGGCAGAGTTGCAGAGAGCGAGAGAGCGCGCTGGTATCGCAGGTGGCCTTAACCCGCGTTGCCAGAGCACCTCTGTTTGGGCCACGTTTCCTGACGAGTTGAGGGTTTTTCTGAGATCCAGATCTGACGGGCACCCCGTTTTACCTGGCGACCCTGGCTGACGCTCCACCGTGGACGAGGGCTGGTGCTGTCGAGCAGCCCGGGCCCCCGCGGCCCCAGGAGACTGTGGCTCCCGCCTCGCTCTCATTGTCTCTTGGGGCACCGCGCTGTGAGGCCCCTCTGGAGGGCCACGTCGCAAGGACCTGAGGCCTCCTGCCCACCGCCCGCCCCGCGTGCGAGCCTGGAAGGCTTCAGATGAGCTCACCCTTGAGGGACGTCTTTCTGCACCCCAAGGAGAAGCCCGGAGTCAGCACCCGGCCGAGCTGCTCCCCAGTTCCTGCCCCCTCACATTGCTGGGGAACTGCCCACTCTATGGCTGTCACCCGCGTAACCGTCGCTGCCATTGCTGTCTCCCCGCTCCTGGACGGTTCCCAGAGGGACAGGCGCGCCGCCGTTCCTCCCGTCTCTTGATCCCACTTTCCGCGGATCCAAACGCTGCTCCCAGGAGCTGCCCGGATCACCGTCCCTGCCTCCCTCTCCACGCTCAGCGACTCCAGCCGGGCCCCTGGCACCAGGCCCTGCCTCTGAAACAGCTCCTGGCCCGTGAGAACCACCGACCGCTGTGAGACCAGGGTCAGCCTCCGTCCTCATCCACGCGACGCGAGCCCCCAGTTAACCCGTCTGTGCCCTGCTCTGGATGCTGGATGGACAGTGGAGGGTTCACCCCGCCCCACCCTGACTGGCCTACAGCCTGTTCTGGCCGTGGGTGTGCGAGGGGCAACCAGCAACAACCGAATCATGATGGCAGTGTCAGGGACCGGGGTCTCAAGATGCTAAGGCAGCGGAAAGGAGGAAGAGGCGGTTGGTGTCTGTCTGGCTGACGGAGCTGGCGAGGGGCCGCGGGTGCTCATGGAGCGCTCCTCCGCTTTGGTGGACAGTCCACATTGTCCATGATGGAAGATCTTCAAGAAAACATGGCATGTTGGGGGCCTGCACTGTGGCTAGTGGGCTATGCCTCTGCCCGCAATGCCAGCATCCCATACAGGCGCAGGTTCCAGCCCCGGCTGATCCACGTCTGATCCAGCTCCCTGCTAATGTGCCTGAGAAAGCAGCGGAAGATGGCTCCCGGTGCTTGGGACCCTGTACCTTGCTCCTGGCTTTGGACCAGCCCAGCTCTGGCCACTGTAGCCATTTGGGGAGTGAACAGTGGGTGGAAGCCCTCTCTCTCTGTCTCTCCCTCCCTCTAACTCTGACTTTCAAATAAACAAAACGAAACAAAACATGACAGGTCACCTATCATTTGCAACCTAGGCAAAGCAGGGTGCCAGCAGCGGTGTGTAACGGCTTAAATGGGCGGTCCTGGCCGGCCAGGGCTGAGACATGAGATGGCTGGGGAGAGGCAGAGGCCCTGGCTGAAGACAGTGCCCAGATGTGCTAGAAAGAGCAAGGTTAGCGTCACCCCGATGAGCAGGCTTAGGGGAGCGCCGTGGAGCGGCCAGCTCCCGGGAACACTCGGGCTGTCGCTCTGATGAGGAGAGATGTGGCCCGGGTTAAACTGGCTCTGGTGCCAAACGCAGGCAAGTCACACCAAGGCCCCTCTTTCTCCGTCCCTCTCCCCCCCGCCACCCCCACGGGGCTCCCCGCTCGCTCGGTCCTCACCCCACAGCCATCCTCCCCTGGAAGCTGGCGGGCAATCAGGTGGGCCGTGCCACTGCCTTAGCAATGTTAATGATTTCAATTGCAGGCAAAATAAAACATGACACAAACGGTACTTAAAAGAGTGTTTCTAAGATTAGCCTAAGCATGTTACAAAACAGCCGCTTCTGCTTGTACAACAAATGATGGATTGAAAAAGAAGCCAAAATTCTGTCCTAACTAGAAATGAAATTTTCTCAAGTCCTATACATCAAAGGAAACCGAAACTAAAGACATTTCCATCATTTTATTTCACGCTGATGTTTCACAAAGTTAATACGTTCAATTCAAAAATAACGGCTTATACTTACTATAGAAATGATTTTGAAAGATTCTTTTAGATTTTTAAGTCAAATCAAAGTTTATATAAATTATGGGTTGAAGAACAATTTCTATAGTGTGATCCCATTTGTATTATCAAAACAGATGTGTGCTGTCTACATCTACAGAATAGAAAAATATTTGACAAAAGCTAGGACAAGTTATCTTCAGGCTTAGACGCGCGTGGATTTGTGATGGTGGGCACCTGGCACTTTAAGAAAACAACCCTTTTCACCGAGTGTGCCAGCATTTTGTCACTGCTGTTAAAACACCGAGGGGGGCTTCTTGGGAGGCAGAGAGGGAGTGGGGGAGGAGAGGAGGAGGGGAGGAGAGGAGGAGGGGAAGAGGGAAGGAGGGGGAAGGAGGGAGGAGCGGGCAGGCAGGAGCTGCATTTCCGCTTAGTCGTAGGTTCACAGTCCGCGACCTGGCAGCCCTATTGGTTCAGGTACCTGGTGACGGACCAGCGCACGCTGAGCCAGGCGGCTGGGAGACGCCGGGCACGGGGTTCATCTACGCTGGGCGGTTCCGCCCCGGCAGCCCACCCTCTGCCAGCACGGGAGGCGCAAGCCTTCCCTAACGCACCACAACCGTGCACCTGTGAACTGGCAACACATCTGTGGGGTCCCACCATCTGCAGGTCTGGGGAGCCACAAAGGGCACTGGGCGGGGCTCTGCTGAACCCGAGTGCCTCATTTAATCCTCAGACGCAGAGGTTAAACTGTCCAAGGACCCAGAGCGGGAAGGCAGCCCTGGGCTGGTGTGGCCGCAGAGCCCACCTCTGGCCACCGCGCTGGTCCCGCCTCCCAGCGACACTGCTCCCCGCTGCTGAACGTGGACTCCCCGAGTCTCAGTGCCCCGCAGCACTGGCAGCCCGGGAGCGAGGAGGCCCCCAAGGACGCGGGCCCCGCAGGCAGTGGCTCTGCGCGTGCGATTGGCACCCCGGGCAAGTCCGGCAGCAGCGCCCTCGTCCACAGCTCCCACCCCTGAGAGCCCAGGAAGCCGCAGCCCCGTTTTCTGAGAGGTGGTCAAGGGACAGAGGCCAGGGGAAGCAGCTGGGGGCAGGGACGGACAGGCCAGGGGGCTCAGCACCAGGGCGTGAGTGGGGCTGGCCGCCCAGGAGCTCCACACAGCCACGCGCCTGGCGCACTGGGCCTTGTGGCTGACAGCATTTGCAGGTGGAGCCCACACTCCCAGTCCAGAGAGCCCTGCTCTCGGGCGCCCATGGACTTGAAAACCCACACACCACCTCTGACATCACACTAATATGAGGAACACGTGGTGGCGGCAAGGCTGGTTTCCAAGTTAACCCGAGGTTTGACCTGTTCTCAGGAAGCATCCAACAAAGCACCGCCGATTCTTATGTCTCCTCGAAACCCCTTTGGGAGAGGAGGCGGCCGCGCTTTAACCTTGTGCCCGTTCAGAGGGACCGGCAGCTCCAGCACTGGCACGCGCACTTGTTTTCAACTAGCAGACGGACACGGAGGCCAGCAAACAGACCCGTCCACACCTCTGGACACAAAGCTGGCCGACACAAGACACCGGCAGGACGGGTGGTGCTTCTGGGTGGTTTAATCGGGACACTGCACACAGGACAGGGTGACCCTTCCAGCTCATGGTGCCCACCCGCGACCTGGCCCGCTCACCACACCGGGAAAGGGCTGGTTTACAGGGGCCACACCAGGGAGGGCGCCCCAGCACCGAGCGCTGGCCAGCTGGCGGGCGCCCCGTTCGAGTCCAATCCCAGCGGCACAGGCCACGTTAGAAACTCTCGCCTCCACATACGGTCGTTCACACGGAACCGTGGCGTGCGTTCCCCGGGCCAAGGCCCTGATGGCGAGCAGCCCGGGGAGAAGTGCTGGCCCCGCCTGGGCTCAGTGGAACGGCCGGCCTCTCCGGTGCCGGGACCTCAGGTGACCAGCCGAACGCCGCAGCTTCTTCCTCTCCTGCCGATGCAGCTTCTCGGCCTCCTGCTGCTTCTTCTGCTGTTCAGACTGAAAGAGAAAATGAAATGAGAGGAGGTGGAGGGAGAGAGGACGCCGCCACCACTCCCGCAGTCACAGGCCAAGTGCACACCACCGCCGGGTCAGGGCAGCGGGCTGGCCGGCCGGACCCCGCTCTGACAGAACGGCAGCCCTTGCAAAGCAGAGGGGAAGGGCCCCGCCAGACCTGTCTGCCACAGAGCAGGAAGCCAGCTTTCTAACCAGGGCACACACACTACCAGGAGGCGTGACAGCGCCTACCGAGAGCCCCTGGCGAGGACGGGTTTGCTCACAAACGCCCACTGCTGAGGAAAGCTGCGGCTCAAAGATCCCCATGCTGTTTGGGGTGAGGAGAGCCGGGGTGGCTGTCACGTGTTTGTGTAGTTAATGTATTACTACGGTAACAAACGTGATCATCTAAATGCATTAAATTATTACAAGATGTCTTATCTCAGAGCCCAACCAGAGTGTCAGAAACGCACGACTTGGGGCCGGCATTGTGGTGTAGTGGGTTAAGCCACCACCTGTGACACCGGCATCCCATGTGGGTGCCGGTTCAAGTCCTGGCTGCTAAACTTCCAACGCAGGTCCCTTATAACATGTCCGGGGAAGCAGAGGACGACAGCCCAAGTGCTTGGGCTCCTGCACCCACGTGGGAGACCTGGCGGAAGCTCCTGGCTCCTGGCTTCAGCCTGATCCTGCCCCAGCCTTTGCAAGCATCTGGGAGTGAACCAGTAGATAGAAGATCTCTTTCTCTAACTCTGCTTTTCAAATAACTAATATTTTTTTAAAAAGAAATGAAGATATTTTAAACAGAAAACAATGTCTGCTCCTTTTGCACAACTCTTCTGTTTGTAAGCCAGAACCACGACCTTATACACAGTGTCTCAGCGCACAGCACGCTTAGGCACGCAGCACACGCACTATCACCCATGCCTGATTCATTATGTTCTTTTTTTTTTTTTTTTTAATTTATTTGACAGGTAGAGTTGTACACAGTGTGAGAGAGAGAGAGACAGAGAGAAAGGTCTTCCGCCTGTTGGTTCACTCCCCAAATGGCCGCCACGGCCGGCGCTACGCCAATCTGAAGCCAGGAGCCAGGTGCTTCTCCTGGTCTCCCATGGGGTGCAGGGCCCAAGCACTTGGGCCATCCTCCACTGCACTCCCGGGCCACAGCAGAGAGCTGGACTGGAAGAGGGGCAACCAGGACAGAACCCAGTGCCTGCTGGAGCTCCTGTTCAAGACCTGGCGGCTCCGCTTCCAGTCCAGCTTCCCGCTGAGTGCGCCCTGACCCCTCCACGGAGACCTGGACGGAGTGCCAGCCTCCTGGCCCTGCCTGGTCCAGCCCTGGCTGTGGTGGACATGTGGGGCGTGAACGGAAGATCTCTCCTCCGTCTCCCCACTTCGGTTCATCACCCTGCCTTTTAAATAAATCTTAAAAACGAATAAATAGATAAAAGACTCGTGGCACAGAATTGACAACAAAGGTAACGCTGCGTCATTTATGCACACTGCGGATAGCTGTGACCACGCGAACTGAGGACAGCGCGCCCTGCGGCTGGGACTGCGTGCACTGTACCGAGCAGGCGCTGGCGAGCCTACGCGCGGACGGGAGCAGCGCTGCCCCGTGGGTGCTGGGAGCCCCGGGGCCGCTGGCCTGCACCCTAGCACCACTCAGCGGCACACGCTTCACATTCGCCTCCCGGCACTGTCGGGTGAGCAAGCCCAGGGAAGGCAGGCCGCGAGCCCCCAGCCCAGGGAGCTCCCCACTGGGTCTCCAGTCCTTATCCGACGACAGCCAGTGCTCCAGTGTCTGCTCGTGGAAAACCCAGAGGGCGTCCATCCCAAGTTCTTCCAGCGCGCTGTGCCTGAGGCGGCCCTGGCCCTGGGCGCGGCTTTCCTCCGGTCTCCTGCTCTCTGAGACCTCTGCCCCGCGGTCCACGCCCACGCAGTACTCAGAATAATTCTCCGAAGGACAAAAGTGCAGGAGCCAGCGTTGTGCTGCCGTGGGTAAAGCTGCCTCCTGTGACGGGCATTCCACAGGGCACTGGCCTGTGTTGTGGCTGCTCTGCGTCCAACCCAGCTCCCTGCTAAAGGCCTGGGAAGCAGTGGCCGACAGCCCGAGTGCCTGGGTGGGCCCTGTACCCGCAGGGAGACCCCGAAGAAGCTCCTGGCTGCTGGCTTCAGCCCGGCCCCACCCCGGCTGTTGAGACCATCTGGGGAGTAAACCAGCGGATGCAAGACCTCTCTGTCCCACCCCCCGCCCCCTGCCGTGACTCTTTCAAATAAAATAAATAAATTTTTAAAAACTACACACACAAACGCCGCCAGTCGAGTGCTCTGAGACTGGACCCCTCACCACGCCTAATCATGTCATTACCTGCGTCTAGTCTCCAGCCACCGCCACCTCCCTCCACAGAGTGGGAAACGCAGCAGCGAAAGCCATGCCTGCGCCCAGCACACGGCACTGGGCGGGCAGGGGGGCACGGGCGGTCACGGACGCTCAGAAGACCCCGGCGGGAGCCCGCAGCCCCGAGCAGCCCAGACACGGCATCGCGATCGTGACGGCAACACGGGGCAACTAATACGTTGTTGCCTCATTAATCAACATCCCTTACAAAGTGCTTCTTTGCATAATTTTGGAAAATAATGTGCTCAATAAAGATAAACTGGGAGCCTTCCGGTGAGGGCCGTCCTTTGACAAGTCTTCGACACGGCCGGCACGCCGAGGCACCCACTCACCTTCTGAGGCAGCGCGACCTCGTGGGTGCCTCCTTGCCTCTCCTGGGCCTTCTCCACCGGGCGGGGCTCAGGGAGGGGCTGCGGGCAAATCTATAGCAAAGGGACCACCACAGCCCCGCTGCGCGTGCCGGGAGGGCTCTGCGCCGCCCCTCCCCCTCACGCCGGCCGGCTCTTCCCACGTCCTCGCCCCTGGCTCGCTCACTGCCGTCGCAGGCACGCCTGCACCAGCAACACCGCGAGGAGCCGTGCCCGCGGTAAAGGGTGTTTTTCAAGTCAGAGTTGTGGCCTCATCCGTTTGCCCACCACATGGGTTAGGTAACAAGGAAGCAAGGATTTTGTTCCTCCTGACTTTAACTGATAGGGAAACACTGGAAAATCTCAAGATGTAACCTGAATTTATCACCCCCGTGGTATAGGATTTCTATAAATGAATACACGGACAAGCACCTAAATATAGTCTCTCTTTTTTTTTTTTTTTGACAGGCAGAGTGGACAGTGAGACAGGGAGAAAGGTCTTCCTTTTCCGTTGGTTCACCCCCGCAATGGCCGCTGCAGCCAGTGCAGGGCCCAAGCACTTGGGCCATCCTCCACCCCACTCCCTGGCCACAGCAGAGAGCTGGCCTGGAAGAGGGGCAACCGGGACAGAATCCGGTGCCCCGACCGGGACTAGAACCCGGTGTGCCAGCGCAGCAAGGCGGAGGATTAGCCTAGTGAGCCGCAGCGCTGGTCCTAAATATAGTCTTAAGTGAAATAGGCTGAGCGATTACAGTGTTGTGTGAAAAAATGCTTAAATAATGGTATATGCCCCAAATAGTTTCCAATCCTCTGATTCTGCTATGTGGCCTTTCTGAGCCATTCTTGTCCCCCTCCTTTTACTTTTGACAAAAAGGTAATTTCAGAGCCATCTCATTTCACTCCGCCACGAGCTATGCACTGGCGCTCAGCGCAGGACCTGCAGCTTTAAGAACAGTGGGAAAGCCCTGCAGACGCCCTCCGCTGGGGTGGGCTCTGGCCCGCTGCTCTGGGCTCGCGCTCAACGGCACCTGGACGTCAGCGGAACAGAGAGCCGCTTTAAGGTGCGCCGGGAGGGCACACGACGAGCTCGTCCGCGCGCATATCCCGTTCTGGCTTCTGTAAATGACAAACACAAACGTGCCAATTGTTCCACACAGAACTGAGTTTCTTTCACTTAGAACTTAAACGTTTCTATCCTTCAGCAAGACTCCTGGGTGCAGGCGGGGGATGCTGGAAGAAGCAGAGATGGGCGGGTGAAGGCTCGAGCAGCCGTCCCTCCAGAGCAGGCAGTGGCCGCCAAGCCCCCGCTGAGTCAGCAGGGACAGCATCACCGAGAGTCAGCACCCCCGCTCCCCGCGCCGGCCACCAGGAGGGCCGGCAGCAACAGTAGAAACGAGGCCTGGGCCCTACGGCTGGGGCTTACCAGTTCCTCAGACAGTGAGCCAGCGACCCTCGCACGCACACACACTCACACGAAACGGCTTTTTCCAGCAGTCTCCGTGCTCCAGAGGGAACAGCCGCAGCACTCCACAAGCAGGTGTGCGGAGAGCAGCGTGGCTGCCCCACACAGCGAGCCGTCCCGCCACAGCAGGGACGAGGCCCTGCTGCCCCAACACGCAGGCCCTGAAACCGCCAGGCTCGCCGAGAGGAGCTGCGGGAAGCACACGGACTGCGCGTTGGCACTCACGCCACATGGACCGCAGACGGCACTCACGCCACACGGACGGCAGACGGCACACTCATGCCACACGGGCTGCAGAAGGCACTCACGTGACACGGGCTGCAGACGGCACTCATGCGACATGGAGTGTGGACACCACACACGTGAAATGCACGGGCAGCCACTCTAGGGGGCGGCAGGGGGAGCGGCTGCCAGGGGCTGGGAGTGCTTGGGGAATGGGGGTCGCTAACGGGTAGGGGGAACTTTCTGAATGATGAATATGATCTGAAATAAGAGAGTGTGATGGCTACTGAACTTAGAGACTACTAAAAACCACCGCGTTACACATTTTAAAAGGAAGAAATTTACGTTATGCTATGTAAATTATATCTCAATTTTTAAAAAGAAACAGGTGGCATTTTTATCATTCTTTCCTACTTGCTGATTGGCTGAAAATGAGAAAACGTTTGAGAAAGAAAACCGCGCTGTTCCGCTCATCAGACAACAGCTCCTATTTAACCAGCGGACTCCTCTAACGACTGGGGTCGCCAGCCTCCTGAAGCTGCCGTCCGGCAGGCTGGATCCGACCGTCACGAAGGCATCAGAATGCCAGGCCCCGGTCTCCTTCAAAGCCCGCACGAGGTTTCTTCTACCCTTGGACGGCCAGGACTCTGCTTCCAAGCCAGCACTTGAGGCCACAAGTGAGCCAGCACCCGAGGCAGCTGGCCATCACCACAGAGCCACTCCCAGGCAGGAAGGCCCGGCCTCCCGCCCCTCCCTGGTGGCACTCCTGGCTCTCAGTCCGGCAGGGGCTCTGGCTGCGAGGAACACAGCTTCCCAAGAGGGAAACGCTTGGGCAGGCAGCTCCAGGCCCGATGCACACAATACGGACAAGTAATATCAGCAACAACTTACCCTCTTTAATGTGAATGTCAGTTGCTTGCTGCCAATGGTGGTATCTGATACACTCAATGTCCCATTTTTCGCTTCAAGTTTCAAACGATCTTCAAGAGTTTTGCTGTAGAAAGTTTAAAAGAATTAGTTAGCATTATGTTTTAAAAAAATTGGGGCTGGCGCTGTGGCACAGCAGGCTAATGCCCTGGCTTGAGGTGCCAGCATCCCATATGGGTGCCGGTTCTAGTCTCGGCTGCTCCACTTCCAACCCAACTCTCTGCTATGGCCTGGGAAAGCAGCAGAAGATGGCCCAAGTGCTTGGACTCCTAAGCCGGCATGGGAGACATGGAAGAAGCTCCTGGCTCCTGGCTTTGGATCAGCCCAGCTCAGGCTGTTGTTGCGGTCATCTGGGGAGTGAACCAGCGGATGGAAGATCTCTCTGTCTCTCAAATAAAATAATTTTTACAATTTTTAAAAATGTATTTGAGAGGCAAAAAAGATGGAGACAGAGAGCTCCTATCTGCTGGTTCAAGCCCCAACCATCTGCAATGGCCGGGGGCTGAAGCTCAGAGCCAGGAATTCAACTCAGGCCCCCACCCTGCGTGACAGGAACCAGACTACCTGAGCCATCCCGCTGCCTCCGGGGATCTGCACCATCAGCAGGACGCTGGGCTCAAGAGCTGGAGGTGCCCCACAGGGGACCCAGGTGTCCCTGTTGGCATCACCACTGCTAGCCAAACGCTTGTCCCTATGCTAGGTTTTGCCTCACCATCTGAAGTGGGTTTTACTGAGGATTTATCACATGAAGAAAAATAATTTATACATGTGATAAGCACAGCAAACACCATCCACTAACCCAAGTGATGGGAAGGAGTCTGCACTCTCGCGCACTGCTCACGCTCAACAGACATGGGAAACACCACGCTGGCAAAGACAGCCCCAACTGAACACTTGGAGTCAGCACCAATAACCTCAACGGTCACCACTCACCTTGTTAAATTGTATTTCTGAAGCCAAAACTCAGGGAGCAATATATTTCTGAAGCCTGTAATTTATGGCAATGGTCAATGGGATTTATGATTCCAAGGCACTTTATATTTAAACCACGCACGAGCGAGGCGTGTGAATCGCGCGGCCGGTCCCCCACCCTGTCCCGAGGAGTGAACACCAGTTCTGCAGGTGAGGTGCAGGCAAGAGCTGGGGCAGGCGGACTTCTCCGCCACCGGCATCACCAAGGCTTCCTCCTGGGGACCACGGGTCCCTCTGACCGCGCCGGCAGGAGAGGGGCCCGCTCCACTCCAGGGACACTGCCGACTCAGTCTGCTCCCGCTCTCTCTCCAGGGAGCTTTCCTTTCAACCCCTTGCCCGACATTCCTCTGGCACACTTCACGTCAAATCCAAGACTCAGTTCATTTCATGGCCATGTTTTCCACATTGTGAGGGCCTCTTTACACAACTTGTGTCTGTTACAGTCTGTGGTGCCTCGCGGTTCCTGTCCTCTGTGTGTCTCTGTTACAGTCTGCCGTGGCCTGCGATCCCTGTCCTCTGTGTGTCCGTCACAGTCTGCCGTGCCCCGTGATCCCTGTCCTCTGTGTGTCTATTACAGTCTGCCATGCCCTGCGGTCCCTGTCCTGTGTGTCTCTGTTACAGTCTGCTGTGCCCCACGGTCCCTGTCCTCTGTGTGTCTGTTACAGTCTGCCGTGCCCTGCGGTCCCTGTCCTCTGTGTGTCTCTGTTACAGTCTGCCGTGCCCCGTGATCCCTGTCCTGTCTCTCTTACAGTCTGCTGTGTCCCGCGATCCCTGTCCTCTGTGTGTCTCTGTTACAGTCTGCTGTGCCCCGCGGTCCCTGTCCTGTGTGTCTCTCTTACAGTCTGCCGTGCCCCGCTATCTCTGTCCTGTGTGTCTCTCTTACAGTCTGCCGTGGCCTGCGATCCCTATCCTCTGTGTGTCCGTCACAGTCTGCTGTGCCCTGTGATCCCTGTCCTCTGTGTGTCTATTACAGTCTGCTGTGCCCCATGGTCCCTGTCCTCTGTGTGTCTCTCTTACAGTCTGCTGTGTCCCGCGATCCCTGTCCTCTCTGACACAGTCCCACCGCGGCTTTCCAACAATTCGACAGCAGTTCAGAGTACTTCCCGCCACCGTGTTGCACTAGCGGCCGGAACACTGGCCCACCTGCTGATTTGTCTCAGGGGACGTCTGAATTAAGCCCAAAGAAAAACAGTTTGCGTGAGTCTGAACAGTGAGCTCTCCCCTTCTCGAAATGGCGGAAGCAGCACAGTCCCATTGGTGAGACTGGGACAAGAGACAGGAGGGAGGAAAAGACAGAAGTTCACTTCCCTCCCTGCCCGGACCGTCCCGCAGCCAAATGTCAGTTCCAAAAGTCCAACCGAATAAAAAATAGAACAAAGGCTGGTGTGTGCAAGGGCCTTCTCGCCGCCCCGAGATCTTGGAGCTAATTACCGGGTGGAACGCAGCCCCGCAGCCCCCGGCCAGCCAGCGATGCGTGGGGGGAGTCCCGAGGCCCGGGTCTGACGTGCACACCGGCACGCTCCCTGGCCACGCCTTCTTTTGTGAATGGGGCAAAGTGGCTGGCAGGACAGCTGTGCTCTGTCCTAGGCGATTGTGTGATTAAGAAGCACTTTGGAAACACTTCTCATCTTCAGAGCCCTTTGCAGACTAGCTAATTAATCCTTTCAACGTCCCGAGACGGAAGGATTTATCCTTCGCAGGTGGTCATGAGGGAGGTGAGACAGTAAACGCTGCCCCGGGCCGTGTGGCCGAGTGTGGCCATTAAGTCCTCTAGAGGACAAGCTTCCACGCCGCAGGCCGGATGGAATCAAGACTTAGGTCAGCTTTTTTGTTTTTTAATTCAAAACCGGAGGTGAGCGACTGCACCGTGCGCGTGACTTAGTCAGTGGGGGCAGCTCCTCGGCTGCTCACTGCATTTTCGCTCTTTGCTCTCCGGCCGTCACCTGGGTGTACAGCTGGTGGAGCGCCGAGACAAGGCGGGGCGCGGAGGAGCCTAATTGGAGGAGAGAGCGCCTTTTCAAGTCAATTGTGGGAATTACTGCTCTGAGCGATGACCTTATTTCCTCCGCGACACTCTGGCTTTCCCTGCCGCGCGCCGCGGGCGCCTGTAAGGACTTGTTCCGCGAAGCCCAGCGGAGCACGGAACGAGGCGTGGCAGGAGATCAGACACGGCAGGGACTGTGTGTGCAGATCTCTACATTAAAGCAGCTCCTGCCCCTCCCTTTGAAAGTGGGTTCTCTGAACGGGGCTGCGCCCCAGCCGTCCCCCACCGGCTTCCGGAGGGCGCCTGGTCAGAGATGGCGTCAGAGGCGGCCGGGGCTGGCTTGGGACACCTGCAGACTGCCTGCAGCAGAAAGCACCCGGAGCATCCCTGCCTCCCCCCCCCCCCCCCCGCACCCCGGGCTTCCGGCAGCCAGGCTTGGGGACTTCAGAACTTGAAGCTCAGTGTTTTACGGACAAATCTAAGTGAGACAAGACGGACAGCAACAACAAAATCTCCACAACTGTGGAGACGGCTAAGAAAAAGATACGTGCTCTCATAGGGTACAGGTGGGTGGGACTACCCCAGATACCAGAGGGCAGTGGGGAAGAACCTCGCGGATTAGCACTGTGGCCTTAAAACACAGAAGGGAACCGGCATAAGCCACAGGGGAAACCGAACCAGATTATTCCTTGGGGGCCCCAGGAAAGTGGGAGCTTTACTTTGATGGAAAATGCTGCTCCTGAACTCAGAATTTGTGACTGCCACGCACAGGGGGGTGTGGGCTTTCAAAGAGGGAAATGGGGAAGATGGAGTCCACAGGGCAATGAGGAGCTTTAAGTACTTTTCGATGTGATTTTAAGGTCTTTGGTTTAAACCGTCAACTTTGACAAATAGTTAGCCACCTGCAGACGGTACAAGTTGCTAGAAAATATTTCAATGTTTTCAGTTTGCCTGTGTTGCTTCAAGGCCTTAAGGAGATATAAATTTATTATTTTTTAAACATTTATTTATTTTTTATTTGAAAGAGAGTTACACAGAGAGTGAGAGACAGAGAAATCTCCCATCTGCTGGTTCACTCCCCAAAAGGCTGCAACGGCTGGAGCTGGGCCAGACTGAAGCCAGGAACCAGGGGTGTCCTCTGGGTCTCCCACGTGGGTACAGGGGTGCAAGCACTTGGGCCACCCTCCACTGCTTTCCCAGGTGCATTAGTAAGGAGCTGGAGTATAAGTGGAGCAGCCGGGACTCGAATCGACCCCATGTGCTTGCTTCAGCAGCACATATACTAAAATTGGAACCCGTACCCATATGGGATGCTGGCACTGTGGCTGGTGGCTTTACCCGTTACGCCACAGTGCAGGCCCCGAGAAGTAAGTTTAAAAGGTTTACGCAGCATTATCTATCACACATGCTCTCTGCCACTTCCACTGTGAGGAACATATTGTAAGAAATACTGCGTGTTTCACATTCGCAACCGTGAGAAACAACCTAGACACAGCCACAGTCAGGGGCACGCCACACAGCTAGCTCACTGCACATCCCCCTTACGGACACACTCCCACAGCCTGCGGCAGGCCTGCTACGGATCTACAGAGCAAGGCCAGGCTGGGTCAGGCGGAAGCAGCAAGTTAACACACAAGGACGGGGCACTCACAGTCAAGGAGAGAGCGTGGACGTGGACAGTCGTGAATGCGGCTCAGAGAGGCTCACCAGCCGGCGGCCCCCGGGGAGGGTGCGGGAGGGGAAGCGACACCTCACCTTCCCCTACCCTCTCAAGCGCTACAAAGACACCATGCTCCTGTATTACTGGGTGTGTGCACCTGTGCCCACCTGGAGATCTGGGTGAAGCTCCTGGCTTCAGTCTGGCCCAAACCCAGTCACTGCAGCCACTGGAGGAGTGAACCAGCACATGGAAGATCTGTCTCTCTCTGTCTTTCCCTCTCTTTCTCTCTGTAACTCCGCCTTTCAAACAAATAAATAAATTAAAAAAAAAAACAAAAACGAACAAGCCAAAAAACCCAAACACCTCTGCATGTCCAGGACCCACCACTGGGCAGACACATCAAAGATCACTTCCATCAGGGGCCTGCAGGGCCCCCAGCAGCTGTGCTTCCTCCCAGGAGGAGCCCTCCCCACTGAACTCGGGGTCTTTGTCCTGAGGAGCCCCTCCTGCAGGGGCCACAGCACGCCCACCCAGCCCGACCCTGCACGCCACTCTCCCCAGCCTCTCACGAGGGCCGGCGGGCAGCGACTCCCCCAGCCTTCTGTGCGCTGCCCTCACTCCCTCCCGTCTCCCGTGTCTCTGAGGACCCACGCCTCGGCCCTTCCCAGGCCCCTGGCCCCGTCTTCCTGAGGTTCTCCCCAAATCCCACTGTGAGGGACTCCATGCCCTCATTCCTCCACGGCCCCGCTCCAGGGTCGACTCCTCTCCCGGCTAACTCGGTCTCCCTCGAGTCGTGGGCTTTGATGCCCCGCTCACCGCCCAGCTACACAGCTCTCGGGGCACTCATAACCCCACACTGTCCGCCGCGATCAGGCGCCCGGCGTGCGCGAGCCTCAAGCCCCGGCGCCGCCGCCCTCACGGCCACCGTGTTCAGCCTTCCTGCTGGGCCCTGGCTGCTGCCCCGTCTGGTGGGCATCTCCCCGCTGCCCCCTCTCCGAGCTCAGCTCCACGCAGCTCTCCCCCCTTCTCTGACGGTGCCTCAGCATCCCCACTGCTCACCTCCTTTGCCGGTCCTCTCAAATTCTTAGCTCCGGCTGACTGGAACATCTGCGGTGCCACTACACCTCTATGCACTACCTTGCACTCTTGTATTTTTCTTAGTACAATTTTTTCGTTTGTTTTTTAACACAGACTCAAGAAAAATACTGGTTTCTTTGCCCTTGCTTTCCCCTACACAACAAGGGCAAGTCTTCTGCATTCCACCGTTTCCAGCACCCAGTTAAGCTGGGCGGCTCGCACCGGCTCCTCGCACCCCGCCCCCAGGAGGCCTCGCCTCACTGCCCAGTGGGTGACTGACAGCTGCTGAGCTGACCCCTGCGGGTCCAGTGTCCCCCGACATTTGTCCCTGTAAAACGGAGATCCTGTCAGTAGGCTCCCAGGAAAGAGGGATCTGTATGATTTATTTTCTACAACAGTGAGTGCACGACTATTTATGGAAGTATCGAGACTACCGGGGGAGGGGCTCTCAGAGATCAGAGCGTGGTAATCCTGGCTTTGCGGTCTGCGCTCGCACCCTGCACCACTCAGCCTCTCCAAAAGGCGGCCTCACCTCTCCCCCAGCTGAAGCCCCTGACTCTTCTCGGCCCTGTACCACGCCTCTTCCTGCCCGGGGGTATCTGCTAGATGTGGGCTCGGGCCACGCCTTCCCTCCCACGCGTGGGCTCTAGGACAGCCGCGTGTTCACGCCAGGCACTTGGTGAACGCTTGGTGAATGGATTGTGCGTGAAGACTGCGAAGTGGACGGATACACTCGCAACGAACGTTAGCAGGCTGTGAGGCGTGGCCACGTGCAAACACGTATGTAGCCAGAGCCTCAGGACCACGCCAGCAGAGCCGACGATGCTCTCGCGCCCGGGCTACCTTCCTACTAGTCCTCCCCGACAAGAAGTTCCCGAGTGGGCGAGTCCAGGTGGAACTCACACAGCACACACGCAATTCTGACGCCGTCCTTTCCCGACGGCTGCGGTAACTCACAAGATAAACGAGGAGTCACTCGATTCTCCGAAGGATAATGGCTCAGCGCTTTGTTAAACGGTACTAAGATACTGCAAGTCGAGATGTGCCACAGTAATCCAGTCACGACTGGAATCCAGGAAGCCGTGTGTGCCGCAACGCCAGCGGGCTGCAGGCTACTCACGCACGTGTCGTGACTGAGACAGCAAGACCCTTCTTTTAAGCATCACTATTTACACAAAAAGAACCTTTAACTTAGTTCAACTGCAGTGTGTTTAGTTAGCCTTCGCTGATCTTGACTACTAAGTCTTTCACTGTTGTTTTTTTTTTCGTTAATATCCTGTTGCAGCCCCCAGGCAGTGGGAAGAATGCCACCCCCCGCCCCAGCACGGGCTTCTCTCGCCGTGGTCACTCACAGACGGGAGCGCCCCGATTCCCCGTCTGTGGGGCACTGGGGAGCTAGTTATTTCCCAGCAGACCTCGAAGCAGGGGTTCCGCAGTCGCCTGATGTACGGCCCAGGCGTGAAAGGCTCACAGTATCTAACAACTCCCCAGTGTGTCAGATGACAAGTAGCTAACAAGCATCGAACAAGGGTTGACCAGGAGGCAGAGATAAAGCAAAAATAAAGCAAGACAAGAACAAAGGACAGCCTAATAAATAAACTTCCTCCACTGAACCAGAACACTAGAAGCAAGCAGCTCCCCTGCTGCCTCCAGCAGAACCCCAAACAAAACATCTACAAGTAACAGAAAGGTTGCACGCGCTGCAGGTGGGGACGGAAAATGAGAGCCTCTTTGGAAAACAGTGTGAAGTTACTGTCTGACCAGCAAAAACGAAAACCTGTCCCGGCAAGGCGTGCACACGAATACTCTGCACAGCAACATGACTGAGACCCCGCAGTGGAAACAGCTCAGGCGCCATCGTCCATCCACTGAGAAACGGACACACGACATGCGCATGTCCACACAGAGGAGTCCTGTGGTAATAAAGACAAACAGTACTGACACCCGCTGCGCACGGAGGAACAGAACGCATGTGCTAAGAAGCCAGACCAAACGGTACCCACCCTGTAATCCCATTTCCATGAGACGACAGGACAGCAAACCCACGGTCCAGGGAGCAGACCCGCGGCTGCCTGGCTGGGGAGACGGGGTCGCCGGAGGTGGAAGGGGATGGGCTGCTCGTGGGTGTGGGTTCTGTCTGGGGTGAGGAAATCGTCTGAAGTGGTGGAGATGGCTGCACAGCTCTGAATGCACTGACAGCCCACGCATCGCATGCTTGAGGCTGGTGGATCGAAGCGGTCCCTCAACAAAGCTGCTTCAAAAAAGAAAAGGCTGGCGGTAGGGAAAGCACCTTCAAGGGAGCAGAGACCACGCCTAGCTTCTTCATGTGCCGACATCTCCGGCGGTGAAGCAGACCGAGCCTCTGAAGGACAGGATTCGCTCAGCTGTGCAGACCCAGGCAGGCTCCAGAAGCTGCTGCCTAAGATGAGCCGGGCGGGCCTCAGCGCTGTGCCGGAATGAGAAGGCCCTGCCAAGATGGCCGCTGGCAGGCCAGCGTCAGTCACTCAGGAATGGCTTCAGAACCCACCTGGCAACAGAGCCTGCCTGGCAACAGGCTGTGATTGGTTAGGGCACAGACCACCCCTTGACCAGATTGGCTGCCTCGGCTATATAAGCTGCTGTACCAACTGAAATAAACGAGTCTGTGGGCTGCTTGCACCCGACTGCCGGGGTCTGTGTGGTGATTCCGCACCTCTTGCCCACATCGTGCTCCTCCTCTCAGAATGAATCCACAGCAACATCTGGTGCCAACGTGGCTGAGAGACAGTGTGTCGGACTCGGCGAGTTCCCCCCTTGATTTCGGCAAGTAGGCCCCTCGGTGTTTTGTGTGCTGTTCGGTTCTGCGAGGGTGAGCACAGAACCCCCTCCTACGCCCCTTTCCTTGTCCTTGTCCTCGGTCTTAGTGACCCTAGGTTACGCACACACTGCCCAGAAGCATAACACAGCTTCTTGGCTCCTCCTTTTACTTTCTGTTCACCCGGCGAATTCACATAAAGGACTGATCATCCAAGAATTCGGAACCAAGTCATCTTCCCTCACTCGAGAGAGATGACACTCCAAAGACACCGCGTGGGCATACAGCCTTGACCTAACGAATCAAGGAAGTCCCCCACTAAGCACAGGACATACGTACGATCTGATACACCACTGTCTGTTCGTCTAACGTGGGGAACCCCTGCAGAATGCCATCAGCTGCTGAGGTGCTAGGAATTTGCTTTGTTATGGCAGCAGTGCTGTGTGTGTCATTCCTTTGGATAGAGTTGGTGTGGTGCACCGCTCTTAAGTGCTCAAACATGGGAAAGATATCCCTCTCTCAGAAGCCCACACGGATTACCAAACATAATGCATCTGTGAGTGATAAGAGCCTGACATTCCAGGCCGCTGCCTCACAGGTAACAGTGGATGACTTGTGGGGAGAGAGCTCCAACAGTGAAAATGACATGACAGCAGACAACGCAGCAATGCCTAGTCAGCCACCCCCCAAATATCCGTGGGATAAACACAGACGACCTCAAGGCGATAACCCATGCGAGGTCATCCCATCTGGTCAGCCACTTAAATGGCCCACAGCCTGTGTGCAGTCACGCCATTCCTGATTACCATTGTTCCTCATTCCCACCCCTATCTGAGCAAGCACTCCTGTGGTCTCCTGTTTTAAGGGCTGGTTAGTTGATGGGTAAGATCCCCTGGGGACAACCTAAGATAGGCACAGCTGCATGAGACCACATGGAAACGGGGTCAACAATGGTATGGCCAAGAATCATGCCTCTTGTAGCTCAAAAATAAACGAAAAGGGGGAAATGTGGTGGAATGAGAAGGCCATGCCAAGATGGCCACTGGCAAGCAAGTGTCAGTTACTCAGGAATGGCTCAGAACCCACCTGGTAAAGGAGCCTGCCTGGCAACAGGCTGTGATTGGTTAGGGCATAAACTGTCCCGTGACGGGATTGGCTGCCTCGGCTATATAAGCTGCTGCACCAACTGAAATAAACGAGTCTGCGGGCAGCTCACCTCTAGTTCACTTTCACCTGGCTCCCAGGGTCTGTGTGGTGACTCCGCATCTCTTGCCCCCACCACACTCCTCCTCTCAGAACGAATCCACAGCAACACAGCGTGGCTGCTCTGCCCCCACCTTCTGGAGGGACGAGCTCCAGAAATGGCACTGACTTGGACCTACACCTAGGCCGTCCTCTCCTCCACCACCTCGTGGCCGTCCTCGGAGCTCCCAGACATTCCAGCTCTTCTTCTAAGACACCTGCTGTGCCACCTGCCAGTCCAAATCTCGCCAATCAGCACTTCGCCTAGAAACCTCAAAGCGCAGCCTTTCACAGCCTACGGCCTATATGCAATTTGAACTCGTGGACTGGCCTGTTCCTTGGACATCTGAGAACTGTTCACATGAAACTAATATTTTTTGAAGGTTGATTTTTTGTTTTACTGTGGTAAACATTTGCAACATAACACTTACCACTGCAACTCTTTAAGTGGTCAGTAGTTGTATTCAGTACATACTTTGTGCCACCGTCCCCACTATCCATCTCCAAAGCCTTTTCATCAGCCCAAACCAGACGACTCTCCAGACCCAACACACTCGGCATCCTCGTTCCTCCCTGTCCAGCCCGTGGCAACCACCCTGCTGTTTGTCTCTATACATCTGACTACTCCAGAGCATCCTTCTCTTTGGTCATTTTCTTACAAAAGGTTTAAAATTTCTGGCAAATTTTCCAAGGGACCGCTTTAATAATCAGGTAAACTGAGATGGAGCCTGGTGGGAGACCAGCAAGCGCAACAGGAGGGCTCGGGGTTGGCAGGCTAGACGGGTCCTAACGTCCACCTACCAACACTCCTAAGACTAGACCCTGCACTGACTTACATGTAAACCATCCCTCGCAAAGCTGTTATTAGAGAAAGACATAGCCGGGACAGGTACTGCAACAGGGACACTTGCCTCAAGCGGCCTGCTGCCTCCCTCATGCTCTGCCCTCTGGCCCCCCTGCTCCTTCAGGCCTCTGCCCTCCCCACAGCCGCCACCTGCCAGAAACAGGAATGTCATCTGGAGGGCGACGAGCCAAGGAGGAAACGCGAGGGCTCGGCACCTCGTCACCTTGTCACCGAGGCTGTGCTACTCACTTCATCAGCCTCTGCTTTGCGGCAGAATCTCTGAAGCTTCGGAACTCTTCTCCTGCTTTGATCTCGTAGAACTGGGGCTGCAGGACCGTCTGCCGGTCCTCCCTGAGCCGCTCCTGCCGCTGCGCCTTTTCCTCCTGCCGCAGGAGTCTGCGCTGCTTCCTGACCTCGTCCACCCAGTCCTTTTCATCGTCTGAACTCTCCGAACTTTCCGCATCACTTGGTTTTCCTTCCAGTTCTTCCTCCTCTTCCTGAAAAACAAAAATAGTAAGCAGGCGCTCCTTTCCCCAGCCCAGCGCGAGCCGTTCTCCCCTCCTACACGGCTTCAGTCCTCGGGCGTACGTGACGGCTGCCCCAGCACGTGCATGGGAAGCAGCCCCTTTCACTAGATAAGGCCGGTTCCGGGCTGCGTGTCCAACAGCTACCGTGCCATTAATTACACCTTCAGTACAAAGACTGTTAACGTACAGGAGAGCGTCACATAAACAAACAGGAGCACGCGCTAAATGGGAAGGAACACATTACTTTTTCTCGAAGTTCTTGTTGCTCTAAAAGTCTTAGTTTCTTCTTCCTCTTTTCACTAATTTTTGAAACAAGTGGATTCAGAAGCCTGAATTCTTCACTCTCTTCATCTACTTGGAAGTCAGGGTTCTCAAACATAACTTTAAATCGATCGTCGGTGAGAATATTAGGAAGGCTCTATAAAAAAGAAAGAAAAGCAGCTATGTAAAAATTTAAAGTTAATATTGAATAAAATCTGACCAGAAAGATGGCCTGAAGCCACTCATTCTATTACAAAAAGTCAGTAAGCTACATAAGGCATAAATTCTTAACTCATTATGAAACTATTTTAGAAGTCACTTCCAGAGCTTTCCTACTGCCCCCGGGTTTTACCTCCCACTAGCAAACAAATCCCACTAATCTACTTTGCAAGTGACCCATACTACCCGGCCGATACACACAATGAGCCAAGAGTGAGTGTCTGGGCTAACTCTGTGCTAACAAATTAAATTTCTTCAATTAATACTTTTAACTATAAAAGTCACTTTTCAAAGAAACACCCAGTTTTTTGAAGGATGGCTTTTACCGCATAGCAACTATTCTGAAATCTTTTAAGTTCATAACCCAAAACTAACAGTACACGACACCAGGACAGTGGTGTGGACAGCAGTGTGGCGGGGCTGGACGAGTGACTTCATGGGCTCCAGCCGAGAGGGTGGAAACGCCTGCGCATCTGCATCTCTGAGGTGGCCGCCCCATCACTGCAGTGCGATGTCGTCCATCCTCTGGCTGCTGGCTCTCTTACTGCTCCTTAGCTACAAGCTGTGGGCCAGACAGACCGCCTACTCAGAATGGTTCGTAATGAGAGGACACAGCCCGGACAGGAGCCGGAGAAGCCAGCCTGCCGTGCTAGACTCTAGCTCCCCGCTGCTCAGAGTACGCCCGGCTGTAAACAGCTGAGTTCGGAAGACTGCATTCCCGTGACCGAGTTACACAAACCTGGGTAAATCCCAGGGTATCAACAAGCTTGGCCTATTACTTGGCAGGGTACAAGTGTGTGAAAAACAGAATTAAGAGATAAATTTACTTTGGTACAAAAGATATTTTGAAACCCAGGCAAGTTTTTTCATGATATATTTCTCTTTTCATTTTTTATTTTAATTAATTTTTAACAGATTCATTATGATTTATAGATATAAGTCTAAGAATATAGTGATATTTCCTTTCTCCCTCCCTCCCACCCTCCCAACCTTTCATGAGCTTTTTGAAGATCCTGTTAATGCATGGATTTCAATAATTCATGCACCAAAACAAACATTTTAATTCCATCATCTACAAACTTTTCAAATACCTGTGACTGTATCTAAAACGTGATAAATCTCTACCTAAAATCCTATGATAGATACGTGAACTCAACAAGTCTTCCTGATTCAACATCATTTCCAAGATGCACTTGGGGCTAAGGAAGAGGAGGGTAGGAAAGATCCAGTTCCTGACCCCAAGCCAGCGAGGCAGGAAAATCTGCAAAGAATGCTGCCGGGCCCCGCAGGGGGCTGTGTGGTGGGGCAGAGCGCGGTGATGGACTCAGAGGGTGCAGACTGGCTGGGCTAAGAGGAAACCGGGGAAGGGGCACTTCCAGCAGGCGGGCGGAGCAAGGCGGAAGCCATCGCAGAACGACGACAACGACGGTCTTGACTAATGGATTTCAAGTGCCACGCCTGCTCTCCTGCGGGGCAGGGACAAGTACTGGAGAAGAGACGGCCGAGGACGGGGAGGGCTGACAGGCACAGGTGTGCTGCACGAGCCTGCGGCGGCAGAGACGCTGCCGGAGAAGCTGCCTGTCACCGCGGAGACTCACGGGCAAGCAGCTGGGGCCTGACCCTGGGCTAGGGGAACAGGACGGTGGGCAGAGACTCACGGAAGAGAGCTGCTCTGAGACGTTTCTACATCAGAGCTGGCAGATGCGGCGAGGGGTGGCCCGGCCCGTGGTGAGAAGCAGGGCTAGAAGCTTCCCTCGAGTACCCAGGGATAGAAAGCGGTGGCACCGTGGGCTGGGAGATGCTGTCAGAAGTTTCGGGAGAAGGGGCGGGCGGAGTGTGAAGCATGCAATGATGCTCCACTGTAGGCTGGGTAGGAAAACCTTATCCGGATTCTGCTCAACACTTAGTCCTTCTTTTCATGTTCATTTATTTGAGAGGCAGAAGAGACAGAGAGGGATCCTCCACCCACTGGTTCACTCCCCAAAGGCTGGGATCAGGAGCAGAGCCGGGACCTGGACACAGACACTCGCAGGCATCCCAACAGGTATCTTAACATGGTGCCAACATCTACCGCCACCATCCAGTTCTGATCAATCCAGCAGGTGTCTGGGAACAACTCGCCAGGTCTCAGGAGACCGGAGGGGCACAATGTACACTCTAGAGTCAGCCACAAAGGGGAAGGGACTTGAAAACGTTCATGGAAAATGGAATTAAAACATTAAGTCTGTTGTGGTGCAGGATTTCTAAGACCCACGCGTGGCTTCCTAATAGGTGTTTCCCTGAACTTCCGGAAGCCCTCATCAGACAGGTGTCTGCTAATCAACAGCAGGTGCCTATCTTCAGGTTCAGAAAAACACTTAAGGGGCAATCTTCTCTTTTCCTCTTACTCTATTTGTCAAAATAATATTTAATAAAGAACATGTTAAAGAATATGTTGCTGGAATTCTTCAGATTAAAAAAAAATTTTATTTATTTTCATTTTATTTGAAAAAAGGAAAGAAAGAAACCTTCCACCCGCTGGTTCACTCCCTAAATGCCCCCTGCAGTCAGGGCTGACCTCGTGGGTGGCAGCGGCCTCACTGCTGGAACCGTTCACCTGCGCCTCCCAGGCGCCCCGTAACGGGAGCTAGACTGGAAGCAGGGGAGCCGGGACCTGGCCCAGACACTCTGCTATGGGCGGTGGGAATCCCAAGCAATGACTTAACTACACCGAACGCCCACCCTGAAGATTTGTCTGAATTTAAAACAAATACATTGCACTGCCTAAAGATAAGCATGCTTTAGAGGAACAATTTATAACTTATTTTATAAATAACTCTTCTGACCCAGCAGTAAAAATACTTTCCCCGGGGATTTTCCTAGTCTAATTGTTTGTTTTCACAGCTGTAGGTGGCCATGCTCTAGAGTAGTTTACAAGTGTCTAGCCAGAGATCTGTCCCATAAACAGACACACAGACACGCTCACCACTTCCATTAACATGTGGGAAACACTCGGAGCACTGTTCCCAGCATGGCCCTCCCTCAAAGAATTCCATTTGTAGATTTGAGCAGAACGCTTATTACCAATATTCTCCTCAACACAGAGCAATGGTTGCCATTTATAACATTTATTCTTTCCATGCCACGAAGTCGGGACTGACTTCTGAGTAAGGGCGACTGAACGCAGGCACCGCCTAGTCGCTCCTGAAACCCCATCAGAGTAGAAACGGCTTTCACAGAAGACCCTCGGGACGCGGGGAGGAGATGGGGCCACACGGCTCGGAAGCAAGGGAAAAGGCCCGTATAAAATCTCACTCTAGCTCTGTGCAGCCAGCCCTGGCCCTACCCCTGGAGCAGGGGAGGGAGGGCACTGCCCAGGGCAGGCAGCCTGTGCAAGCCGGGCGCGTGCTGAGCGCGGGAAGCTGACCCCTTGTTCCTGTAGCCCCCCCCCAAGCTTCTCGGCCCAAGGCGGTCAGCTCTCAGAATGCCGGCTGCCAGGCCCAGCCCTCAAGCAGGAGGACCCGACTAGCAAGGGCAAGAGCTAAGCCCATGATGCGCCCAGAGTCAGGGCACCACAAAGGGGCCGAAAGGGGACGAGGGGCTCTTTCCCCACCTGAGCGTTTTCATTCAGCTTCTGAACACCACATTCTTCTTTTTTAAAGATTTATTTACTTGAGGGAATGTGATGGAGAGAGAGGGAGGGAGGGAGGGAGATCTCCATCTGTGGGTTCATTCCGCAGGTGGCTGCAATGCTGGAGCTGGGCCAGGCTGAAGCCAGGAGAGTCTCCCACGGGGTGCAGAGCCCCAAGCACGTGGGCCGTCTTCTGCTGCTCCCCAGGTGATTAGCAGGGGGCTGGACTGGAAGTGGAGCAGCCCAGGCACCTGGTGTGAGACCCCTCAGACGGTCCCCCTGCTGGCTTTGCTCTCCCTAGTCACAGGAGAGAGCCTTTGGGGACTGCCTAGAGGTCCTGTCCTATACGTGGCTGAGGTCCAGTGCATCCCTAGGACATGGTAAAGGGAGACCCCAGGACCAGAAGCCAACCAGTCCAGAAGAGAGCAGGCCAGGAAGACCTAGAAGCAACTGCTGCCAGAGGACGCTGAGTGTAACATCTGGCCTGCACAGCTCTCTCCAGGTGAGATTTAGACAACTCGTAAAGAATTGGGGCCGAGGAGAACGAAGGGTCACGGGGAGATGCAGTCACAGACCACTGCCGCCCGACTGGCCACCAATGGCAGACAGAACTGTGACAAGATTAGCAAAGCATCACACAGGGACGCAACCGACATTCCCACAGGGTTCTCCTGGGAGGGGCGGCCATCAGGAGAGAATGCCTAACACTAAAAAGAGAGACAGAACTTTATATCAAAATGACCAGCTCCACAGGCGGACGAGGTGAAAACGAGGGGCGGGTGGGAGGAAGAGGAGGATAAGGGAGGGCCGACATTCCACCAGACCACGGAAAACGTCTACGGTTTTAAAAGTGATGTCTGCACAACCGTAATTTAAACACACAAATGGTTAACTGGTACCCACGGAAAGCTTTAAAAATACTGTTTGAGATGTTCAAACAGATCAGGTGCAATGCGGAGTGTCTGTACGTAATTAAACCTCTCCTAGAGAGAGGAGCCACTACTTTGATACACACTCTTAATGGCGTTTCATGATTTCCGAGGCTCTGCCGTGGTTCCCCAGCCACAGAGGACACACGGGCTGGAGAGCTCACACAGAGCTGAGCCGCTGCAGAGCCCAGGGGAAGCACGCTCAGACTCCCAGCCAAGGTGAAGCTGCCCGAGGAACAGACAGACAGAAAGTGACACCTGTAGGAACGACGGCGCTAACCCAAAGTCCGGCCCTTAAAAGTCGCACCAGCACACATGCCCAGGTCTCTACGCCGCTTGCATACGTGTTGGAGGACAAATGAATTAATCCTTAATTAGAATTAATACCCCCAAGTTTCCGAGTCTGGAGGATGTCCAGAAAACGCTCCTTGATATTGTGTACGTGGTGAGTCACTTCCCGCTGCGGGTTCCACATCAACTGCACAGTAAACACCTTATTAGACTTTACTATGTTATCACTGAGAGCAAATTCAGGAGCAGCGCGCAGTCTGTCTCCGCGAACTTTGAGCTGTAAGCAAAGCAGGACGTGACTGTAAGACACACGCTCTCCCGTCGGAGACAGCAGGCCATTACAGCCACTGAAGTTCTGAAGGGCTGGGTTCAAAGGCAACACTAACGACCTGCTGCTGCTCTGGGCGATTCTTTCAAGTATTCTTCACAGCTGTAGAGGAAGGTCCTTCCCCTCACTCGCGAGAGTCCTTCAGGTCTCCCTCTTACACAACCCAAAACTGTTAAATCGCAAGCTACACAAACCTCTCCTAAGCTCAGCCTCGGATTCTCAGGGACCTCGGATAGCACTTCTGGAATGAAACAGCTCTGCTAAGGTCAGCAGGCCATCAAGCGGACGTTAGGGGCTCATTCTGAGACCAGCACAGTCTGGCAGAAGTCCGCCAGCAGATGACGAGGTGGCCGAGACCCCACTCCCAGGCGCGAACACGGCCTGACGGAATCCCGCTCCGGGTTTCTAAGGGGTTCCCTCCCTGCTCTGACAACAGAAGTAGCAGCCGACAGCCCTTGCGGGATGACCCAGCAAACACAAATTCCAATAAAACAAATAAATGCGGTCTCGACTGTTAACTAGAGTGTGTGGGGGCAGGTTTGACTGACAGGTCCTGACTCCCCGCGACCACCACGCACCCAGAAGACACCCGGTCCCCCACAGAAATGCTTCAAGCTTGAGTTACATGTGCTCACCCACTGGGACTATCGGCATGAAATACAAACTCTGCTGAACCCCTGCGGCCCAGAAATCCCTAGTAAGTGAGGAACCTCAGCCTTGCAAAGCCTGGCTCTCGCTGGCCTTGCCCCCTTGTATCTCAGACCAACCACGTGACAGTTTCCAAATGCAGGTAAAAGGAGAGAACTGGCCGACAAGGAGGGAACCGAAGCAAAGCAAACACGCTAACGGAGTTATGGAGGAAAGAGCCGGTGTGGGGCGCGGACGCCGCCACCGGCTGAACCCCAAATCCCGTCGAAGGGCAGTGGGCAGGTGAGTGTCTCCAAAGAGACAAGGCAAGCAGCTGTGACAAAGAAAAACGGCCCCGGCAGAAATGACACTGGCGAGAAACTTCACATGAGAGGGACTTTCAGGTACTGTAAAGGCAAAGAAGAGAACGCTGGAGTTCAAGCACACTCAGAAGGAGCAGGCCGCTTCGCTAAGGCAAAGAAAAATGCTGGCGGTGCGTCCCAAGTTTCCTGGAAGGAGAAAGCGAGCTGCTCAAAGTACTCCTGACGAGCCTTTTATTTCTACAAAGAAATGAAACGCTCAATTACGTCTTGTCTCTAACGTCCTGAATTCCAATATGTTACGTATTTCTAATGAACTGCAGGAGGACGCTTAAGGTCTCGACTCCTCGGTGCCACTTCCGCCACCTTGCACTGCTGCGCAATCTCTCTCCTTTGGCCGTGCCCGGCCGAGGAGGGGCTGAAGGGGCTTCCTTTGCCACTGGGCCCCCAGGAGCGCTCCCCTAAGTGGTGCTGGCAGGACACCATCAACGCTCACAAGCGCACACTCTGGGCTTTGGGAAGCGCGCCCCAGGCACTCAGAGAGAGCCGCAAGCGAGCCATGCGGGAGACTGGGCTGAGGACAGCTCCAGGCCCAGGGAACAGGAACGTCCACACCGCATCCGCGTGACAGGGTCCAGAAAAAGCAATGAGGATGAAGATGACCCACCCAACACGCTCTGCTTTGGTCACTCGTGTACCTGTCACCACTTTGAAAAATCTACAGTCAAGGTGCATGAGAACCAACTGCTGATTAAAGTTACAAAACGAAAAAGGATAAGAAAGAAAGGGGAAAGAGAGCGATGGGGACAGCGTCTTACTCACAGGGCCTCACAGAAAGGCCCGGATCAACCATGCTGCACGGGGCAGCCAAGTGACACCTGAGTGTCCAGGTGTCCAGCCCTCCATGATGTGGACTGGCACGACCCCACCCTCTTCCCACCACAGCTCCAGTGCCAACGCCACTCCCACTATGGGCAGTGTGTAAGATCCACTGTGGAGCTGACGAGCCACCCTCCGACCCTCCGTGGCTAACGGGAGGTCACTGTGCATACGTCGAGGGTGAAGTCAATCCAGCAGGAAGCACTTGCTTTTTTTTTTTTTTTTTTGACAGGTAGAGTGGACAATGAGAGAGAGACAGAGAGAAAGGTCTTCCTTTGCCGTTGGTTCACCCTCCAGTGGCTGCTGCGGCCAGCGCACTGCGCTGATCCGAAGCCAGGAGCCAGGTGCTTCCTCCTGGTCTTGCATGCGGGTGCAGGGCCCAAGCACCTGGGCCATCCTCCACTGCACTCCCTGGCCACAGCAGAGAGCTGGCCTGGAAGGGGGGAGCACTAGCATTTTTAACACAGCACATTGAGCACTGGCACACACTAGGAAGGCCCACAGCACGGCCAGAGCATAGACGCAGTTCACGTTATCAGTAAGTTTACGTGACTGTTCCAACCCCGCTACCGTACTAAGTTAAAGAAAATGGAGACATACTAACCATCATTTGCTTAGGAAAGGATTCCAAAAATTTATTCACTTACCTGGCTAAAAACCAGAGAACACAAAAAGTAAGTGTCGCTCCCCCTCTTCGCGGGCGGAGGAACGACACTAAACCCTGCCTAGGCTTCATATCCGAGTCATGGCACCATTATGTCGCTCCCCGTCTTCGTGGAGGAACGACACAGGACCCTGCGCTGTTCTTTTGTCTGCTCGGCCCTCCCTGGGTTTGCTGCTGGTTCTTCCCGGGTTGGCTACCGTCCCTTCCACCTCCGTGGAAGGGCGGTTCCCCCTGCCACTTTCCCCACTTCCGCGGGGGAGCGGCACACCGCCGGCCGCCTCTCTCGGGGGCTGCACAGGTGTTCCTTCACATAGATGTTCCTGGTGCATGTTGTCTCTCTCCTCCTTTATAGTCCTCTTCCACCAATCCCAACTCTGCTACCCACACACCGAGTACGCTGCTCTCCTCCAATCAGAATCAGCTCCTGCTGCTTATTGGTTGAACTGGAGGCAGCTGTGTAGAAGCTGTTTCCTCCTCTCCCAGCGCCATATTGTGGGAGAGCAGATGCATAGAATAAGTCTTAATTCCAGTAACAGTCTAGTCCGAGTTGCTCCCAGTTGCTCCCCACAGTAAGCAAACAGACAAGAATCCTGCCCAGAAGGCCACATGCAGCCCCAGAGTGTCTCCAAGGCGCGGAGAACACTGCCTGCTGGACCCGGGAGAGAACAGGACCAAGGGGCCCAGGAAATCTCCACACATCTGAGGCAACCGGACAACATCAGTTCAAAGCACTTTCTATTTTACTTTATGATGGACGTTGTCTACTTCCTCTCAGTAAGGACGGGCAGGCACCAGTCACGTGGCAGCCGCACACTCTCAGTAAGCCCGGCTGTAAAGATAAGTCAGTTCCTTCGCGAATTACAAGCCAGTCAGCACAAAGCAACGATAAGCAACCTAAGCATCTAACAGGAAAGGGTTAAGTAAATCATAATACAGCCGTAAGCCTGTGCAGCCATTGAAACGACTTAGAACTGTTAAGAAAACGGGAACCCCCCGTGTCAGCTTACAGAGCCACGGTAGGTCTGCCACACACAAGATTGTCTTGCTATTCCAGTGCACGATTCCAAAGACACGAAACAGGAAGGAGATGCACTGACTACCATGATGCCTTCCTCCGGGAAGAGTCCCGAGGGCGGCTTCCTGCTAGACACTCTTTCCTCTCGTCTGAAGTCCACGTTGAGCACATTCAATCTCACAAGCAGGTAAAAAAGTTAAAAAAAAAACAAAACTCTACATCTATCTTTAAGGAAAAAGAAATAATAAAAAGATACCAGTTACCATCAAGAAAATCCAGGAACAATTTATCAATATTTTCTTACAAAAGCTTACCTTAACTTTCTTTTTCCATGTAGACTTTTGTTTCTCCTCCTCTTCCTCAATTAACTTCAGTGCCAGTTCTTTGTTAACTTTTGGCAATTTCTAAGAGTGATAGAGGGGAAAAAAATGCTGTAACTACGTAATCAAGAGAGCTATTTTAGCTTTGAAGGTTAATACTTCTACAAAGAGTTCAGAAGGAGAGAGCTTAATTCTTACTTCTGAAATTTCATTATCCCCAAAGCAGGAAATAACGTGGACCCGAGGGGTGCTGCGGGGGGCCTCACCCTCACCCCGCATCCTCCCAGCACCTGGAGGAACCAGCTGAGAGACACGTGTCTGGCCCACGACACCACAGACAGGCCAGGACCCTAATGGGCAGCGGCAGGCAGCAGGGCTCGTGCACGGGGAGGCCAAAATGCTTCTAAGGATCTGGCTGCACCGCTTCCCGAGCCTGAGGAAGCAAACCTCTAGAGGGAACTGGAGAGGCGAGCCTGCGTGCCCTCAGGTGCAAGTTCCGAGCTATCCGTCACCCTCTTCCACTCAGTGCTGCGTGCTCTGGGTCCGGCGGGTAACAGCGACAGGCAGTGAAGAGCCGAAGCACAGGCGTCCTCACACCAGCCTCTCCTGCCACACAGCGTCCTCAGCAACCCGCCACGAGTCTGGGCAAAGGGGACAGCGCCAAGGTAGTGTCAGGGCAGCCAGGTCCCCTGCCTGGAAGCACACTCGTGTGTGTCCGGCTGTGAGTATTTAGAACGCTTGGTGATTATACCGGGTGAGGGTCGCTGGAGAGGCAGGGAGGCAGCAGTGGGCAGAGGACTTGTTTTCCCCGTCTGCCTGCCTTGCCGTTCGGGTGGGCTTCAAGCCACAGGTTTTCTGCCCTGGCAGCAACAGCGGGCCCGAGGGGCAGCAGTGCTCCTGGTCGTCCAGCTCCAGCACTGCCAGGAACATCCTGCACCCACCAAGGGCCTGGCACGGCCTGTGCCGCTCCCAGAAGCCCAGGGCCCAGCTCCACGGGCCCTGCAGAGCCTGAAGTGGGAGCCGTGGCCTGCACTTACTGCCTCTTACCCAAACAGCAGCGTTGGTCCTTCTCAGCTCTCTCGAACAGTACCTGGCTGGAGATTCTTCACACAGAACTCTCTCTGCTGATAGGACAGCCAGGGTTTGTTTCCTGACACAGCCTAACGATGCCCTCGTGATCCAGACAGCCCAAGACACTGCCAGAAGTCGGCACGAAGTGGGGACTGGTAAAGCCCCAATGCACCAAAACTGAGAGCTCACTGGAAAACCCCATCAGGGTTTATTTAATTAAACGATCTGTTTCATTATGCCTATCTGAAAGGCAGGGAGACAGAAAGATCTTCTATCCACTGGTTCACTCCTCAAATGCCTGTAAAAGCCAGGGCTGGGCTGGGAAGAAGCCTGCAACTCCACCTGGTCTCCCACGTGGTGGCAGCAGCCCGAGCACTGGAGGCGTCGCCTGCTGGTTCCCGCGACGTGCATTAACAGGAAGCTGGGACTTCCTCCAGACCCTCCGACCTGGGCCCACGCTGCCCCCACCCTCATCAGGTGTTCTTAGTGGGGGTGACGAGTGGTGGTTCCATCATTTACTCCCCGTTTTCCCACTGCCACAGAACTCCCAAAACAGAGCTGCACAGAGGACCCAGCCTCACGACCAGCGACGGGGAGGCAGCCGCGAACAACAGCAGAGGTCACACAAAGTGAAACGCAAATTAAGTGTTTCTCGGGCAAATGCAATGGTGAACCTAAGATTTACCTTTAATTGGACTCTCTGTGCACGTGTTTCTTCTATCTTCTGTCGAATTCTATCTTTTCTGTATTCTTCATAAGCAAATGGATTTACCATCAATTTCACCTTTACAAAATGAAAAAAAAAAAAAAAAACAATGGTTACCAGCATGCTTCAAATACACCACGATTACTATGTTAAAGAACAGATACATCCCTTATAAATCCCAAATATGTTTTACTTATTTATTTGGAAGGCAGAGTGACAGTGTGTGTTTGTGTGTGCGTGTGTGTGTGTGTGTGAGAGAGAGAGAGAGACAGACAGAGGTCCTCCACCGCTGCTGGTTCACTCTCCAAATGTCCGTAACAGCTGGGTCTGGGTCAGGCTGAAGCCAGGAGCCTGGAACTCCATCCTTGTCTCCCACGGAGTGGCAGGCCCAAGTACTAGGCCGTCTTCCTCTGCCTCCCCAGCACATCAGCGGGAGGCTGGATCAGAAGCAGAGCAGCTGGGACTTGAACCAGCGCTCTGATATGGGATGCTGGTGTTGCAGAGAACGAATGGCCCAACCTGCTGTGCCACATGTCGGCCCCTTTTGTATGTTTTATCAAAGTACAGCAGAAAAGAGCCAGCTACAGATCGCTCATTAGTCTCTTGAAACAACTGGAATTTTGCACGTACCTTGTGATAGAGTCTTATATCCATGAAAAATCCATGCATATAAGCCCGGAGAAATGGTGATCCAATGAGATGTGTGAGCCCTGGGAAAAGTTAAAGAGGGCAGGTTCTGATGAAATCCCGACTAAAATTTAAGTTTTTCCTAGACAACAGTTTAACAATATGAAGATTTTATTTCTGCATAAAAATTTAAGGATCGGAATTACCAACCTTTAATATCTACAGAAAAAATATAATTAACTTACTATCATTTTATTTTAAATGATACACTAAGCATAAAACAACGAGAAAATCATTACAAACTCCATCAGACTGGTAAAGACGGCTCCTTATGCTAGTGGTTCTCAGATTTTTGGATTCTACAAACCAGTTCAACTTAAAAATAATACTAGGAATCAACACGAGGTTGTTGATGTTTATGCTAAGCAGGAAGGTGGAGGCAGAGGGGGAGAAAAATTATTATCATCCTTAACCTCCAAAAACAAAGGACAGTATACAACAGTAAGGCAGCAAAGGAAACAGCCTTGGGAAGAAAGAGCAGCCGACGCACACAGAAGCACACGTGCACATTACTACGCACATTACACGCACAATTCACTGGGGATGGACGGACAGTCTACCGGCAGCCAGGGGCGGGCAGCCCTGCGCTGCGTAACACCTCCAGCGGATGACAGCATTAGGGCTGCTGGGGTCACGTAAGGACTCTGTCTATGCTACAGGAATTATTCACTGTAAAAATCTGAACAGAAAGTTACGAGACTATTATCTTCAAAGTGAGACTACATGTAAGGAACCGAGAAAAAGCGCCCTTGGTATACGAGCTAAGCACCTTTCACGGCAAACACTCTAGCTTTCTTTTTTTAAGAAAGATTTATTTTACTTATTTCAGAGGGGCAGAGTTAGAGACAGAGAGAGAGCGAGAGAGAGAGTGAGCGAGCCTCCATCTGCTGGTTCACTCCCCAAACGGCTGCTTCCATCTGAAGTGCTACTCCATCTGAAGTGGAGCAGCCAGGACTTGAACTGGTGCCCACAGGGGATGCTGGTGCCGCAGGTGGAAGCTTAACCAACTACGCCACAGTGCTGGCCCCTCTAGTTTTCAAATTCTAGAAAAATACATCCATCTAGATCTGAAAATCAGGTCCTATGCAAAAATCACACAGTACTATAGTATACAACAGGAAATCATGTAAGTAAGCCAAGTTAAATTTTGGATAACTTCATAAAGTAATTATAAGACTTGGTCAGAAAATTCTTTCCTAGAATTCCTTTGGATAATAAAACGTCTTTCACAGTGGATTGTTAAAAAAAAAAGACGGCTGAGTCTTCATGAAATGCGTCAATGCACAACAGCCTAAAAGTACCTGCATCTGCATGTTTATCACACAACCTTCCTTCAGAACGATGTCTGATCACCAGATTGTGGGCCGGCGCTGTGGCGTGCTACCCTAAGCCTCCACCTGCGGCACCAGCAGCACATACTAGGGCCGGTTTGTGTCCTGGCTGCTCCTCTTTGATCCAGCTCTCTGCTGTGGCTTGGGAAAGCAGTAGAAGATGGCCCAAGTCCTTGGGCCCCTGCACCCTCATGGGAAACCCAGAAGAAGCTCCTGGCTCCTGGCTCCGGATCGGCTCAGCTCCAGCCGTTGCGACCATTTAGGGAATGAACCAGTGGATGGAAGACTTTACGCTGTGTCTCTCCCTCTCACTGAATGGAACTACCTCACAAATCAAATCAAATCTTCTATATACACATATAAATATAGACCAGTGACAGCACTAACGTCTGTTTCCTCTATTAGTATTAACCATATAAAACTCTGACTTATGTCACAATTACTCCCACTCCAAGTCAGATCACAACTAGAAACCAAGGCGGCGGCTTCTCACAGTGAAACACCGTGACAGAGACTGACAGCAGCCGTGCCGTGAGCGCCACAGAACACAGGGCCAAGGGGCCTGAGGGCAAAAGGCTCCATGGTCCTCTAAGTTTGGGAAATGTTTCAGACCCTCTCTCCTGGCCCAGAGACCCACAACACGTATGATATTAAAGTCTCCATAATAAAGAACTTGATTTCACTGTACTTAACCTAGCATTTCTTCAACTTGTCACAGATCCCTACAGTAACAGCTAGCATTCATCCTCTTAGGCTGTTTCAGACATTATCCGATTCACTGCCCAAGCAATCCTACGGGCAGGTCCATTATTATTCCTGTTTTATGGAGGAGGAAACCAGGCTCAGTGAACTGGCCAACTGACTCAGGTGTTGAGTGTCAGCAGTGAGTGTAAACCCACGTCAGCCTTCTTACAGAGCTCATGGTATCAGCCACCATGCTACCCATGTAGCTCTTTTATAGACGCACTATTCCAGGGAACACACTGTGGGAATACAAACTACAGGTTTGCCAAAGGCCATAAACAGGAGCAGAGTCAGAACTTGCAAGTATTCAATGCGACTGATGCTGCACGAACCATAACCCCGGGTGAGCACTCAGCCTGCAGGGCGAGGTGTCTGCGGCCACATCAGAGTCCCGGGACTGGATTCTTGGTCAGGCCCAACGCAGGCTTCCTACCAATGCACACTGGGAGGCAGCAGGGGAGGGCTCAAGTAGTTGGGTCCCTGCCACCCACACGGGAGACCTGAACTGAGTTCCCGGCTCTCTGGCACCTGGGGAGTGAACTAGCAAATGGGAGGGTTCTCTCTCCCTCTACTTACCAAGTAAAATAAATGAAAAATTAAAAAACGAAATAATTCAAGGAAGTCAGTCAGTAATATAGTCTTGCCTTTGTTTTTAAGATAATCTATTTAGGAGATTTTACGCGTGGTTCAGAAATCTTAAAAATGATAGCCACTGCTCATTTAATTTCAGAAGATACAGGGTGCTGCTGTGCACACAGCAGGTTACGCTGCCGCCTACAACACCGGCATCCACATGAGCGCTGGATCGAGTCCCGGCTGCTCCGCTTCAGATCCAGCTCCCTGCACGTTAATGTGTCTGGGACAGGAACAGCAGATGGCACACGCGCTTGGGCCCCTGCACCCATGTGAGAGACCTGGATGGAGTTCCAGGCTCCTGGCTTTGGCCAGGCCCAACTCCAGCCTTTGTGGCCACATGGAGAGTGAACAAGTGGGTGGGAGAGCTTTCTCTCTGTCTCTCCCACTCTTGCTGTAACTCTGCCTTTCAAATAAATAAAATAAATCTTTTTTTTTTTTTTTTAGGATTTATTTATTTGAAAGACGGAGTATCAGAGAGGTAGAGGCAGAGAGAGAGAGAGCTTCCGTCTGCTGGTTCACTCCCCAAATGTCTGCAATGGCTGGAGCTGGGCAGATCCAAAACCAGGAGCCAGAAGCTTCTTCCGGGTCTCCAACGCAAGTGCAGGGCCCAAGCACTTGGGCCATCTTCTGCTGCTTTCCCAGGCCACAGCAGAGAACTGGATGGTAAGTGGAGCAACTGGGTTCCCATGTTGGGTGCTGGCTCTGCAGGCGGTGGCTTTACCTGCTACATCACAGTGCTGGCCCCAAAATAAAACTTTTTTAAAAAATTAGAAGATATTAAAAACACACACATAAAGAACCTTTGGGGGACTGGTGCTGTGGCACAGCGGGGTAAAGCACCGCCTGCAGTGCGGTATGCCATATGGGCATCAGTTCAAGACCCAGCTACTCCACTTCCGATCCAGCTCTCTGCCGTGGCCTGGGAAAGCAGTGGAAGATGGACCAAGTCTTTGAGCCCCTGCACCCACATGGGAGACCCGGAGGGAACTCCTGGCTCCTGGCTTTGGATTGGCACAGCTCCGGCTGTTGCGGCCAATTGGGGAGTGAAACAGTGGATGGAAGACTGACCTCCCCCAACCCCCTGTGCCTCTGCCTCTCTGTAGCTCTGCCTTTCAAATAAATAAATAAATCTTAAAAAAAAAAAAAAAAAAAAAAAGAACCTCTGGGGCTCAGCCCCAGCTTGAACACTTAATCTTCCTCAGCCTCAGTTTCTTTACCTATAAAATGGAACCATAATAACACCCACTGCACAGAGTTTTGAGGATTAAATAGGCAATACATAAAACACTTAAATATCATGGGGCACACGGAAGTTACTCTTGGAAGACACGTTTTCAGTTTATAACCTTTAAATATCAAGTATCTATTCAGGTTCTACCCTTATTGGAAGATGCAGTCTACGAGTTCTGGGTTTTAGATTAAGTCTTTCATAAATGCACCTACAAGGGAGCCAGGACTCACTGCTGACCTCTGGGGGCAGTTTCACTTACACTCGAAGAACACTGGAAACAGTCAGCAGTGAGTGTAAACCCACGTCAGCCTTCTTACAGAGCTCCGTGCCAGATGTCCCCCGCATACAGCTGCATGTGCAAAGGTTACCTCCACTGAAAGGAAAAACTTCAGCAGACTGAGTTTCCCTGAACCCCTCTCTAAGCAGACGTCAGACATCGACAACGCACAGCGTGCTAACAGCTCATCTGGCAGAAGCAGTGTTTAATGTACAGGCTGCTTACTGCCTGAAAGGGAAGATTCGGAAAATCAGATTACCACGGCTCAGGCAGTTCTAATGTTCAAAACTAAAGAGAAGGCGGAACTAAAATAACCTTAAAGACATCTTGTGATTTTTACCTAAATTTTCCAGGTCTTTCTTGGTTACAAATTTGTAATCATCGTACACCGTGCTCTCCGGGTTCTCTTCCAGTTCTTCGGTCAGGTTGTCTAAGAAGGAGCACCACCGCGGGGCAGGGCCCAGGACCTGGCGGTGGGGATCACAGGTTAGCAATGGACACAGACAGCGAGCCCTCCGCACACGCGAGGTGTACATCCCGGTCTCCATGAGAAGTATCGAGAAAAAACTGCAATGCGTATGATGAGCAAGCACACAAAGGAGAGGAAACAGAAGAACTGAGGCCTGGAAGAGGAGAATAACCCCACTCAGTTGCAGACACAAAGACACTAGCAAACACTGACCCATCAAAATGCGGATCAATAATGCAGGCCCTATAACACCACCCATTCGTTCGCCCATCACCTCCCTCACTCAGGAGAGCGCAGCATTCTGGGGCCGATGCTGTGGAGCAGCAGGTTAAGCCTCTACCTGCAGCGCCTGGAGCCTGTAAGGGCAAGGTTCGAGTCCCGGCTGCTCCACTTCCGACCCAGCTCCCTGCTGTGGCCTGGGAAAGCAGTGGAGGCCCACGTGCTTGGGCCCCTGCACCCGTGTGGGAGACCCGGAAGAGGCTCCTGGCTCCTGGCTTCGGACTGGCCCAGCTCCCACTGTTGCAGCCATTTGGGGAATAAACAGTGGATGGAAGACCTCTCTCTCCCTCTGTCTATAACTCTGTCTCTCAAATAAATAAATAAATAGATCTTAAACTTTTTTTATTTCACACATAATACACTACATGTGGAGAAACATCCCTATGGACTAAGCAGAAGTCCACATCTGACACGGCCACGCTCATTTTGGTCATGCTGCTTTGTCTCATTACAACAGAGATTCCCTGCCCCGACATGAGGCTATGGGGCTCATGAACATGAAACGCAGCTCTTAATTAGCATAAAAGGAGTCTCCTAGCAAATGTGATGTGAGTACAATCTACACAGTTTTTAAAACAGAAGTAGGAGAGCGCATTTGGCGCAGTGGCTGAGAAGGGGCTGAGACACCTGCTTCCTCTCTTGGGCTGACTGGGTTCAGGCTCCGGCTCAACTTCTGGACTCCAGCTTCCTGCTGATGTGCACCCTGGAAGGCCGCAGGTGAAGGCTGAAGCACTCAGGTCCCGCCACCCGTGGGAGACGTCGGGATTGAGTTCCAGGCCTGGCTCTGGCCTGGCCTAGCCCAGCTGTTGTGGCGTTGTGGGTATTTTCAGAGTGAATCAATGAATGGAACACCTCTCTCTATCCCGGCCTTTCAAATAAAATGAGGGAAAAAAAATAAAAGAAAAAAACCCACAAACCTTCAAAATTGCAAGATGATTTAGACACCTGCTGGGCTCTCTGAAGAGTTTGGAATCGAGCTGGAGCAGAAAGGTGGATGGACACACACACACACACACACACACGCACACACAGTCACGTAGAGCGATGAACCCAGAGGGAGTGAGTCCACAGTGAAGCATATTCGAAAGGGCTTCAGGCTTCAGGTTGCACTGAACGCGTGAGCAAGGCGTGAAAATCCCAGCACACAGCTATGTCTGCTTCCAATCAGTCAGCCACAGGTACCAAGCTGTTCTGTTGGCTGATACACTCCCTAAGACAGCGGTCCTTGCTTCTTGTGTCAGGACGGAAGTACATTATCACCGCTATTCTAGGATATAATATCCAAGACGTCCCTTCTTGGGAGGGTGGGGACTTCAGTTAGTTTGTTAACTGCTGAATTTCCAATCCTAGAACAGTGTCTATCAAGTAGCAGGTGCTCAGGGAATATCTGATTAATGAACCTACTCACACGTGAAGCACACCCGAATTCAGGTACACGGTCCTCAAACCTGAAGAGTCCTCTTTGGCAAAAGCATTTCTAAAGTCGTCTAATTTTTCTTATTCGGATAAAAACATTCACATATCCCATCATAAAACTACTGGTGACAAGAACACTCGGTGGGAAGAGTTAGATCTATTTTGACTCCTATGCAAGGGGACACTGTCACTCAAAATAAAGGACAGTCGCTCCTCATTGTCACTGGGGGACAGGTTCCAGACCCCCTACAACTATCCACATTTGTAGACGCTCAAGTTCCATATACAAAATGGCACAGTATATGCATACAAGCTAAATAAATACAACCTCTCATATACTGTACATCGTCTCTAGATGAATTATAACTGCCACATAGATTACTGTTATATTACCTAGGGAGTAGTGACAAGGAATAAACTGTAATAATGTTTTCAAATATTTCCAGTCCTCAGTTGGCTGCATCTGCAGATGGGAACCCGTGAATATGGAAGTCCACGTGGTTTCCCCTTGACCCAGCCACAAACACGGGCTGCGGGGCCGTGAAGGGCACACCCGAGCCAGGGGCAGCTAACGGCACACCCGTGCAGGGCTGAACGCCCTCCACAGTCCTCGCTCAATGTGCCACAACATTCTTTCTGATTAGCGTTCTGGATTTTAATGGAATTGTTTTAAATTGCTTCTCAGGGGACAGGCCTAGCCATGGTAAATAACCCCTGCAATCAGATTCAGCCATCAAAGCTTACAGGAGGAAATCTTTCCATCAAAAACAAAGTTAAAAACAGCGGTCGACTTTGTTAATCCCACTTCCCCAGTTCCTTTTCAGAAAGAAAAACACCAGAACCACCACAGCAAAGCCGAAATCCCTGATTTGCAGTGGCATTAATGGCACATTTTAGCTATGGGAGCTGTCCTCGGAGACCTGCCACTGACATGTGAACACAGTGGCCAGCACGGCCCATGAGGGCTTGCTCTCCCTGTAGGGCCTCCAGTGACCACAGAATTAATGCGCTAGATTTTCTACTCTACACAATAGAGAAGCTGTGTAAGGGCTGGTATGCAGCATTATTTAGAGTATAATGTCAGGGAGAAAAAGTCTGTGTGTGTTCAGTCCAGATGTAACTAAAACAAAATTTTAAGTTTTATTTATTTGAAGGTCAGAGTTAGAGAGAGAGACCCTCTATCTGCTGGTTCACTCCCTAAATGGCTGGACTGGCACAGTGCTATGACAGAGAAATTTAAAAGTGGGCCTCGGAGCCCTGTCTGCTGAGGCAAGTCTAGACAGCCTTGAGGGGCACTGGGGCTGGGCCTTGAAAACCTTGGAGAGGTTATGACTTCATAATCAGGAAAATTTATTTGCCATAGTAAGTAGTTAGAATTGGATGCTATGTAAATGTATTTTTTTTTTAATTATTATTATTTGACAGATAGAGTTAGACAGTGAGAGAGAGACAAAGAGAAAGGTCTTCCTTCCGTTGGTTCAACCCCCAAATGGCCGCTATGGCCGGAACTATGCCGATCCAAAGCCAGGAGCCAGGTGCTTCTTCTAGTCTCCCACGTGGGTGCAGGGCCTAAGCACTTGGGCCATCCTCCACTGCCTTCCCGGGCCACAGCAGAGAGCTGGCCTGGAAGAGGAGGAACCGGGACTAGAACCCGGCACCCATATGGGATGCTGGCACCGCAGGTGGAGGATTAACCAAGTGAGCCATGGCGCCGGCCGTATGTAAATGTATTATACTCATTATTTATACAGAAATTGCTTGATTAGAAGAATTATCAAAACTACCTTTAGTGATTTTACACTATTTTAATCCTAGAAGCTCATTTAAAACATTTGTGTGCTACAATGACACCATCAAACAGGTGAGTCACTGACTGACTAGCAGCCGCGAAGAGGCCCCTGGTCACTTTATTACAGAACTACCTTCAGGATACTGTAAGAGCAGCCTGAGACGAAGTTTTCTAACTACGGCAACAGCAACCCAAGTAACAGAGGCATGAGGAAGCTACTCTCCGAGAAGCAAGGGTTTTATCCCCCATGGGTAGTACCAGGAATCCGTCCAGGCTGTCTGAAATGACAGGCTGCGCACTGTGGACGCGCGGTCACGCGGCCCCAGCGTCCGGCATGCGATGTCTACCGTGAGACCCACACGCGCTCACAACTGACTGGAGAAGGCCCAGAAAA
Organism: Oryctolagus cuniculus; assembly: GCF_964237555.1. Taxonomy (NCBI): domain Eukaryota; kingdom Metazoa; phylum Chordata; class Mammalia; order Lagomorpha; family Leporidae; genus Oryctolagus; species Oryctolagus cuniculus. The sequence continues at coordinate 191,852,392 of NC_091433.1, read as the reverse complement.
AGCTCACACTTGAGGTCACGTTTAAGTCCCAGTGATTCAGACTGGTCCAGATTTGTCCCAGTGAGTTCAAAGACATTCTCGAGGACATTTTTCATTTCAGAATTACAGATCAGAGAGACAGAGCTACACTATAAATATGCAGGCTGAATACAGCTACATACAGTAAATACACACTAAACACAGCTGTAAATGCCCTTGGCCACCATTATGACTAATGATAAACCTGCCTGCAAGGCCCGCATCACCCTGGCAGAATCAGAGTTGGTAAATCAAGAAAAGCAACTCTGCACACCGAAAAAACTTCTCCTTCGACTTCTCCTTCAGTATCGGTTGACGGGCCCCACTAGCACCAGCACTCATTCTCAAATCCTGACAGCTGGGGCGCAATAATAAATGCTGAGAAGTGACTGGGAGCCCAGTGGAGCGGCCGTGTCTCTAAGCGGCGACTGCATCTGCACGTAACCAACTCCTGAGCCCACACCCCCGTGAGCAGTCACAGCTCGTTTAAAGTAGGCTGCTTGCGGAGCGCTCTCTGTTCCTAAAACTCCGATGAGCAAAGCGGCAACTTACTTTAAACATTCTAAAACCGTTTTAAAAAGAAGAACAATTATTATTTATCTTGATTTAGTTTTGAAGACCTGGTTTGGGCACGGAAGTGAATGGTAAGAAGAATAAAGGCAAGCGGAGAAAGCACGGGAGCTCGCCACGGCTCCGTGTCACTGCGGGCCCGCACGCCACACGAGTCCCCCTCTGCAGGGCTCTGCGCGTCCCACTGAGCGCGGCCGCAGCCCGTGCCGCAGGGCTAGGGGAGCCGGCCAGCCCGGGCAAACACAGGAATCGGAACCACGGAGTGCCCTCAGGAGTGATGATGGCAGCCCTTCCTCTCCCTGGCCGTGCTACAGTGACAGCGAATGAATGTTAGAAGGTCCTAACCTTCAAGAACAAAAAGAACAGAAGAGTTCAGCGGTGTAAGACAGTCACCACGGTAAACAGGAGGCGGAGGGCAGAGGGGAGAGCCTTCCACCAGAGTCCTTCGGACCAGCGCCTCGAGCTTCCACGGATGCGGGAAGACAGGACGGAGCTCAGGCTGAACAGGGGGCTGCGGAGGCTGAGGACCCTAAATCCCAGCTACCCCTAAGGAGAACAGGGGCTGACTCTGCAGAAAGGAAACCACAGCCGCTGCACACGGCGGGAGGGGTGGGGTGGGGTAAGCACCCTGACTCGAGCGGTGGGGATGAGATCAGGACCCGTAGACGGCGCTCGACATACCAACCGTGGGCTCTCAGCTGCTGCTCCCAGCCCCCAGCACACCGCTGCTTCCCTACCAGCCAGGCCCCTAACGCCTCTAAATCAAACTGGATTCTTCTCCGGAGAACAAGAAGCGTCCCAGCAGACAGCCCCAAGCCACTGATGCGTGGAGCTGAAGGCTCGGCATGGACACTAGCAGTGGACAAGGCCCGGTGCACACAGGGCTCCCGATCAGCAGGCCAGAGCCTCCTCCACAAGGAAGGCCGGGCGTCTGAGCCGACCCGCACTGACTGCACTGGAGTGGAGGGCTGCTGTCGGCACCTCCCCTCCCATGAACTAAACAAGAATCCCTACCCCCAGAGAGCTGACATTCCAGGAAGGGAAACAGCAATAAACGGGCTGGACAGCAGAGTGTGACAGGTCACGTGCCCCAGGGGAGAGAAAGCAGAGGGCGATGGAGAGCAGACGAGGGCAGGCCCACAACTGGCCACAGGGCGCACCGGGAGGAGGCAGGGCCTCGCGGGGCTCTCCGGCAGCTGGCCTGGGTCAGCCAGAGGCGCAGCCCCGGAAGCCGTGACCAGAGGCAGGGGGAGAGAGGAGGCTGACAACGCAGGCAGCTGTAGGAACAGAGCATCACAGGGCTCGGGGCGGGGGCTGCCACGACCCCACGTGCGCCAGCAGGGAGCGCCTGGGCCAGGCCGGCATTACCGAGTCCAGGCCGTGAAGGCAGTGCTGTTCGGTCATCAGCTGATGTGGAGCAAGCCAGGCTGACCTCAGTGGCCACACATGACAAAGAAATTAGATTGTAGGGCAGCAGCCCAGGAGTCGCCGACCGGACCGAGAGAGGCACGGCGGGGACAGGACTGAGCTCCAGCTCCCAAAGTTATCTTAATTAAAGCATCTGGTTCTAAACAAAAAATTACAAGTTTGAGATTTGCAGACCCTGAATCTAGCAGCATTCGGCACACGCAAACCTTGTTAAAAGAACACGTATTCCTGCTAAACTTGAGAATAATGGAAATTGATCACTCTCAAATGAGTCACTGCAGTTTAAGTGAGCAAAAATTTCATTCAAAACCATGAAATCCCTTCACAAAAAAATTTCTTAACGCTCTCTTGTAAGTATTCAAAACTGTTTTTCTACTTTGAGGCTTTTAATTTAAAATGCAAATGCTGTATTAGGCAGCATGGAAAACCATGAAGAAAAAGAAAATCCTAACTCGGTGACAATCCCCTTCAAAGCTCACTGCAAGCCATGTAAGAAAAGCAGACGCTTCTCTTCAGGCCTGGCCACGCTTGCGGCTACAAATCAGCGTCAGATCCCACGCGCGGTCCCGCGCGGCTTCCGAGAGCTCACACCGAGCCGAGATCACCGTGACTGACTGCCGCAGCGGTCAAGTCCTCCACTCCGTCTCCCCGCCCCAGTCTCCCAACACACTGAAACGCCACGTGCGGCACGCATGCACACCTCCCCTGGTGGGGGCGCAGGCACCGGGCCAACTGCCTCATGGCACGGCGTTTATCTTCGTGATCCCACACCTGGCGAGGAGCACGCCCCAAGACATTGTTCTGTCATTTCTTCCTGCCAGGAGGGTCCAGATGGTGCCGTGTGTTACCCTTGCTTAGCACATCAGTCGTTTCCGGCTCTTTCCTGCTTCCTTGCAGGCCATGGTGGTTATTAATACATTTTCAACTTCTCCTTGCTGCCTTCCAACTTGCTATTCTGAATTCCAAGGACCACAGCATTTAAAAACCCCCAAGGAGGGAAGTGTGGCAGAAACAGAGGAAGAGTGAAACTCCTGAAAGTTACAGGAACTCTTTTCCTCAAGGCTCTACACTGTCACAGTGCTACTCTAAGGTCAAACACATTTTAGCACCAATTACCATTACGGACTGTATCTGGGGTGTGGGGGTTGGGGAGGTCATGCACAGAATCAGGAAATCCCGAAGAACACGATTATTTGAGCAGAAGATGTCGCATATGTCCCCCCAGTGAAGCCAGAGGCAGCGTGGCACTGGCAGAGCTGCACTCAGCCAGCGGAAGGCAGCCCACCGTCATTCCTCCAACCCAGGCACGGCTACTTCAGAGTCCTTCAGGCATCTTCCCTGAGGTGACAGCAGGAGTCCAGACGAACCACAGGCGTGCAGGGCGCCACAGCAGGCAGCACGCAGACGCGTCCCAGGACGATTCTCTCGGTGCAGCTGAGGGACAGATCCCAAAGACTGTAGGTGGGATCCATCTTGAAGAAGAGTTCGCAGAGCTTCACAGTACAGTCATGCACCTACTGAAGTCTAACCGCTGAGTGAGAGGACAGCCATGCAAGGCGATGAGATGCTGACGACCACTGCGATGGCTGACCCAGCTTACCTCTGGGCTCCTTGGAGACCAAGGTTTTGCCCACAGAGAGGGGAGAAGATGGCTCCGGCTTGGGCTGGGCTGTGCAACCTGGAAGAAGCACCCTCAGGCTGCAGGTTATAAAGGCCAAAGTCCTGTGGTCCAAGCAGGCAGCCTGATGACCTCACCACAACCTGAAATGGCCTGGGGTTGTAGCGTCCAGCACTCGACCACAGCAGCCACTAGCCCTATGTAGCTGTCTAAATGAAATGAGACGTAAAGTTCCATTCTGTAGGCGCACTCGCCGCATCTGAGGGACACGCTATGGCTTAGAGAACTGAGAAACGTGAGTGGTAAACTTCCACCACAGGGAGCTATGCAAACGAGTTCTCACTCTCCAAGGAGGCACTACACAATGATGAAAAAGAACGAGCTCACGGGTTCAAGTGTATGGGCCTAAGTGACACATTAAGGGGCCAAAAAAACCCTTTCAGAATAGCAATCAGAAGGACATCTCTACTTAAAACACGCTCGCTAGTTGGACCTACTCTACCAAGACTGCACCAACGTGTTCAGAACCAACCGCACGGCTGGTTATGAAGACTGTGCCTTCCTAGATCACACACTCAGATTCTGCATGTGTTTGACCTCTTGAGAGAGAGAGACAGACAGACAGACAGAGACAGAGAGAGATTTCTTTCATCTACTGGTTCACTCCTCAAATAGCCACACAAGCCGAGGTTGGGCCAGGTCATGCCAGGAGCCAGGAGCTCCATCTGGGTCTCCTTCTGCTGCTTTCCCAGGAGCAACAGCAAGAAACTGCAGCGGAGGAGGGCAGCCAGCGCGCCAGCGGGTTCTGACATACGGGCAGCGCCTTAACCTGCCCGGAGGTTCAATCTTTTTTAAAATCGGAGCTTTTCTTTCTGAAGCAAAACCAACGCTCTCAAAAGGATGCAAGCACAGATACAGAAACAGACGGCAAGAGATCAACAGTGATTAACCTTAGCAAACTGAAACTGAACTACTGCAAATACACTCTTCGCAAAGCAGCACAGGCCCGGTCCGTGACCCAGTGAGCCCAGAGGTCCTCACAGGAACCAGGGCTGTTCACCAAGAGAACTCAGTGTAGACGATAAAGATGCTTTTGATTTTTTCCCAGAAAACTTAAGGCCCTAACTCACAGCACCTGAGCCTGTCTAGACAGATGAACCAGGAAAAAAAAAGGTGAGAACTCCCTGCCAGGAAGCAGTGCAACTCATCGCTGTGAGCGAGAAGCTTCTCCACCCCCCCTGTGTGAAGGGTGCCACTCGGGCCCTTCCCCCGTCCCGGCCACACTCCCAAGCCTTTCCAAACTCCAGGGACGTACCCCCAGTGTCTCCTACATGGTGCTCCCCCTTAGCATGTCCGCTGACAGACGGGGCTCGCACGGTCCTGATCCACGACAAGATGTCCTCACCTGGCATGCCCTGCCCACAGGCTGCCTACTCCGACACTCGCTCTAAGCTCAAGCCCCTGCATAAAACCTGTCAAGGTGCACACTCGCCTCAAAGTCGGCACAGAAGCTGCGGCCCCAGCCCTGGTGCCGAAGCGCTGCTTCCCCTGCGGCCCTGCCTCCTGCTCCTTAGCCGGCACCGGCAAACGGCAGCTCCTCCTAAGCAGACTGGTCTGACCGAAGCGTTGAGTCTTGATTCAATTCGCTGTGTGCAGACCCATCTCCCTGATGCCACCATCCTTCTGAACTACAATAGCAACGAAACCCCACTCCCCGCTGTTACGATGACTGACATGCGCAACGCGGGACGGGGCAGTGGTGCAGAGGTGCAGCAGCTGCCGGGGACAGCTGAAGAGCCCCGGCCGCTCTGCTTCGATCTAAGCACGCTGGCAGGTCCCTGCAACCCAGGGGAGACCTGGAGGGAGCTCCTGGCTCCCACCTTGGCCTGCCCACCCCTAGCTGTGTGGGCACTTGGGGAACAAACCAGTGCATGCAAGTTTTCTCTGTGTCTCTCTCTCCCTCTCTACTGCTCCACCTTTCTAAACAAACACACACACACAAAATAAAATAAAATGAAATGTGTCCCCCAAACGCTGATGAGGACATGGATCAAAAGGAACTCCCCATTCACTGCGCGGGGTGGGGGCATACAAACGGTTCAGACCTCCGGTGACAGCTGGGCAGTTTCTCACACACCAAGCGGGACCGTTAGCACACAACCAGCTCGCCAGACTCCCTGACATCTAGCCGAAGGACCTGGAAACTCAGGTTTGCACAAAAACCTGCACATGGCTGTTATGGCAGCTTATTCGTAACTGTCAAAACCCGAAGCAGCCAAGATGCCAGTGGGGACTGGAACAGCAAACTGTGGTACATCCACCCAGCAGATTCTTCTTCTTCTTATTTATCTGAAAGTCAGAATTACAGAGAAAGGGAGGGAGAGACAGAGAGAGGCCTTCCATCTGCTGGCTCACTCCCCAGATGGCCGTCACAGCCAGAGCTGGGCCAGTCCAAATGCAGGAGCCAGGAGCTTCGTCCAGGTCTCCCACGTGGGTGCAGGGACCCAAGCACTTGGGCCATCCTCTGCTGCTTTCCCAGATGCATTAGCAGGGAGCAGCTGGGACCCGCACCGGTGCCCACGTGGGATGCCGCATTGCAGGCAGAGGCTCTACCCGCTACACCACAGTGCCGGTCCTGGGAGGGTGTTATTCAGCCACACAAAGACATGGAGGAATCTCTCTGTCCTGGCCACAGAAGAATGGTGAAGAGGTCGGCCTGGCAAGCCCCTCGCAGGAGGGGGAGCCGGAGCGAGGAGGCAAGGTCAGTTCTGACTCAAAGCAGCACAAGAGGAGGAAAACAGGCAGCAGGATGTAGAACTGATTGAGCAAAAATAAGTCACCTCACACGTCCACACAGCACGGCGCATGTCACACGTGCACCGCATATTTCCATATGGGGGGGACAGGAACTGCTACCCAATCAGAGCTGAAATGAACGTCTGGAAATGTGACAGGATGCTCAGAAAATGACTTCCTGATTGTCACACGTTAATGCCTTCTGTACGTCTGCTATTCTCGTGACCCAATAAATTGCGATGGGAAATGGAGAGGATTTCCTTTGTTGAGAAAAATGCCACAGATACCGTTCCTGCCTCAAAGTGTTTAGATTAAAATAGGAAGCCCGCGTTTCCCTTTTGCAAAGTCACAAACAACTTGTTTGTATGACACAGAGCGTGTGCTCGCCACCTGCCACGGGGGCCTCACTTCCGCTTGTCAGGAACAGGCCGGCAGCAAGTAGGACAAACAGGACACCAGGTCTCCTACCCAGCTTCACCACAGCTCCACCGCCGACGGGGCTACTAAGGAAGCACTCTCAAAGGAAACCCCGCTCCCTTCTCGTTAATTAGGAGAGGGTAAAGAGAATCCGCGGGACTTGGGGTTTGCCTTCCAGGAGTCTGCTGGGCCCTGCCTGAAAGTGCCTCATGTTTTTTTCTCCATAAAATTGGGTCTTTTACCTTCCCTGAGACATCTTATCCATTTAGATTTTTTTTTCCTATTTATGTATTTGAAAGGGAAGGATAGAAGGCAAGGGAGACAGGGAGAGAGAGAGGGAGAGAGAGAGTGAGCGGGCATGCTCCTCTACCCATTGGTTCACTCCCCAGAATGCCTGCAGCAGCTGAGACTGTCCCAGGCTAAACGAGAAGGCCAGAACCCAGTCCGGGTCCCTGAAGTGGGTGATAGGGACCCGAGAACTTGAGCTGTCACCTGCTGTCTCCCAGGGTGCCAGTGGCAGGAGGCCAGAACTGGAAGCAGAGCTGGGACGCAAACTCAGTCACTCTGATAAGAGAGGTGGCTCCCCACGGCGCTGAATGCCCGCCCCAGGCTTCACCCTCACAATGCCCTTCCTGCAGAATTAAGTTCAAGCGTGCGTCCCAAAGGCACTTCAATACACATATAGCGTAAACTATCCATGCTTCAACGCAAGTGAAAGTGAGTAGTTTCAATCAAACCTGTTTCTATAGAAGCTCTGAAAGGTGAGTGTTTCATTGACACCTCTTCTCGCCCTCTCAGTCACAAACGTTTTCTCCTTCGATCCAATGCTCATCATTTCAGAACCCGGTTTTTTAATCTATTTGGGGCTGGGGGAGCACAGCAAGAGAGTGAGCAAGCGAGTGAGCGAGTGTTCCCATTCTCTGGGTCACTCTCCAAATGCCCAACCAGCTCCCAGTTAGGGCAGAAGCCTGGAACTCGATGGATCCAGGCCTCCCAAGTGGGTGGCATCACCTGCTTCCCCCCAGGGTGCACATGAGCAGGAAGCTGGGGTCGGCAGCAGAGCTGGACACTGAACCCCGATCCGGCACATGGACACGTCAACTGGCATCAGTTGTGGCCAACACCCAGCCCCACGACTTTCTTCACTTCATGTGAAGCGCCTTTATTTCATTATTTTATTCTTTTTCTATATCCTAAAGACGTGCCTTCCCTGTATGGGGCCTGGTAACACAACTGCTAACTGATTTCTCAGTGGCCATGGATGCCCCCGGCATGGCACACTGAAGCAGGAGACAGCCCTGCCCACAGCCCCTGTCCCTGCCCCCCAGCATTCACTCGGTGGCAGGTGGTGGGGGGTGTCCACTCCACATTCATTCTTTGACTTAGAGACGACCAAACCCCAGAGGTGCTTCCTGTATACTTGGCTGCAAAGCCCGACTGCCCACACTGAACCTGCTAACCACAGCTTTAAAACCTTTTCCCTTCTCCTACTCCACCTGTTGCATGTACTATTTCTGACATTTTTGTTCACTGGTTTGACCTATTATACAGAGATCAGGTTCTAAAGTCAGTCAGATGAGACCGAACGGGGCATAACCAGAATTAACCTTGAACATCCCTTTGGAGTCTTCCTCAGGGGCTGGAACAGAACTAGAGACAGCGGACGGCTGATACTTAGCAGCCAAGCCCAAAATCCCATCTTAAATGCTAACTCCCACTCAGTGTGGCGTCACCAGGAGAGCTGCCAGGAACCAACAGACACAAAAATAACAGAGTGCCTGTCTTCTCGTTCTCCCAACGTCGGTGCAGAACGAGCACCACCCTAAACGCAGAGAAGATTCCCACACGTACGTGATCCCATGTGCTGGATGCTTTGGGGAACCAGGGCTGAATTCTCTCTGCTAAGAAAGCTCCCATCTCAAGTTTACTCCAAGACATTGCCCAGAGTGGAGCAGATGGCACAAAACTGAACCTGGCTGCCTCTCTCCCCATCAGATCTCATTCCAGCCACCAGTGCCTTTATTTAAAGCCATGTTAGCTAAATGAGCCTCTTCTAGGATTTCACTTTAAACCCAATCAACAGCCAATAAACTACTCCCAAATGCAAAGAAAACATAACAAAAATGTTAGCAAGAATGTCTCTGACTGGTGTGACCACAGCTGCCTTTTTCTTCCCGATCATTACATATTATGAAAATAACTAAAATCACTTTTATATCCCCGTACACAATTACATTTTGATTACTTCCAAGAGTTTATAAGAACACAGGGAAACATTAAGTAAACAGCAAGATATGAAATGATGACAATGTTTCAGATTAAATATTAAAAAAAATATAGCTATAAATGTTTGCCTCTGGGTGGAGGAAGGCTGCTTGAGTTTCCTGCCACTCGTCTTCACCGTATTTCCTATGAAGAGCAAGCTTTGATGACATAATGGAGGGAAATGGACTTCACTTGAAAAAAATCCCATTTCTTATTTTAGCAACCAAATCTCACCGCTGCTTCTGCTTCAATACTTAATGACAAAATCAATGGCGTCCAGCAGCACTCTCCCACTGTACTTTCTATGATCTAGGAACAGACGTGACAGTATTTTCCTGGCCCACACCTGGGATCTTGTCACGGCCTGATCGTGTCCCTTTATCTTGGTTGGTGCATACTCCTTTGCAGACCCACAGGAAACCATGCCCACTAAGGCCACGACTCTCATCCGAAGCCTGTGTACCAGGCTCCTCAAATGCTGCCTGTCTCAGGAAACTGGTGGGACAGGAGAAACGACTAAGTGCGTCTGCTTCACTTCACTTCACTGCCTTACAGGATTGCAGTGGTTTAAACGCACCTGTGACGGCACCCCAGATCAGAGTGCTGCTGGCTCCCCACTCCCGTCGGCTCTGCGTCTGATCCAGCTCCCTGCTAATGCACCTGGGAAAGCAGCGCAGGATGGGTACTGGGCCCCTGCCACCCGTGTGGGAGACCTGGATGGAGTTTTAGGCTTCTGGCTTCAGCCTGGTCCAGCTCCTGGCCATTGTGGCCACGTGGGGGAGTGAACCAGATGATGGATCTCTTTCTCTGTCTTTTCCTCTCTGTCACTCTGCTTTTCAAATAAATAAAATAAATCTTCTGGGCCTAATTCCAAGACCTCAGTTCCTTCTACTACGCAATGTGGAATGAAGTGCAATCTAGGGGCCAGTGTGTGGCACAGCAAATTATGCCACCACGTGAGACACTGGAGAGCTGGTTCAAGACCTGGATGTACCATTTCCAACCCAACTTCCTGCTAATGCGCTTGGGAAGGCAGTGGATGACGGCTCGCAGGTGGGCTCCGGCACCCGCCCTGGAGACATGGAGTTCCTGGCTCCTGCCTTTGGCCTGGCTGAGCTCTGGCTGTTGCGAGTATTTAAGGAGTAGTCCCATGGACTTTCTTGATATCCCTCACCCACCCCCCATCTCTCACCCACTCCCTCCCTCTGTCACTTTGCCTTTCAAAGAAAGAAATGCATCTTAAGAAGGAAGAGAAATGCCTCCTAGAGCCAGCTCTGCCACCGATTTGTCGTTTGACCTTGACCACGTAGCTTGATTCTTCAGCTGTAAATCGGGCTGGATTAGAAGACTCAAAGATCCCGTCCAGCTGCAATGTGCCATGCTGCAATGCCTCCTCCTTCCCGTAGAGCACACTGAAGAATCCTTCGTGCGGAAAACATTTCAGCAACTACTTGTCCAGCTTATGTTCTGTCTTGTACGTCCTTTGTGTGCTGGCAAACTCCCCGGGGACACCTGGCACTACCTCCCCAACTCAAGATTATGTTGTCACTGGCACCGCCAAACGCAATGTCTAATAAAATCACTTCTCTCAGTACATCTAACAGCTCTCTGCTTAGAAGATGGAAACGCTATCCATCATCTTCAGGGTTCCACATGGACACTCCCACGTTCAGGGCCACTCCAACACACACCAGGGACACTCCCACGCTCAGGGCCACTCCAACACACACTGGTGACACTCCCATGTTCAGGGCCACTCCAACACACACCAGGAACACTCCCACATTCGGGGCCACTCCAACACACACCAGGGACACTCCCACGCTCAGGACCACTCCAACACACACCAGTGAGCCAAGGATAGTTCTCATCTGGGGAACTCTCCAGAATACCAAATTAGCAAACATAAACGAATCAGCAGTGTTGATTTGTAATGGAAATGGATCGACTGGGCAGTCATGGTCCATATCCAAACCCAAATCTTAAGAAGTACAGGCAGGCACGTGGGGAACAGCCAACACTGTCAGTCAGAAGAACAGACACGTACATGGGGAAGAGCCTAGAGTCAGTCAGAAGAACAGGCACACACATGGGGAACAGCCAGCACTGTCAGTCAGAACAGGCACACACGTGGGGAACAGCCAGCACTGTCAGTCAGAAGAACAGGCACACACGTGGGGAACAGCCACCGCTGTCAGTCAGAACAGGCACACACGTGGGGAACAGCCAACACTGTCAGTCAGAAGAACAGGCACATACATGGGGAAGAGCCTAGAGTCAGTCAGAAGAACAGGCACACACATGGGGAACAGCCAGCACTGTCTGTCAGAACAGGCACACACGTGGGGAACAGCCAGCACTGTCAGTCAGAAGAACATGCACACACATGGGGAACAGCCAGCACTGTCACTTCCAGTCTTTAAACCAGGTAAGTCTCCCACTCTAGACGCAAAGCCAACTTCTGTACAAATTCCAAAAAAGCTACGACAAGCCAAATGCTATTGGCCTTCATATTCTTCTTATTTTTCTAGGAAAGAGTTGAATCTATCCTCTTAACAGTATCACCACGGGATCTTTTGGCCCAGGCGTCACTTTAGACATCTGTCAGCACTCCCAGCCACAACTCTCCCATCACATGCATCTCTCATCAGCCTGACAAGAACACCCTCCATGAGCACACTGCATAAAAACTGCACTCTGGCACTTCCACATCGTGTTCTTCCCTTCTGTATCTCAACAGGGTAGCAGAAACAGACAAATGCAAAGTTCCAAACTGGTCTAAGTGCTGCAAACCAGCCATTGTCAAAACACACAACCAGTACCTAAGATCCCCACATTAGTAACCAGATCACTCTTGCAGTGGGTAGGCACTGCTTAAGGTGCTGTGGAGCCGATGGGAGGCACAAACAAGCCCCTGCAGCCATGTTTCATATAAGAATGGGGAAAGACATGCATAACGAAGGAGATAAATACACACAGGAAAAATATCTGGGGGCTCACAGGACACGGTGTCTATCACAGCTACTTAATTTTGCAGTCAGAGTCAGAAAGCCACCACAGACAATAGAAAAGTGAGTGGGTACACTGGGTCCCAATAAAACTTTATTACCAAACAGGCTGCTGTGTGGTCTTAGGCACACGGTACAAGACAAACAGATTCTGATTCTACAGGGTCTGTTTTAAACTCTACAAACTGCTGGTAACCAGAAGCAAATGCAAAATAAGCACCAGTAGACAACCAGGTGGATAATCCCAGATGGACAGCTGGCCCCCCACATCCTTGGAAAAGTCCATTTTTTGTCTGCACATTCCCGAGTCAATATAACTTTGCTCCACGTAAAATGTGTTGTTTTAGAGTTCTCCTTTGATCGGTTATAATAGGTACCTGGTTCCTTCATTAAATTAAAATTAAAATTTTATTTTGTATCTATTTAAGAATTGCTATTTCTCTTACTTTTGGAAAATCGTCCTTTAATAACTCTGGAGGTCTCACCAAGATGTCCACTGGATGGACACGCCTGACACAGCCAGGTAAGCCCAGGTAAGCCCCTTAGCAGACGCACACCTCACTTGGGCTGCTTCAACCTGGACAGTTTCTCTTTGGCTCTCAGAGCTGGACCCAAGATTCCCTGGATCTCCACTGACTGTCGTTCTAATTTCAATCTTCCTCTCTGATAATTTCATGTTTCGGTTTAGGTAATGTATGTCTGATTTGGCTGGAAAGTTAGTTTAATGGTCTGACGATTTGGTGCTGTCTGTGAAGGGATTAATGGCTTATAGAGATCTGGCCCCTGTTGGGTGAGAGAAAACAGAACTGAACATGTTCAAGTCCCGGCTGCTCCTCTTCCATCCAGCTCTCGGCTATGGCCTGGGAAAGCAGTAGGAGGATGACCCAAGTCCTTGTGCACCTGCACCCATGTGGGAAACCTAGAAGAAGCTCCTGGCTTCGGATTGGCGTAGTTCTGGCTGTTGCGGCTATTTGGGGAGTGAACCAATGGAAGGAAGACCTCCCTCTCTGTCTCTCCCTCTCACTATCTAACTCTACCTCTCAAATAAAATCTTTTAAAAAAGGATTGATTTATTTATGTGAAAGTCAGAATTAACACAGAGAGAGAGGTCTTCCATCCGCTGATTTGTTCCCCAGATGGCTGCAACGGCTGGAGCTGCGCTGATCCGAAGCCAAGAGCCAGGAGCTTCCTCTGGGTCTCCCACACGGGCCAGGGGCCCAAGCACTTGGGTCATCTTCTGCTTTCCCAGGCCATAGCAGAGAGCTGGGTCAGAAGTGGAGCAGCTGGGACTTGAACTGGCACCCACATGGGATGCCGGCACTGCAGGTGGTGGCTTTATCCACTACACCACAGCCCTGGCCCCACACACTGGCATTTTAATCTATTTTCCCTTCTCTGTCATGCAGGACATTTTAAGTTATGAGAAGAGCTGGGATGTTCTAAGCAAAATGGTAAGCCACTGGAAGTTTTAAGCAGAAGAGTAGTGTAGCCTGTGTGCGTTTATCTTTTTATATTTTAAATCAATCTGGCTGTTGGATGGAAGAAAGACTAACAGAGGGACAAAAGTTAAAGAGCGCCCACGCGGAGGCCATTGTGGGGAAGCAGCAGGAATGCGCACTGCGGAACAGCTGGGTGTGGCGCACGTTCTGGAGGAGGCAGAGTGAGGTGGAGGGCAGAGGACAGACAGACGGCTCCTCCGCTCTGAGCACGCATGGTAAACGGCCGGTGGATGACGGAGCCTCAGCTGAAACGGGAGCCTGGCAGGTGGGGGTGAGTGGGGAGCCAGGCCCGGAAGCTCTGCGGTAGCAACGCTCCATGTGCTGTGCTGTCACATACCCAGTGGAGGAGCCAAGTGGGCCAGTGGGTAAACAGCCCTGCAGCCCGCACCGAGGGCAGGGCGGGAGAAACGGTTTGGGAGTCCCCAGCACACAGCTATCCGTGCAGCAGAGGGACACATGCACTGCCTGGGGAGAGGACACAAACAGGAGAGACAGGAACAGAGCCCCGGGCACACGGACACCTGGAGGTCAGGGGAAGAGGGCCACGGTCAAGTCCTGCACAGACGAGGAGGACCCAGCATCTACCTCTTCAGATATCTGCTATTTCTTTGTGCTGAAAACCACTCAGAATCCTCTACTGGGGCCAGCACTGCGGCACGGTGGGCCAAGCATCTGTTTACAACACGGCCATCCCATATTTGAGGGCCAGTTCAAGTCCCGGGTGCTCTGCTTCCAACCCAGCCTCCTGCTAACAGGCCTGGGAAGGCAGTGGATGATGGCCCAAGTACTTGGGTGCCTGCCAGCCATGGAGAAGACCTGGCTGGAGTTCCTGGCTCCTGGTTTTGCCCTGGTCCACATCCGGCTGTTGTGGGCCTTTTGGCGAATGAACCAACAAATAGGAAATCCCTCTCTCACTACTCCCTCTGTTGCCCCGCCTTTCAAACAAATAAATAAATCTTTTCCAAAAAAACCCTCGATTGGCTGTTCTGAAACAGCCAACGCACTGTTGTCAGTCAGTCACCTACCGTGCTAGGAAACACTATCCGGCTGCACCCAACCCTTAGCCTCCTCTCTCCACCCCACCCCCTCCACCCCCTTCCCAGGCGCTGGGAACCATGCTGTCCTCAGGCCTTCTGGAAAATTACGCCAGGGCACTGCAGGGAAGTAATATTGGAGACACCAGACCTGACACAGGTGTCATCTGCCGAGACCACCTAGGGCTGATCAGGAAGTGAATACCTCTGCAGCAGGCAGGCTCACACAATCGCAAAATGTAGGACTGCACCTACAAAGTCAGCTCAAGTTCCGATTCGCCTGGCAGAGCCCCTGAAACTGTTTGTGTGTGAGCGTTCTGTGACAACAGCCCTTAGAGGACAACACCGACTTAAATGCCTGAGCCCTCAGTGGCAGCTGTTTGGCCTGCCAGGTAAAGCAGGATGCCCCAGACCCCACACGGGAGTGCAGCACCCCGTTCTAGTTCCAGCTCCTGCCTCCAGCTTCCTGCCAATGCAGACCACGTGAGGCAGCTCAGCGACTGGGTCTCTGCAACCCGCGTGGAAGATTCAGTGTCCAGCGCCCGGCTTCAGCCCCCAGCCCAGCCTGTGCAGGCCTCTGGGATGCAGCTAGTGGACGGGAGCTCTTTCCCTGTCCTCCCTCTCTTGCTCTCAAAACAAAACAAAACCCATTTTTATTTCTCTGCCAAATTGCAAATAGCCATATATTTACTACACAAATTTCCATACCACTTCTCTAAAACTGATTTCTAAATGCTACAACTAAGTTATTTCAAAAGTACCTCCCTGGCCACCCCAAATCTCCCCAGGTTCTGCACACAGAGGTCTGCCCAGCGCTGAGCCTACACCCGCAGGAGCAGAAGCCAATGAGCCCGAGCAGCCAGCAGACCGCGGCCCTGCCACGGACTCCCACCAGGGAGTGTGGAAACCCCCTGGGTAGAGAGGGATAGAGACAGTCATGAAATTGAACCCTTCATTCCTCAAAATGTGGGGCTGAAGCCCTGGTGCGTTCTCTTCGGCGTTGCACGCCTCTGTGAGCATGTGCGTGTGACACGTGTGTTTCCAGAACTCAGTGAAGCAAGCACTCCTGAGGGCTACTCTTCTCCATCTGCAAACGCTGTGGCCTTGGGAATGATGCTGGGTAGTCCCAGTGCTGTTCCCGCACAGCAACCAAAGTCCAAGAGCAGCTTAGACACAGCCCTTCCTGTTTCTTTAAGAACAGCCTCCATTTACATCAGAAGAAAATAAGCCCTGGAGAATCCTTGCTGTTTCTAATCTTGCCCATTTGCAGGTACGAGCAAGCACTTTCCAAATCATAAACGGTAAAATATTTAAATGGGTTTTTCGATCTATTATAACTAACCCAATCATTTTAATACAAATGACATAGAAACTTTATCCTAAGAAAATGTTTTAAAATAAAATACGTAACTTCCAGTATTGCAAACCGGGTCCAGTGACATTGCATATAATGGTTAGAGCAGGGGCCGGTGCCGTGGCTCACTTGGTTAATCCTCCACCTGAGGCAATGGCATCCAATATGGGTTCCGGTTCTAGTCCCGGCTGCTTCTCTTCCAATCCAGCTCTCTGCTGTGGCCTGGGAAAGCCACAGAAGAAGGCCCAAGTCCTTGGGCCCCTGTACTCACATGGGAGACCCAGAGGAAGCACCTGGCTCCTGATCGGTGCAGCTCTGGCTGTTGCAACCAACTGGGGATTTAACCAAGGGAAGGAAGACCTTTCTCTCTGTCTCTCCCTCTCACTGTCTATAACTCTACCTCTCAAATGAATAAATAAAATCTTTACTATATATATATATATATATATATATACACACACACACATATATATATATATATAAAAACGATTAGAGCAGCTTGAAAGTGCAAACTGGAAAAAACCCCAAAAACCAAAAAGCACCCTTCAGTAACTGAATTACTTTTATTCTTCTAAATCAAGTAGCTTCCAGAACAAAAAGCAACATATTTTCTTCTCATGGTGCCCCTCAAGTTCACACACCCACGTATCAGCACACAGGCGGTCCACGGAGGACGGGTGAGGCGCGGCCGCCGCAGCCGTGGGAAGCCGGGGCTCGGCACTCGGGAGCGTTGAGCAGAGCAAGGTTGGGCGGGCGCTGGGTCTCAGCGTGGGTGCCACAGCGGCCCAGGGGCCCCAGGCAGTCCACACACTTGCCAGCGGTGTTCATTATAAAGAACTAACCGAAAATGAAGTTACGTTTCAGAGGAAAACCAAGTCTCAAGAATCATCGCTGGGCTGGTCTCTGGAGCTGAGAATAATGAGACCCTGCAGCAAACACACAAGTGACAACAAACCTGGAGGGAGAGGGGGAGGGGGAGAGACGGGCGGGGGGGGGGGGGAGGAAGGGAGGGGGAGAGGGAGAGGGAGAGGGAGAGGGAGAGGGAGAGGGAGAGAGAGAGAGAGAGAGAGAGAGAGAGAGAGACGGGGGAGGGTCGAGAAAAGAGGAGTTCTGAGAAAACAGGACACGGGCTGGCAAGATCTGCCTGGTCACAAAGGACGAGGGGTGCACACATCAGGAACGGTGTTCGTCTACACAGATCTTGGCGTTCATCTACACAGACCTGGAGTATTCCAGAAAGACGGGCAGGCTGGAAGAGTGTGAAGCCGCCTTCGTCTTCAGGCCGCCCCACAGGGGAGAAAGTGCTTCCCACCTGATGAGTAGGATGTTGATGTTGCTACAAATCAGTGCACGCCTCCTCAACCTGGCACAGGTCGTGCACTAACACGCCTCTCTGGCTCCGAGGGCCTCACCCGAGCCTCCGAGCCAAATGTCAGCTCGGGAAGTGTGATACAATCTCAGGGAAAAGGGCAGGCGTTCAGCCCCCTGGGCTCTCCTGCTCTGAAGGAGCATCACACAGCACGGCTGGGTGTTGAGTGGCATTCTACAGCTCACGCAGGGGCGGCACGGCGGCTCAGGGCAGCGCCAGCAGGGCGCGGGCACAGGCGCCGGGCCGCTTCCCACGGCGCCCTGCTCAGCCTGCTGCAATGCCGCCCGCCGCTCGAGAGCTCTCCAGGACAGAACACAGCTGCTCACCAGCGGCCCCTCTCGCTCACGCTGCTGGAGCCCCCGACACTCACAGCAAGAAGCCCACCTGGAAAGAGACCCAGAGGACCGGGTGACTGACGCCCGGCGGCTCTGAGGGGACCTAAGTGTCACCAGCCCCAGGAAGAAACAACGGACGCAACTGAGACTGTCTACGGGATTTCAGCTGCTTGAACTGAGAACTCCAAGGTGAACTGAGAACCCAGGGCACAGTGTGTACGCCACGTGACTGCGCACAGCACTGGCGGAACTGGAAGAGAAGTCGTCCCTCACCAGCAGTCACCACACTGCCGAGGTGGGTCTGGTGGTTCTGAACTACACTTCGTAAACAACCGGAACAGGAACGTGCCCACACTGTTCACTGAATCTAACAGCTGTGTCTGCTTCCGTAAAAGCCATTTTACAAAATGCAGAAAATACCACAGGGAAAATAGGTTTCAGTGTCCCCACCTGCTCTGGACTCAGAATGACGCCGCCACCACACACCTGCCCCAGCAGACACAGGGGTGCCACCCTCGGCTCCCTCCTTGGCCTCCCACCCCACACTCAGCTGGTCACCAAGCCTCTCCCAACTCTGACAAGTCTTTCAGGTCCACCCCGGCTGCCCACAAGCCACCCACAGGCCCGTGAGATGGCCCCGTCACAGCAGCCCTGCCTTCCTCCCAGACGAGGCCTTCCATCCCGACGCCCTCCTCCCCGCCGGCCTCCCCGCTCCACCGGGAGAACTCCCTGCCCCAGCTGATCCGCCTACTTCTGTCCAGGGGAAGGGACCTCAGACGCGTGTCATTGATGGCCAGTCGCTGAGGACTAAAACACAGGAAGCACTCGTAAGAGGAAGACCAACAGAGACCTCGCCCACGATGGAGGGGTCCATGAGGGGCAAGCTGACTGATTCTGCCTCCCCTGACACTGTTCCCCAGAGGGCTGGACCCTGGGAGAAGGCTGCAGCGCTGGACTAAGGGGGACATTTCTTGAGAGCTACACGGGGCTTCCCCAGTGATCCCTCTGAGACACGCCCTTGGGCATCCAGGACAGCAGACTCTGCAGTGACCGCCTGACGGACGAGGCCTCTGCTTTCCCATCCTCCCAGCACCCTCGGCCACAGCCACTGAGCAGGTCACATGGCCGCTCTCCTCTGCTCTGCAGACCGCACGGCCTGTTCTCACTGCTGCCAGACTGCATCCGATCCGATCCGTTCTCTGTGTGTCAGCCAAAGCCTTCCTTCCAAAAATGCAAATCTGATCCTATCACTCCCTAGCTCACAGCTCTGCCAGGACACTGTGTCCTACATGTCCGCTCCAGGCTTACAAGGCCCGCCCACTCTATCCCCTAACTTCCTGTCCTCTCTCCAGTGCTGGGCCATGTGAGCTATTTTCTCCCGATCTTCGAACACACTGTTCCCTGTACTGTTGAGACCAGTCTCCCTTTCTGTACCCCACTCTACCTGACCCCTCTGTCCAGTCTCTGTCTCTGGCCACACTTCCCACCAGCTCCTGGCCTGCTCCTCCCACGGGCTTTCCCAGTTTCCCTCTCACGTCTATGACAGCGTTCGTGGCTCTGAATTGACTGGCAGGGCTGGGCTTGCTCGCAGGCTAAGCAGCTGACTGGGATACTTGCATCCCATATCGGAGTGCCTGGTTCAAGTTCCAGCTCCTCCACACTTCCAATCCAGCTTTCTACTAACGCGCCTGCGAGGCAGCCGACGATGGCCTAGGTACTTGGGTTCCTGCCACGCACGTCTCCACTAGGTAGAGTTCCTGGTTCCTGGCTTTGGCCTGGCCCAGCCCTGGCTGTTGTGGGCATTCGGGGAAAGAACCAGAGGATGGAAGATCTCTCTCTCTGGCTCTCTCTACCTCTCCCTTTTCCTGTCATGCTCCCTTCCAAATGAAATAAATAAATCTTCAAAACAAAATAAATAAATACACAATTAAAACTCACCTTAAAAAATAAAGAGAAAGGAAAAAATTGCCTGCTGTCTTTAGTGCTCAGCAGTAACTCCTGGGGAAAGAAGCGGTGCTCCGTACGCTGCCACGCGGCCAGGACAAGCACAGTGCCTGGTGCGTGCAGTCTTTTACCAACTAGTGACTGCCAGGCAAGAGACAGACAGACAGGAATACGGCAGCAGTATCCGTGCAGAGCCTGGCGGAGAGGAGCAAGCGACAACTCAGGAAAGCTACGATGCTCCCCGTCTGAAGGCCTCATCTCACTGTCAACTCAGGAAAGCTACAATGCTCCCCGTCTGAAGGCCTCATCTCACTGTCAACTCAGGAAAGCTACAATGCTCCCTGTCTAATGCCTCATCTCACTGTCAACTAAGGAAAGCTACAACGCTCTGTCTGAAGGCCTCATCTCACTGTCAACCCAGGAAAGCTACGATGCTCCCTGTCTAATGCCTC
Source organism: Oryctolagus cuniculus (assembly GCF_964237555.1). Lineage (NCBI taxonomy): Eukaryota > Metazoa > Chordata > Mammalia > Lagomorpha > Leporidae > Oryctolagus > Oryctolagus cuniculus. The sequence continues at coordinate 191,832,285 of NC_091433.1, read as the reverse complement.
ATCTCACTGTCAACCTAAAGGAGTAGCTCAGGGGGCTTCCTGCTGCGTTCTCTTTCCCAAAGCCGCAGAGAGTCAGAGCCCAGGAGAGCACTCTTGTGCAGATGCCCCGGGCTACCTGAGAGCCACCACGGCCGGAGGCACTCCCTCCTCCGCCACGGAGGGTTCACGGGTTCCCGTCCCTCAGTCCTGCTCTCCTGCCCCCATGTCGCAGAGCAGGGGACGTCCTGCGACCACTCAGAGGCCTCGTGCCAACCCCGCACCACAGCAGATCGCATTTCCCACTGTAAGCTAAACACCACCAGTGCAGAAAGTTCTGGAATGTATGAGAATTCTCTAAGGAGAAAAAAGAACAGAATGCTAACTGCGTGCTATCATTGATCAAGTCGATCTAAGATGGCTTCTTTTGTGTGAGATTTATTTTTTAAACAAATTGTCAGAACAGAGGAAAAACCCTAGGAAGGCAATGGAAGTGGAAAAACTTTTTAGTCTGAGGCAAACTTCAACAAACAGTCGCACAAACACCACCGGGAGAACACTGTACAAGTGCAGTGAATGTGGAACAACCCTCTGGGGGCGCCCTAGCGCAGCAGGCTTCAGGGAACCAGGGAGCTGCGTGACAGACTGCCGCGTGTCCCGCAAAGGCCACGCCCCCTCACCGACCCGCAGCCCGCCTCCGCCTCAGCACTGTGAGCGGAACACGTGAATGCTGTGCTTCACCTCTGCATTCTGCTAACAACGAATCTCCCTCTATAACACTTGTCGGACAAAACACAAAACAGACAGACAACGGTGAGGTGACTGGGAGAGTAGCAGATTTTGATGTAAGAATTAGACCTCTTGGCAATTAACAGTTGAAAGGTTAAGATCCTAAAATACTTGGGAACAAATGCAACCTGAAGAATAACTACTAACTTGTGACGCCCACTTTAACCTGATGTTGATGGCTTCCCCCAGAAGAGTGTTTCAGCACTGGAAGCCCATTCAGCCAGCAAGCAACAGCACTGAGTGTCATTCATGCAGCCCCTGCCTGAGGCCCCGGCCTCAACACACCGTGTCCTGCTCATCCTATCTGATTGTTTCTCCTCTTCGCAGGACTTACCGGAATGTAGTAGATGCCCATCTTGGGGGTCTCATTGGCAGTTAGAAGCATTCCTAAAAATAAACACAGAGAAAACGGTAAACACATGGGGAGGAGAGGAGAAAAGGACTCGGCTACCTGCTGGAACGCCCAGGGTACTCAGCACAGGGTGCCCCGCTAGGTCCCCTACAGGTCGTGTCCTGGGCTTTAATCCCAGCCTCTCCTTGGCAGGGGGCCTCCAGTCACAGACTCCCCCACGTGCACACTGCCCGGGCTGTACCAGCTGTTGCAGCCAATGAAGGGTGAATCAAGGGATGGAAGATCTCTCATTGTCTGTCCTTTTTTCAAATAAATGAAGATGGGGCCGGCACGGTGGCACAGTGGGTTAAAGCCCTGGCCTGAAGCGCTGGCATCCCATATGGGGGCTGGTTCAAGACCTGGCTGCTCCACTTCCGATTCAGCTCTCTGCTATGGCCTGAGAAAGCAATGGAAGATGGTCCAAGTCCTTGGGCCCCTGCACCAGTGTGGGAGACCCAGAGGAGGCTCCTGGCTCCGGATTGGCACAGCTCTAGCTGTTGCGGCCAACTGGGGAGTGAACCAGCGGATGGAAAACCTCTCTCTCCCTCTCTTTCTCTCTGTGTAACTCTTTCAAATAAATAAATAAATAAATAAATCTTAAAAAAAAAATTAATGAAAATACAGGCAATCTCCAACAGCCCTGGAAGGCAGGTAAGAAAGCGGAGGCTGGATAATTTGCATAGTTAGTAAGCCTCAATCACATCTTTTCTAGCCCAAAGTGCACCTTCTCTTCTCTCTACTGAGGGTTCTGGAGTCACTGGTCCCGACTCCTGGGTCTGAAAGGGGCTCAGATGTACGCAAGCTTCCCCGGTTCCCGTGTCAGCAGTGTGACACACACCGAAGTCACGGAGCCGCCCTGCCTCGGCCAGCCCCCGGCTCACAGAGACCGCTGTGTGTGGACGCGGAGCAGACAGAGAGTGAGCAAGAGTGGCCGGAGGGTGAGCCGCGCGGCAGATGGTTTCTCAAGGCTCTGAGCAGCCTCAGCACTAGAAAAACACCAGGGAGCAATCACCATTATTCGATTACTACAAAACGAGCAGATGAGCAGATAAAGAAGAAGGTTGTCGCTTTTCTGAAACATGATTCAGCGCACAATGAGTCAGCAGAAAACAGAGAGACTGGAGCTTAAAGAAGGTGTGGTAAAGCAAGATGATGAATCAGCCACACGCAGGCCCGTCCACCACGAGTGGGGGCTCATCCCCTGTGCACGGAACCCTGGCAAGCTCACGGGTGCCCGGTGAACCGTCTGCAGGTCCCCGGGTAGTACCGGTCAGTCCTCCGTCAGGACGAATCACCCCCATCGTGCAGGACGCCCGCGTGATCTGCTGGGAGGAGACCCAACGGGAGAGCCCGGCAGGCCACGCTGGGCCTGAATCAACTCTTCAGCCCTAAGTTGTAGTTTAGGTGACACCAGCTATCATGAGAAACTGTCACATACTCAGACACTCAGAAGGAGCCCACTGGCCTGGGCTCAGAAGTCACCCTCGGGAGAAGCAAAAACGAGGGGGTGAAATTCTCCCGCAGTGAATTCTCTCAGCACCCCCTGGGCCCTCCACAGTGACCTCTGCTCTTCACCCCGCTCCAGCCTCACCGCACCTGCTGCGCTCCCCTTGGTAATCAGTCTGACCCCATTCTTGCCACCCGCATTGAATTCCTGAACCCCAGAACAGAAGTGCACCCCTACTACCCTGACAGCGGAAGTGCAGGCGACAGGCCCTGAGCTGCCCGCCTCTCCTGGGAGAGCGGTGTGCAACCGGAATGGCGACAGCCCCCAACACCAGGACGGCTCTAACCCAGGCTGCCACACGCCAGCCTGTGAGCCACCCTGCAAACCACCCCACTGCTCCGACCTGAGAGGTAAGACAGAAAACAAAAGAAAAGAAAAAGCCCACCAACTGCAGGCCACAGACTACACAGGGCTGTAACAAGACCATGATAAACGGTGACAGCCGCCAGCACCCACACTGACAACATCGGAACACGTGTTAAGCCCCTGCTCGCTGGGCTGTGCCGACTGCATCTCTTCTGCCTCGGGCGCCGCGGCCGCCGAGCTGTCACTCTGCCCGTTCCCGCCAAGCTTCTCGGCTGGCTCGTCTTCCTCCTCATCCGCCCCGCGAAGGAGCCACTCCTGCTCTCTCGACTCGCTCCACGTGCTCCCACCTCGGGAATCACCTCCATCTCCATGCCTCTGCACCCTGCTGACCCTGAGACCACAGTCCGCACTGCGCACAGACACAGCTGCAAGTGCAGGCCTGTGGGTCAGTGCGGGGCTGCAGCTGTGAGGGGCACGTGGGCACTGCAGGGAAAATACAAGTCTCGGGCCGGTGCTGGGCTGTGGTAGGTTAAACCTCCAACTGCAGTGCGGGCATCCCATATGGGCACTGGTTCGTGTCCCAGCAGCTCCTCTTCTGATGCAGCTCTCTGTTAATGGCCTGGGAAAGCAGTGGAAGATGGCCCAAGTGTTTTTTAAAAAAATCTAAAAAAAAAAAAAAAAAAAAATACACATCTCTGGGCCCTAGCCCTGGACACCTGAGTCAGTGCACTGTGGATGAGGCCAAGGGATCTGTACTTTAAACGCTCCCCAGATGACCAGTGGGCAGCCAAGCTAGAGGCCCTCTGCACACAGTGGCCCCATCCCATCACCTCCTACTACTCAGTGCTAGGAAAGCAGCCACGATCTCTGTCATTGGTTCCCCGCCTCAGCGCAGAGCACCACCCCCACAACTTTAGTTCCAAACCCACGTGCCTCTGGCACAGCGGGCAGACCTGCTTTCTGACAGCACCGTCTGAACAGGTCTTCTTCGCGGCAGGCAGGGCCAGTCCCCTCAGCTCGTCTCCTGGGCCTGCCCCCCGCGCCATCCGCCCTGCACCGCAGCCCTCCCAGAGCCACCGGTCAGAGGCTCGCAGCCCCCCCCCAGCTCAGCGTCCCCCGGGGTCTCGCTCTGCCCTCGCTGCTCTCAGGGGATCGCCTCCCCGTTCCCGCTGAGCCTTATCTCAGGGGATCGCATCCCCCGTTCCCGCTGAGCCTTATCTCAGGGGATCGCAGGGGATCGCCTCCCCGTTCCGCTGAGCCTTATCTCAGGGGATCGCAGGGGATCGCAGGGGATCGCCTCCCCCGTTCCCGCTGAGCCTTATCTCACTCACAAGCCAAATTCAGCAGAAATAACAGTCTCCACAGCCTCCCCGAGGTGCGCCAGTGAGACCCTCTCTAACATGCTGTTCTCTACCATACGGCGGCATAGCGGGTAAAGCTGACATCCCATAAGGGCACCAGTCTGGTCCCAGCTGCTCCACTTCCAACTATGCTCTCTGCTGTGGCCTGGGAAAGCAGTGGAAGATGCCCAAGCCCTTGGGCCCCTGCACCCACGTGCCAGAAGAAGCTCTGGCTCCTGGCTTTGGATTGGCACAGCTCCAGCTATTGCGGCCATCTGGGGAGTGAACCAGCGGATGGAAGACCCTCCTGTCCTCTGCCTCTGCCTCTCTGTAACTCTGCCTTTCAAATAAAATGAGCAAAGTAAAAAAAAAAAAAAGTGCTGGCTGTACATACATGATAGGGGTTTACACACTTTGTTGGATTCTCTCTCTCAAAACAACCCGAGTGGGGCCAGCACTGCGATGCAGAGGGCTATGTCAACACCTGCGATGCCGGCATGCCAAATGGGTGCTGGCTCAGGTCCTGGCTGCTCCGCTTCCGATCCGGCTCCCTGCTAATGTACCTGGGAAGGCAGCGGAAGATGGCTCAAGTGCTTGGGCCCCTGCAGCCAATGGGAGAGCCAGGTAGAGTACGGCAGCTCCGGTCAGCCACATTGTCACACAGAGAAACAACCGGGCCCTACAGTGCACTATGTTACAGGCTGCATATTAGTAGCTTGGTTGCACTCAATGCATTTCCAACTTACAATGGACTATCAGGCATTAACCCCTAAAGCCAAAAACACTAGCATAGAAAGATGTTACACCTTGCACCTTTCAATGTTATGTTCAATATTCATGTCTATAAATGTATCCAAACCTACCTGAACCACAGATTCACTTGTGAAAGAGAAGCTGATGAAAAACATCAAAGGAGAAAATAAGTCAACAGTTAGGGGCCGGCATTGTGGGGCAGCAGGTTATGCCACTGCCTGCAATGCTGGCACCTACAGGAGCACTGGTTGGAGACCTGGCTCTCAGCCTCCACTCCAGCTCCCTGCGGGTGTGTCTGGGAAGCAGTGGGGGACGGCCCGGGTGCTTGAGCCCCTGCACCCATGTGGGAGACCCAGATGGAAATCCAGGCTCTTGTCCAAGCCCCAGCCCTTGTGGCCATTTGGGGAGTGAACCAGAGGGTGGAAGAGCGCGCTCACTCGCTCTCTCTCTCTCTCTCTCGTCTGCCTTTCAAATAAATAAATAAATCTTAAAAAAAAAAAAAAAATCCCTGAGCATGTCTGCCCTCCGAGCACTGCCTGAGTGAACTCTTCCCCCCTCTCCCAAGCCCCTGAATGCTTCAGACCTGCCTTGACAGTACTGCTACTTCTGAAATCCACATGTGGCACACAACACAGAACAGAGCAAAACTCACGGCTTCCTGTGTCGTCTGTGTGATCAGGCAGCTCCCACCTGCTCCAAATCCCTCACCTCAACGGCCACACATGCTGCTCCGAATCATGCTACAGAGCACACCACAACAGCACTGCACCTGCCACCTACCTCCAGGTTCTCACTGGTTCTACTAACAGCTGGGCGGGCTGAGGCCTGAGTCATCAAGAGTGCCATTTTCTGAATCATCCACACCACTTCCTGTTCTTGGCTTGTCCACGTTAAAAAAAAAAAAAATCCAAGAATTGTCCAGACCAAACCAAATTCTGTCTTGAGAAATGAGTTTAAAACCAAACACATACAGCCTACACTTGTGTCATGGAACAATCGTTTGCTACATAACGCATACCTGAGTTGGGATAAAGGCAAACATCATTAAGGTCATGTTCTGGCTCCAAGGAAGTAAATATTTTCCCCTAAAATGTAAGCAAAAATGAATTATTAAGATAGTTAAAGGCAGGCAATTTTGGCAACGTCACACAACGCAAACAAACTGGAGGCATAACTCAGCCACCTATGCTATGCAAAGAAATAACTAATTCACGGAATTTACATTTTTAAAGTCTTAGGGAATCTGTCATATCAATTTATCAAATGTCCTCAGTATCAGAGAGGAAGAAACAGGCCAAGAAGGAGAGGTGACTTGTCAGAAAGTAAATAAATGAGTGCGAACTTTGAAAGGCAAAGCCCACAAGTCAGGACAGAGTGGTGCTTAGGGTGGCTGCGCCTCATCTGTGGTTTACTCGGCTTGCACCAGAGACCAGAGGAGGAGGCCTGCCACGCCTGCACCCGAGGCTGAGGAGGACACGGAAAGCAATGGAGTCGGAAGGCAAAATGCAATTCTACAAATACGTGAGGGATCAGGCATTACGTAGCTAAGGCTAAAACACGACTACTTTAAACGCAGGGGAAATGTGTTGTATGTGAAGAAATTCAATGAGAAGGAAAATAAAAGGGGAAAAAAGAAGATAAGAAGTTGGGTGTGGAGAAAGCTATGAGAAAGATAAACAAGACAAGCAAGGCACGCAAACGCAAGTGATTTGGGTGTTAGTCAAGCGGAAGTGTTTAGTCATGAGACAAAAAATGCCAAAATACAGTGTCCTGTAGCGTGACCGCGCAGCGATTCCCTGTGAGTGCAGAGAGATTTCTGCAGGCTCTCACGCTTCAGGCTCGTTGTTAGAAGACAGGCAGGACGCGGTGAGCTGCCAGGCGAGGGGGGGAGGGAGTGCGTGGGCAGGACGGCTAAGCAGCAGCGAGACTCCCACAGCTGCCTCCATTTCTGCAAGGGCACAGGGAACTCCACCAGCGTGGAACAGAAACGAAGGGCACCACGGCCTACAGAAACTCCCACGCAAAGCTCTGCAAGGGTCGGGAAGCCATGATTGTAAGTCATTGCCTTTAGGGAGGGAGGAAGCACAGCTGCCTTGCCACGATTTTATGCAATTTTAAAAGTGAAAATGTGGCTGGCGCCGCGGCTCACTAGGCTAATCCTCCACCTTGCGGCGCCGGCACACCGGGTTCTAGTCCCAGTTGGGGCGCCGGATTTGTCCCGGTTGCCCCTCTTCCAGGTCAGCTCTCTGCTATGGCCAGGGAGTACAGTGGAGGATGGCCCAAGTGCTTGGGCCCTGCACCCCATGGGAGACCAGGAGAAGCACCTGGCTCCTGCCATCGGATCAGCGTGGTGTGCCGGCCGCAGTGCGCCAGCCGCGGCGGCCATTGGAGGGTGAACCAACAGCAAAGGAAGACCTTTCTCTCTGTCTCTCTCTCTCACTGTCCACTCTGCCTGTCAAAAAAAAAAAAAAAAAAAAAAAAAAGTGAAAATGTGCTTGCAGTGTTACAAATAAAGATTGCTCTAGCATAAATTAGTTCAGATGGCCAGAAAAGCTGCAGAGATACTACGAAAACTCAAAGCTAACAAATGATTCCAGGCATCACCACAGTAAGTCCTTCAGGCATTCAGCAAAGCTGTGATTGCCTGTAACTTACAGACTCCCAAGGCTCTCGGACGGAATCAGGCAGACACAGAGGGAGAGCAAAGCTCAGCAAGGTCAGCACCTCACGAGTTAACACGGGACCGAAGCAGCAACAGCAGTGGCCTGGGAAGGCGGCCGGGCTGTGGCGGGCTCCTGCAGCACCCACGCCCTGCGCACAGCGGCACCCAGCAAAGAGCGCACTTGCCCTCGGGCGGTCAGTACAGACAGGGGCATCTTCTACCCAACTTCATTTCAGATATGAACTTCTTTTTGAGAATTTTCTTCCCAGCTAGTTCACTTCTCCAAATGTACACAACAGCCAAGACTGAGCCCAGAAGGGGCCAGGTCTCCCCCGGGCAGCAGTGCCTCCCAAGGCCACGCCAGAGCTGGGCGCCCAGCCCAGGCATTCCCATGTGGGGCAGGGGCATATTAACCACCAGGCCAGACCTCCCCACACAATCACTGTGTGTCAGCTGAAAAGAATAAATTTTAAAAAGATGCTAAGTTTCTGGTTAATTAAATGTAAAGAACTCTTAAAAGCAATTTAACGTTACACTGAATGCATTTTTCTCATTCATTTAATGAACTACCTTAAAACAACAACAGGTGAAAAGGCACAGACTTCCTATGTGTACGGGGTCCCACAGAAAGTCAATGCCCTTAAACTAACCTTTTGCTATTCTCTCAAAAAACTGAGGTTTTAAGATGAAAAGCAGGGGCTGCTGCTGGGCCGCAGCAGATTCAGCTGCCGCCTGTGACACCGGTGTCCCACATGAGCCCCAGTTCTAGTCCCGGCTGCTCCACTTCCCACCCAGCTTCCTGCCAATGTGCCTGGGAAAGCAACAGAGGATGGCCCAAGTGCTTGGGTCCCTGCACACATGTGGGAGTCCTGGATGGAGTTCCAGGCTCCTGGCTTCAGCCTGGCCCAGCCCCAGCCATTACAGCCATTTGGGGAGTGAACCAGTGGATGGAAGACCTCTCTCTCTCTGTTTGTGTTTGTACTTCTCTCCGTAACTCTGCCTTTCAAATTAAATAATAAATAAGTCTTCAAAAATTAAATAAAATGAAAAATAGACAGCTATCCAAACCAGCAATATAGGATTATTACTTTTTAAAATGACACTTGGAGTTGAAGGTCAGGAAGAACAAAATATTCTTAAGAAAATACAGCTTTTAAGAAAAATATTAGAAAAAATCATTGTAGAAGTGTCACTTCTAAAATCCGATTATTTGAGGTGAGGGAAAGTCTGGAACCAAAGGTTCTAGTCCTGATTGGGGCACCGGATTCTGTCCTGGTTGCCCCTCTTCCAGTCCAGCTCTCTGCTGTGGCCGGGAGCGCAGTGGAGGATGGCCCAAGTCCTTAGGCCCTGCACCCCATGGGAGACCAGGAGAAGCACCTGGCTCCTGGCTTCAGATCAGCACAGTGCGCCGGCCATAACGGCCATTTGGGGGGTGAACCAACGGAAGGAAGACCTTTCTCTCTGTCTCTCTCTCTCTCTCACTGTCTAACTCTGCCTGTCAAAAAACAAACAAACAAACAAAAGATTCATAATACTACTGACAGAGCAGCCCATGAACACCCTCAGGCTGTGAGAGCCTCAGGATCTCAGAGGTCTCTCAGGGATGGACTTTTAATTTATTTAATTTATTTCTTCTGAAAGGCAGAAAGGTGGGGGGGGGGGGGAGATTTATCTTATCTTATCTTCCACCTGCTGGTTCACTCTCCAAATACTTGCAATAGCTGGGGCTGAGCCAGGCCAAAGCCAAGAGCCAAGAAATCCATCGAAGTATCCTGCGTGGGTGGCAGAGTACTTGAGCCAACACCCGCTGCCTCCCAAGGTGTGCATTAGCAGGAGGCTGGAGCAGAAGCAGAGCTGGGGCTCAAACCCAGGCTCTGACCATGGGATGCCCAAGCCATGACGTAGCCACTGTGCCAAACACTTGCCCCAGTGGCTCTTTTTGTTCTTTTTAAAGATTTGTTTATGTTGAAAGTCAGAGTTGTATATAAAGGGAGAGAGAGAGACAGAAGTCGTCCATCTACTGGTTTGCTCCCCAAATGGCCGCAATGACCAGGGCTGGGTCGAAGCCAGGAGCCGGGAGCTTCTTCTGGGTCTCCCATGTGGGTGCAGGCACCCCAGGACTTGGGCCATCCTCCACTGCTGGACTGGAAGAGGAGCATCTGGGACACGAATCAGTGTGCATACTGGATGCCAGTGCCGCAGGCAGCGGCTTAACCCACTGCGCCACAACAGTCCCCGCCTCAAGACTCAGTGATTTTTTTCTCCATCTGTGCAGGGAACACCTACAATGCACGCCAGTTCTAGCGGATCAGGAGAACTTTTTCATAGGGAGAAAGCCATCACGCCTGGGTGACCTGAGGCAACTGACTTCCTCCTACGCGACAGAGAGATGAAACACCTCTTCCTCAGGACCCCTGATCACTGAGAGAAGGCACACTGGGAACACACACAAATAAGAAGAAAGTAATGTCCACCACAAACTCGTACCGAGTTCTTATTCCACATTTTGATAATCCGGGAGTCGGCAGACAAGACCAGGTCCAGGGAGTCCTGGAAGTGCACCGACTTGATGGGCAGCCCGTACTGGTGGTCCTTAACGAGCAGCGGCTTGTCGGAGCGGAGATCATACAGCAACACCTGAAACAGGAAGGAAGTTATTCTGCTCACGCAAACTAAATATTTTACCTTAAAAAGAAACAGACTGACGGCTCCCATCTAGTTCATCACCTGACGAAAATGAAAACCCTTACTCAGGGTGCTAAGATTCTAAAGTCAGCCAGTAATGTTCTAGAAAAATCTCTTAGATTATTTCTAGAGAACACAGCTTTATGAGCTCAACCCTGAGCATTAATTTTTAGGCACACTAAGTTTGACAACTACTGAGCTATGCTAAGAAATCACTTTTATAAAAAAAAAATTCTGCAAGAATTTGTTTCAGGGCCGGTGCTGTGGCGCAGTGGGTTAACGCTCTGGCCTGAGGCACCGGCATCCCATGTGGGCACCGGTTCTAGTCCTGGCTGCTCCTCTTCCGATCCAGCTCTCTGCTGTGGCCTGGAATAGTAGAAGATGGCCCAAGTCCTTGGGCCCCTGCACCCACGTGGGAGACCCAGAAGAGGCTCCTGGCTCCTGGTTTCGGATCAGCGCAGCTCTGGCTGTTGCGCCCATCTGGGGAGTGAGCCAGCGGATGCAAGACCTTTCTCTGTCTCTAACTCTCTCTGTAACTCTGTCATTCAAATAAATAAAATAAATCTTTAAAAAAAAAAGATAAAAAAAAAAAAAGAACTTGTCTCACTTGCTTATTCAACAAATACATCAGAGAGCCTCCGACACACCAGGCACAGCCACAGCAAATGATATAAAAGAGAATGAGGGGCTGGTGCTGCAGTGTAGCAGGTAGGCTTGGGCACCTGCACTGCGTGGGAGACCCAGAAGAAGCTCCTGGCTCCTGGCTTCGGGTCAGTTCAGCTTTGGCCGTCGTGGCCATCTGGGGAGTGAATCAGCAGATGGAAGACTCCTCCCCGCCGCCTCTGGTATCTCTGCCTTCCAAATAAATAAATAAATCATTAAAAAAAAAAAAAAAAAAAAAAAAAACAGGGGCCGGCACAGTGGCTCACTTGGTTAATCCTCCGCCTTCAGCGCCGGCATCCCACATGGGCACCAGGTTCTAGTCCCGGCTGCTCCTCTTCCAGGCCAGCTCTCTGCTGTGGCCAGGGAGTGCAGTGGAGGATGGCCCAAGTGCTTGGGCCCTGCACCTGCATGGGGGACCAGGAGAAAGCATCTGGCTCTTGGCTTTGGATCGGCGTAGCTCCAGCCGTAGTGGCCATTTGGGGGGTGAACCAACAGAAGGAAAACCTTTCTCTCTGTCTCTCTCTCTCACTGTCTAACTCTATCTGTCAAATAAATTAAAACAAAACAAAACAAAACAAAACAAAACAAGAACAGAGTCCAGAGGGAGGGTGGTGCCAGGCCAGCCCCGTCTGGGAGAAGGGGAATCCTCGTCTGACCCCATCGTTAGAAGCTGGGTCTTAGTGCCAGACCCCCGCTAGCCGGTGATGACAGAGGAAGCAAATCGATTACAGCAGGACGTCAGACCTCCCTGGGGACAGCAGTGGGCTCTGTCTTGAAGGACAGACAGACAGCTCCGGGAACTGCTAATGCACTCAGACGGTCCTCTGCTCTCACAGCTGGGATGTGTCTACTGGAGCCACGGGAGAAGGCTCCGGGAGCTCACAAATGAGCTCACACTTGTTAAACACATCTCTCGTCTGCAGGGCTCCTCCGAGCCATCAGTGCACGTGTGAACCCACCGCAAGTCTCTAAGACCAGGAGTCTGGCAGAATTCCAAACGCTTCAACCCCAGGACCTGGAACACGCTGTTCCAGCTACTACCAAGACAGCACCCAAGGCCTACAAATCTGTAACTCCAGCTCCACAGCATCTCAGGCCAGCCACAGGGCAAGGTCAAGGCTTCTCAAATGCTGGAGGAATGAGACACGCTGCGGCATCCTCTCCACTCTGGCCAAAACAGCGACGCCTCGTTCTCTGTTCCCACAGCGTGCTTCTCATAACACGGTGTCCCCGAATGCCAACTTTATATCAAGTTTCCAGCTTCAACACATTTACCTGCCCTGTCGATGTTCCAACTGCCATGGTCAAAGCACCATGAAACTTCAAAGCAGAGATGGTGGGCAGACTGCTTATCCTGAAAGGGAAAATATTCAGGGTCCATGAACACACGGCCAAACCCGCCACGTAACAAGCGCATCCGCTGTCAGCCTCATTTTAGCTCTAGCAGAGAATCACACGTCCAGCCTCCAGACACACAGACGCAGTCCACCTTGACCTGTCACGCTGCTGCTTAATTTATGAATTGAGGCAGAGCACCACAGAGGGAGCTCCCAACTCCCGCTTCACCCCCAAGTGCTGCCGACCACTGAGGCTGGGCCGGGCCAAAACTACGGGCCAGGGACTCACTGCAGGGCTCCCACGTGGGGGCAGAAGTCCACTTAACTGCGCCTTCGGCACCGCCTCCCAGGTTCTGCACTGGCAGGAAAACGCAGCCAGGAGCCAGAGCCCGGAACTAGACCCAGGTGCTGCAACGTGCAGTGCAGAGGTCTCACTTCCTGGGCGGACGCCTGCACTGTGATTAAGCCAGAGTAAGGTATCTGCAGAAGCATCCTCCTTTTTAACTAATAGGAAGAAATTTTATATTTGAACATGGGTATGTGCATTTTCACTTTAAAATTAGCTAAAACAAAGACTAATCTGCAGGGACCAGCACTACGGGGTACCAGGTTAAGCTGGTATTCCATATCAGAGCGCTGGTTCGAGTCCCTGCTACTCTGATTCCAATCCAGCCCCCTGCTAACATGCCTGGGAAAGCAGTGGAAGACGGCCTAACGCCTGGATCCCTGCTGCCCATGTAAGAGACCCAGATGGAGTTCAAGGCTCCGAGCTTCAGCCTGGCCCAGCCTGAGCCATTGTGGTCATTTGGGGAGTGAACCAGCAAATGGAGATGGACTCTCTCTCTCACTTTCAAATAAATAAATACATCTTTTTAAAAAGCAAAGAAAAAGACTAATTGTCAGATGAGGCCATTGGACTCTAAAGCCAGATGAACGGCATGACCAGAGCAACGTGCTCCTCACGCCAACGCGAGCCCCAGCACCGACGGCAACGCTCGGCAGTGGGGAGAGCGCCAGGCGCGGGCTCAGAGGCGTCAGCCTCGCCGCCGGGCCAGGCTGGGGCTGCAGCTTCACCAAGTCTCTTCTGCCACCTAAAGCCTCCGCTCGGAACTACACGGCACTCGGGACCCTGGAGGCCTGACCGCCGCGCTGTGCTCCTTTGCGCTCCAAAACCCATGAGACTCAGTTCCCAGGGGCCAACATTCTGGCACCGACCTGGCCCAGCCCCCGCTGTTGGGGCCATTTGGGGTGCGAAGCAGTAGATGGAGGACCTTTCTCTGTCTCTCTCTCTCTCTCTCTCTCTGTCTCCTCTCTCTTTCTCTCTGTAACTCCTTCTTTCAGGTAAATAAATAAATCTTTTTAAAAAAATCATTCTCCAGTATAGTGATATATTTTCTCCACTTAAACTTTGTTTTTTAATAAAATTTGTTATTTTCTTCATACAGGTATGAAGTTTATTGCTTAGTCCTTTATAATATTTGTTGCTAAAAGTGAGCACTTTTTCTCTTATTTTTCTAACTGGATTTTGCTGAAAAATACCAAAACCATCGACTGCTGCACATTTACTTTGTACCCAGCCCACCAGTTCTGAAAGGTTTCCAGGTTCTCGGCAGACAGTCCCAGTCTGGGACCACGCCAGCCCCCCACCCCCACCCTTTCTCCTGCTGTGCTGGCTCCGCCTTCCAGAACTTTGTTACCTAACAGAAGTGACAATAAATCAGTAAAATCACCCAAAACTAAATCAACAAAATCAATCAAAAATGAGTCAACATTTTGGTAAATACCCCGACTTTGTTCCTCTGCCTACACTTACATGTTCACTGTTTTCCTACAAGAAGTGTTCAGCTCTACAGGCAACCACTGGCCTGCTTTTCCACTGGGGACATGCACAGAACACCTCCCCTAGCAACAAGTGCGCTCTTGAACACGACTGTCAGGCTGCACAGTGTGTGTGCCATGGAGAGGTACGGTGACAGTACCTAGCGCATTACAGAAGTTAATGAGGGTAAATACTCGGTGTCACTTCACCAGCATCCCCAGACTCTCCCTGCGCCCTCACGTCAGTGACGATGCTGGGGCAGATGCCACGAGCCGAGGAGGGCGGGGTGAGGAGGAGCGTTCTATAAGCATGTGGTGGGTGGGTTCCTGTAAGGCAATTTAGCCACGTGCCAAATGCCCTAAAAACATGCACACTGTTTAACTCAGAAGTCTGAGGCTTGGGTATTCTCCCTAAGGAAATTAACCAGAGGTCTGTATGAGAACATGTAACACTGAAACCTTGACCCTCCTGCATGTACCAACAGGGATCTGATGATTTAAGCTACACCTGTCTTGCACTCAGAGGTCATTTTACATTTTTAAGTGTTCTTTTTGGCACTTCCTAGTATCTTCTTTATATTAAGTATAAATCATTTTTCTAAATAACAAAGTGATCTTTTTAAATAAGCAAAAACCACTGGAAATGTTCCACCTTTAAGGACAAAGGAGACCACTCAAAATGTTTGTGAATCAGTATTCTATTCAGATTAAATAAATACTCTGTTTCTAAAGACCAAAGTTAAGACTGTTTTACAACCCTTCCTTAAGTAACTCCAATATTATTTCTATCATAACCACTAAATTTAAAATAGAAACACTCTAAGATATATTGCAAATAAGCCAGCGCCACGGCCCACTAGGCTAATCCTCCGCCTTGCAGCACCAGCACACCAGGTTCTAGTCCCGGTCGGGGCGCCGGATTCTGTCCCGGTTGCCCTCTTCCAGGCCAGCTCTCTGCTGTGGCCAGCGAGTGCAGTGGAGGATGGCCCAAGTGCTTGGGCCCTGCACCCCATGGGAGACCAGGAGGAAGCACCTGGCTCCTGCCATCGGATCAATGCGGTGTGCTAGCTGCAGCGCGCCGGCTGCGGCTGCCATTGGAGGGTGAACCAACAGCAAAGGAAGACCTTTCTCTCTGTCTCTCTCTCTCACTGTCCACTCTGACTGTCAAAAATAAAAATAAAAATAAAAGATAGATTGCAAACAATACCTGCTGGCCTATTTTCCTTAAAGAACACTCCCAACATGAGGCTTACTAATGACGGAGCTTGTACCACAACCCAACTCTTTTCATTCTAAGTCAAAGATAAGCTAGTGTTTAAGAGCAAGGGAGCTTTCGGCTGGGGCTGCCATCTTCCAGTAATTTGCCAAGATGACGAACACAAGAAAGAGGCGAGGTGGCCGGTATCTGTTCTCCAGGCTTTTCAGAAAACATGGAGTTGTGCCTTTGGCCACATACATGGGCATTTACAAGAAAGGTGACATTGTGGACATCAAGGGAATGGGTACTGTTCAAAAAGGAATGCCCCATAAATGTCCCCATGGAAAAACTGGAAGAGTCTACAATGTTACCCAGCATGCTGTTGGCACTGTTGTAGACAAACCAGTGAAGGGCAAGAGTCTTGCCAAGAGAATAATGTGCGTATTGAACACACTGAGCACTCTAAGAGCCGAGACAGCTTCCTGAAACGTGAAGGAAAACGATCAGAGAAAGAAGGCAGCCAAAGAGCAGGGCACCTGGGTTCAACCACAGCGCCAGCCTGCGCCCCCAGGAAGCCAGCTTGTCAGAACCGATGGAAAGGAGCCTGAGCTGCTGGAACCCACTCCTTATGAATCCATGGCATAATAACTGTAAACAAACAAAAGACCTAATTGAGGAAAAAATAACAAGAGTAAAGGAAGGGGCCGGCACTGTGGCGCAGTGGGTAAAGCCACCGCCTGTAGCGCCGGCATCCCATATGGGTGGGTCTGGTTCAAGTCCCGGCTGTCCTACTGCCAATCCAGCTCTCTGCTATGATCTGGGAAAGCAGTGGAGGATGGCCCAAGTCTTTGGGCCTCTGCACCTGCATGGGAGACCCAAAGGAAGTTCCTGGCTCCTGGCTTTGGAATGGCACAGCGCCAGCCGTTGGGGCCATCTGGGGAGTGGACCACTATATGGAAGACCTCTCCACACCCACCCCACACTCTGCTTCTGCCTCTCTGTAACTCCGCCTTTCAAATAAATAAATAAATCTTTAAAAAAAAATATGAGTAAAGGAAAAGGGGCCAGCGCCATGGTGTAGGTTAGCCAGCACCTCATATGGGCACCAGTTTGAGTCCCAGCTGCTCCGCTTCTGATCCAGCTCCCTGCTAATGGGCCTGGGAAAGCAGAAGATGGCCAAGTCCTTGAGCCTGTGGACCCACGTGGGAGACCTGGAAGAAGCTCCTGGCTTCGGATCAGACCAGTTCCAGCCATCACAACCATCTGGGGAGTGAACCAGTGGATGGAAGACCTCCCTCTCTCTCTGCCTCTGCCTCTCTCTTTCAAATAAATCTTTAAAAAAAAAAAAAAAAAAGAAAGAAAGGAAAAGTCACCTCTGCTCCCTAGGGAATGGGCCTCTTTACCTCACACCAGGCTTCCTTTTCTCCAAAACCACTCAAGGTTCTGATTCTTTCTTTTACACCAAAATCATAAAATATGCACATACCTTCCACTGGATTATCTATTACCAACTACAGAATAAGCGAATTTTCCAACCTAAATGTTAATAAACTATACTGCAAACCATGATGAATGAAGCTGCTTGTTGTATTACTTAATGAAATCAAACATAGCCAGAGAAAAACAGTCCCTAAGTTCACCTTAAATGTTGGAATACACAGATGACAAAATTGAATGTATTCTTTACTCACCACAAAAGGGATGCATGCAATGAGAAGAGGTCTCTCTCTTATGCAGTGCTCTTAGTTTATTTTCTAGGCAAGGATGCCTCACATAAACCCATTTTATTTAAAAAGCAGCTAAGCATCCTCCTCTCCCCCAGGAAACTGCAAACCACACCAAACAGTGCAGCACTCGGAGGGCTCACAGCAGCCACCACAGACCACACCTTGCAGCGGACATGAGCACAGGTGGCCATCTGACCAGCCCGAAAGGGCACAGATGGTAAAACCGCAACCACAAGCCAAGAGCCCAGGGAAAAGGCATTTCTGAATTGACAGCAGCAAAGTAAACCCCAGGCCCAGGGTCTGACGGAGACAGACACCCCTGTGCCCCTGTGCCAAGCGGCAGGGGCCTCTGGTGAATGGGGCGGGGACTGAGAGAGACAGACACCCCTGTGCCCTGTGCTACTGCAGCAGGGGCCTCTGGTGAATGGGGCGGGGACTGAGAGAGACAGACACCCCTGTGCCCTGTGCTACTGCGGCAGGGGCCTCTGGTGAATGGGGCGGGGACTGAGAGAGACAGACACCCCTGTGCCCTGTGCTACCATGGCAGGGGCCTCTGGTGAATGGGGGCAGAGCGGGACGGGGCCTCTGACTTCATCCCCAGGCAGGCACAGAAATGAGAAAAATGCCAAAGCCGCGCTCCCCTGCGCCCTAGAGTTTAAAGCACACCTCTCCGCCGGACCGCACCACCGATCGCACAGGCGCTCACTGAGAGCCGGCGCTAGGCAGCGATCCGGCGCCCACGGAGGGCTCTGACGGCAGGTCTCTGGCTTGGGCTCTTCGGGAGACTCTACGTAGACACAGAGTTTCCATATAAAGTAGGTAAGCACAGGAGCTACCATTGGCTGTGAGTCTCAAGCCTCACCCCGCAGCGCCCTGTCTGGATTCCCTACCGACGGGCGCGGGGCGCGGGGCGCGGGGCGCGGGGCGCGGGGCGCGGGGCGCGGGGCGCGGGGCGCGGGGCGCGGGGCGCGGGGCGCGGGGCGCGGGGCGCGGGGCGCGGGGCGCGGGGCGCGGGGCGCGGGGCGCGGGGCGCGGGCTGGCCGTACTCACTCGGAGTCCGCGGTGACGCTGCTCAGCGCACAGTCCAACACGCCCACTCTCCTCCGAGTCCTGGGGTCCCAGCACTCCACGCGGCCCTGGACAAAGCAGACCCAGTGTGAACGCAGGCTGCTCCAGGAGGTGCGCAGACGTGAGATCCACCTCACTATCGTGGGCTGCCTCCGGAGAATGAACACGCACCTTCACCCTGCTCCCGTTCGGCCCGGTTAAATCTCACTGGGGACGTCCCCGCCCCAGATGCGCGTGCCTGCACAGCCCGGCTGTTTCTGCTCCAGTTTCCTGCTACCGCGCGTTGTGGCGGGCGCGGATGGCGGCCCTGGCCCCGGCCCCCTGTACCCGCTCACAGCACCCACCTGAGCTCTGGGCTCCTGACTTCCGCCTGGCCCCGCCCCCCCTGTTGCAGGCATTTAGGGAGAAAACGAGTGGATGGACTATGTATCTCTCCCTATCTCTGTCTCTATGTCTTTCAAATAAAAATGAAAATAAGTAAATTTTGTTTTACCATGACTTGATTTTCTAATTAAAACAAAAGAAAAAACATCACTCTCAAAAATAAAAAGTGCAATCAACGCATGATCCTGGAACTGGATTAGACAGGGGAAGGAGGGCACAGTTAAAAGATACTGTGAGGGGCAGCGCTGTGGTGCAATGGGTTAAAGCCCCAGCCTGCAGTGCCGGCATCCCCTATGGACACCAGCTGTTCCACTTCCGATCCGGCTCTCTGCTGTGGCCTGGGAAAGCAGTAGAAGATGGCCCAAGTCCTTGGGCCCCTGAACCCCCATGGGAGACCCAGAGGAAGCTCCTGGCTCCTGGCTTCAGATCAGCTCAGCTCTGGCCGTTGTTGTCATTTGGGGAGTCAATCAGTGGATGGAAGACCTCTCTCTCTGGCTGTACCTCTCTCTGTAACTCTGTATTTCAAATAAATAAAATAAACCTTTCAAAAAAAAGATATTTTGAAATAACTGGGAGAATTAAATATTATTGTGCCAATGTTAAATATTTAATATACTGTATAAATATTAAATTTTAAAGTAATGATATTAGGATTTTATAGGTGAAGTCACTTTCTTTAAGAAATACATTTTAGGGGCCAGTGTTGAGCCCAGTGGGCTAAGCCGCCACCTGTGACACTGGAACCCCATCTGAGTGCTGGCTGGAGGCCCAGCTGCGCCACTCAGATCCAGCTCCGTTACTGAGCCTGGGAAAGCAGCAGAAGATGGCTCAAGGGCTTGAACCTCTGCCACCCACAAGGACGACCCGGATGGCGCTCCTGGCTCCTGCCTGGCCCATCCCCCGCTGCTGCAGACTTCTGGGGAGTGAAACAGCAGATGGATGATCTGTTTGTCTCTCTCTGTAACTCTGCCTTTCAAATCAATAAATAAATCTTTCAAATAAAAGAAACACATTTTGAAGTACTTGGGAATGGAATTTCATACTTGCAATTTATTTTCAATTGCTTTAAAAGACATCTCTGACGAGCACACATATTTTTACAGAAAAAGGATGTACAAGGGGAGCTTACCGAGCTCTGCTTCTGACTTTATTCTAAAGGTTTTTTTTAAATAAAAGACTGGGGAGAAATTTTAAAAAACAAAAAGGCAGCTGCAAACGACACAGCAAGGACGAAGCCATGGCGCAGGCGGAGTGTCCCCTCCGGATGCTTGGTGTCAGGACTGTTATCAGATTCAGGAGATGTTTTGGGGATGGGACTCACATAAAATTGGACTACGACTCACACACACATAGCCTGAAGATAATTTTATGTGGTATCTTTATTAACTCAGGGGTAAACCGCTTCGTGGCTGGAATCTTCCACTGTGGCGTCACGGCCGTGCTCAAGGTTTCTGGTTTCAGCTTAGGGATGCGCACATGCCACATACTTAACAGATCTCTGCCAGCAGAAAGGACGCTGTGGGCACTCACGCACCTACAGCGTATCCACAACAAGTGACCTTCTGAAAAAACAGTACGACCCCACTTTTTCAAAAAAGGGGCTGCGTTGTGGCGCAGCGGGTAAAGCCACTGCCTACATCGCTGGCATCCTGTGTGGGTGCTGGTTGGTGTCTCAGCTGTCTACTTCCGATCCGGCTCCCTCATAACGAGCCTGGGAAAGCAGTGGAGCACGGCCAGGCGTTTGGGCTCCTGCACCCACGTGGGAGGGCACAAAGAAGCACCTGGCTTCAGCCTGGCCCAGCCCTGGCCATTGCAGCAAACTGGGGACTGAACTAGCAGATGAAAGACTTCTCCCTCAACCTCTCTGTCTCTCCCTCCCTCTCTGTTAATTTTGGCTTTCAAATAAATAAACAAACCTTTAAAAAAGGAAACCACAAGATGAAGTTTGCAAGTGCGCTCCGACTATGCCTATCAAGTGGCAAGCCCTCAACAGCGAGGGAATCGGAGAGCCCAGCCTCTGGCCAGTCCTTCCCACCCCTCCGCGTCCCGGCTGGTCTCACGGCAGTGGCTGGAGGCCCTTCTCACCCTAACTTTTCCTGACTCTGCCCTAGACTGCTTCAGGACGCCGGCCAGAACTACTTTCTCTAGGAACCTATTTTTAAATTTTCCCAGCAGGGCTGGCACTGTGGCACGGCAGGTTCCATGCCGCCTGTGATGCCAGCGTGGCAACCCATGGAGCCCCACTTCGATCCAGCTCCCTGCTCATGCACCTGGGAAACAAGCGGGTGACAGCACCCATGTGGGAGACCCAGATGAAACTCCTGGCTCCTGGCTTCAGCCTGGCCCAGCCTCAGCCATTGTGGCCATTTGGGGACTGAACCAGTGGATGGTGTCTCTTCTTCTCTCTTTAACTCCTTCAAGTAAATACATAAATAAACCTTTTAAAAAATATATTTCCCTTAGCAGTCTAAGACACGTGGTTACCAAGAAAATGCTTCCTGGGCTCATCACCCCGGCAATCAACACGGTTTTCCATGTTCCTGTGAGCTCGGCCTCACGGGCCCCATTTCAGATCTTCATCTCTTAACATGAAAGCAATCTGGGTAAAGAAGCCTCAATTTCCTCCGAACCAAACTGGTTCAATAACTCACAGCACATCAGGCAACCGATTCATCAGTTTCAAAGTACCGATTTAGCACTGTGAGTAGCTGTAACTACCACTATTTCCAGGTGGAAAACTATGACACACGGCACAGCCACGCGCCGCACAGACACTCTGGTGACAGATTACAAACACCACGGAGGGCCTCAGCTCCCCCCCAGGGACGCCGCAGCCACACAGCTGGAATCCACCTGCACCCTACCACGGCCACGCAAGGCTGAGACGGCCACTGATGTGACCTTCGTGTGTGACACCACTGGGCGCACGAAGAACTGCCATCCCACGTTTGAAAAAACTTGAAGACCAATACTCGTGCACGCACGCCTGCTGGCGCGTTGGCAGGAGCACGCCCGAGGGATCCGGCGCCAACCCGGAGTGTGCGATGTGGTGACGGGGGGCGCCAGGGGACACCCCCGCACTATGTGCTTCTCACTCGCATGCGGGACTTTTGTTGTACTGTACTCATCATTGTCGTAAATAAACAGTGCAAACTGAGAAAGACTCTCCGCAGGCGTGAGGACCCTCACCGCCAGGCAGCGGGGACCATGGACGGCGTCGCGAGTGCCACCCTGTGGGCTGCACAAGTCCCCGGCCCGCCTCTCCGTTCTGCTGCCTTCACGCGGGTCACTTCATGTGCTCCCCAGCCACACCTCTGCCGCGTGGCCACGGGAGGTTCTGCCGGCCTGGGGACCCACGCGTTCACAGCCACCCTGCCTGATGAGAGCCAGCACTCCACGACAGTCCCCAGAGGAGCCACGTGGCTGCGTGCGGCAGTGCGGGTGCGCTGTGCCCAGCCCCATCCCTCCAAGTCTAGGTCCCGAGGCCGGTGCCAGTGCCCGCCCAGTCATTCGCACAGCAGGCGGTGGTGCGCGGCAGGCACAGAACAGCCGTGTCCCGTGTGGCAAGAGCAACAACCGGGCAAAATGCGAATGCAAACCAGAGGACCCGTGTGCCCACCCTGCTCTACGCAATCCAGTAACTCTAGCTCCAAGTAAAACTGCCGCTCCTTGTCAGCTGCAAAGCAAGCGTGAACAATCAGTCAGCAGATGCTTACCTCGATGGTTCCTGTGGCGAACAAGCCGTGCACGGAATTTATGTCACAGACGTTATTCTCCCTGAAACGGTAACGCAGAGGGGAGAAAACACCAGCTAGCACCCACTTCCGGGGGAAGGGACGTCAGCCAGCCTTCCACAGCCAAGCCCAGCTATGAGAAGGAAGGCATGCAGTCTGGCACCAGCGCCCCGGCTCCGACCACAGCGAGCTGGGGAACCTGACCAGGCAGAGCCCGGCTTTGTTGCTGCGAAACAGCGACTACACCGGCCTCAGCGCTGTCGAGAGGCAGCGTCTCCAGTGCAGAGATAACAGCTGCTACCACAAACAGAAAATTACGTAACTAAAGAGCAGACAACTGGGGCCAGCACTGTGTAGTGGGTAAAGCCGCTTCCTGCAGGGCCGACATCCCATATGGGTGCCGGTTTGAGTCCTGGCTACTCCACTTTTGACCCAGCTCTCTGCTTGGCCTGGGAAAACAGGAGAAGATGGCCCAAAACCTTGGGCCCCTGTACCCTCATGGGACACTGGGAAGAAGCTCCTGGCTCCTGGCTTCGGATCGGCGCAGCTCCAGCCATTGTGGCCAACTGGGGAGTGAACCAGTGGATGGAAGACCTCTCTCTCTCTCTCTGCCTCTCCTCTCTCTGTGTAACTCTGACTTTCAAATAAATAAATAAATCTTAAAAAAAAAAGAAAAGACAAGACACAGGTTGGGACAGCCACAGCCCACAAGGGAGCACCTGGGCCCAACACCTGGCCCTGGCTCCCGACTCGGCTTCCTGCTACAGCAAATCCCGGGAGCAGCAGGTCACTGCTCAGAGGCTTGGCTGCTCCCGCCCCCTCCCCCTCCCCCGGAGGCTGCAGTGAATTCCCGGCTCCTGGCTTCCCCTGGCACAGCCCCAGGCACCGCCAGCAGCAGATGGCAGGTCTCTGTCTCTGTGTCTTTCCCTTCCTGTCCCTCTGCCTGTCAAGTAATTTGTTTAAAAATGGCTGAATGCCTGGCACATAGTAAATGTTTTTACTAAGGAAGTTACTGCTATTAACCATTCTGATGATGATAAAGACGGGTTTGGTCCTAAAGAATTTCTCTTTGAAGAGAACATAAGCACGGAGCATAACATGATAAAGGGAAGACAAAACAAGGTAATTCAAAATTTCTCCACAGGAGAAAATATCACAAACAAAATCATGAATGAAACTTGAAAGAACCCTGCAAATAATAAACTGGGCTGTTTTAAAAAGTAAGTTTCATACAATGTTTAAGCTCATTGTCTTTCAGTAAATTTTTAAGGAGAAAAACTCTTTTTTTCTTAATTTTTAAAAATTCATTTGCATGTCTTTCAGAATTACAACTTTAGGAACAGTAATTCTTCCCATGTTCCCGCCCTCCCACCCCCACCCCCACGCCCCTCCCCTCTCCTAGTCCCAGTCCTATCTTTTGCCATGATCCAGTGTCAATTAACTTCGCACACCTGAATTAACTCTGTTCTAGGTCCACCTGCTTTACCCAGGTTGCCCAGAGGTCCGCTAGAGCAGCAGGCCACTTCACAACGTGAGCATCTGGCTCCCTCTCCTGGCCAAAGTGAGAACAGCACCCATACTCACGCAGCGTCGGTCTGCAGAGGATTCAGGTACCGCCCTTGCTCCAGGTTCAGTCTGTACACTTCAGAGCTGCGAAGTGACGAGGAAAACGTTACCAGCAGGCAAGCTAGAACGAACCTTCCATTCATCTACTTACGTAAGTATAAACGGTATGGACATATGCAGATCACTAACGGCCACTACATATCTATAAAACTGACAAATTATCCTGTCTAAAAATAGCCATCTTACTTGTGGATTTGTTTATGTACAAAGCTTACTTAAAAAAGTGGTTTAAAATTTATTTAAAACACTCATCTGCCAAGGAAATAATACGAATCCATCAAGTAGAATATTATTTACAAATAACATACAGAATCCAAGATCCAAAAGTACATATAATATTTATCTAGCTGTACACATACAGAAGAGTAGAAGGAAATATAACACATAACAGGGCCCCAGGCTGTGGTGTAGTGGGTCAAGCTACCACCTGCGGCCCAGCATCCCACAGGGGCACCGGTTTAAGTCCCAGCTGCTCCACTTCCATCCCAGCTCCCTGCTAATGCACCTGCGAAAGCAGTGGAAGATGCCCAAGTGCTGGGCCTTGCACCCATGTGGGGGACCTGGAAGAAGCTCCTGGCTCCTGGCTTTGGATTAACCCAGCTCCAGCTGTTGTGGCCATTCAGGGAGTGAACCAGTGGACAGAAGATCTCCCTCTCTAATCCAACTCTGCCTTTCAAATAAAATAAAAAAATAAACACTCCTAAAGGTTTCCTCTGGGTGGCACAATTATGGGTATATCTTTTTCTTTATAATTTTCTTTTAGTAAAAAGATTTATTACTTGTTTATTTATTTGAAAGGCAGAGTGACAGAGAGCTTCCATCGCTGGGTCACTTTCCAAATGACTACAATAGCTGAGGGAGGACCAGGAAAAAGCCAGGCGCCAGGGGCTCCATCTGGGTCTCCCGTGTGGGTGGCGGGGACCCCGGTTCTGAGGCCATCCCCTGCTGCCTCCCAGCAGCACAACAGCAGACAGCTGGACAGGAAGTGGAGGTGTAACAAGCAGTGGCATGACACTGCACCACAAAGCCTGCCTCTTGTCTATACTTTGCTCTATTTTCCCAATTTTCTAGAATGAATGTGTATTGTTTTATAGTCATAGAAAAGGCAGCATTTAAAGTTAAGTCTTAGGAAACCGTGCAGTCGGGCTATGGACGCGACATCCCAGCAGCAGTGCCCTATAGGTCCCCTACGCACCCCTCCAAATCTAGAGATCGCGAGCAGAAGCCCGGCGGGCAGCGTCCTCCCCTTCTGAAAGCCTGCCCCCCAACCCTTCCTAAGTAGAGTCCACAGCCACGTGTGACCCAAATCACAAACGTCCTGAAAGAAATTCACCTGGACACGGAACACAGGTAAGGCAAGAGCTGCGAGTTTTAGGAAGTAAACAGAAATCTGGGAAACTAAGAAACCACAACACGGTGAGTGGCCTTGGGGCTGGAAGCCGCCTCCCACGTACCACCCCAGAGCCGCCTCCCACGTCCCACCCCAGAGCCGCCTCCCACGTCCCACCCCAGAGGCTGCATTCAGTTCCTGGCTCCAGCTTGCCACGAACGCACTCTGGGAGGCGGAGACAATGCTCCGGTAGCTGGGCCCCAGTGCCCACAGGGAGACTGGGACAACGAGAGTTCCAGACCCTTCTCTGGCCCTGTCCAGTCCTGGCTATTACCAGCACTAGGGGTGAGACAGCAGACAGGGCTCTTTCTAGTCTGCCTGCTGCTCTCTGTCCTCTTCTCTCTCTACCCCCTTTTATTTATTTACTTTTTTAAATTTACTCATCTATTTGAAAGTCAGAGTTACACAGAGAGAGGAAAGGCAGAGAGAGAGAAGTCTTCCATCCACTGGTTCACTCCCCAACTGGCCACAACAGCTGGAGCTGCGCTATCCGAAGCCAGGAGCCAGGAGCTTCTTCTGGGTCTCCCACGCGGGTGCAGGGGCCCAAGCACTTGGGCCATCTTCTGCTACTTTCCCAGGACATAGCAGAGAGCTGGATCGGAAGTGGAACAGCTGGGTCTTGAGCCGGTGTCCACATGGGATGCCGGCACTTTAGGCCAGAGCGTTAACCCGCTGTGCCAGCCCCTCTAGGCCCTTTTTATTAAAATACTTGAACACACACACACACATACATACACCGTGTGGTGTGTCTCATGAACTGTGGCACCGGGCTATATGCCATGACCTGGCTTATGCATTTCTCATGAGTATCTCCTGGTCGAACTACTATGATGAGTAACTATCATGGCTACTTCCAAAATCGGAAAAGATTTTACTAAGCAAACCAGTGGTGTCAGAGGGAGCGTTGCGGAGCAGCGGGTTAAGCCACGCTGGGGACGCCCGTGTTCCGTATCAGTGCTGACTGCTCCGCTTCCGATCCAGTGTCCTGCTAATGACCCGGGAGGCAGCAGACCGTGCCCGGGTGCTTGAGCCCTGCACCCAGGAGACCCAGAGGGAGTTCCTGACTCCTGGCTTTGCTCTGGTCCAGTCCCGGCGGTCGCAGCCATAGGGGAATGAACCAACGGATGGGTGAATTCATTCTCTCACTCTGCCTTTCAAATAAATGAAAAATCTTTATAAATCAATAAATTGCATGAATATGTAGAAAATCGGTTTTTTCATTTGCTTATTCCTTATTTTCTAAGTTTTATTTTTTTTACAATAACCACACATTTCTTTTTATTAAAACAGAAAGAAAATATACAGGAAATTCAAGAAGAGAAGCTGGCAGGTTGGGGCGGTGGGAGGAAACGCAGACAGGGGTTAGAGTCAATACCTCGCACCCACGAAGTACAGGTCGCAGGACGGATAGTGGTAGGAGAAATCTCTGCCGAACTTTGGTATTCGGGTTTTGTAGTAAAAACCTGACTGTGAGTGAAATTCAATGTATCTATCGTTATGTAGGAAGACAATCTGAAAATGAAACAAGAAAGTCAGGTGGCTCAGGTTTCTAGGTAAATGTCTGTCCCATCATCTCCGCAAGTGGCACAGGAAGAAAGCCTCTGCCCTCCCAACCTCCCCTCTAAACACAGGGCACCCTGCGCCGTGCTGACACAGCGCCACTCCACGCGTGCTGACACAGCGCCACTCCA
This sequence comes from Oryctolagus cuniculus, assembly GCF_964237555.1. NCBI lineage: Eukaryota > Metazoa > Chordata > Mammalia > Lagomorpha > Leporidae > Oryctolagus > Oryctolagus cuniculus. Next base: position 191,805,240 of record NC_091433.1, on the reverse strand, counting down.
CGTGTGCTGACACAGCGCCACTCCATGTGTGCTGACACAGCGCCACTCCACGCGTGCTAACACAGCCCCCCACTCCACGCGTTGACACAGCGCCACTCCACGCATGCTGACACAGCCCCCACTCCACGCGTGCTGACACAGCCCCCACGCCACGTGTACTGACACAGCGCCACGACACACGTGCTGACACAGCCCCCCACTCCACGCGTGCTGACACAGTGCCACTCCACGCGTGCTGACACAGCGCCACTCCACGCGGACAGCCTGTCTGCAGAGCGTCCCTTCTCACTGAAGCGCTAGACGCGCCCCTCATTCGCAGGCACTGCAGAGACCCCAGAGAGCCACTTCCTCTCTCACTGGGGAACACATTTTCTTAATCCCCAGTTATCACACGGGCCCAAAAACCTGGTATAAACGTAACTTCAACATGCTACAAAGGCATCGTCAACCTCTGCGGGTGATACTGCAAGGTAAACTTACCAGTGTTCAGAGACAACGTCTTATAAAACTACATGTCTCAAAACACAGGATGGGGCCGGCGCCATTTATTTATAAATTAAAAAATGTACCAAACCAAAAATCAAAAATATAACAGTAGAAAATCACAGGTCATGTATTACTACATATGATATAATCCATTTATCATAAAATTACTTATTACAAAATAAATTCCACTCACTCATTTCTTGAGTACAACCAGTACAAACCAACACTACTGTACATACCTTTGAATAGTCATCAGACAAAATCTCAAAGGTGACAACTGAAAGAGAAGAAACATGAAAAAATACATTATTAATGTTCTTAATAAAAATGCAAACTTGGTACAAAGATTCTAATTCAACTCAGAAAGTAAAGATGAATACAATTTTTTTCATTTTTGTCCTATATAAAGTAAGAACAAAATTGCCACAGTGCCCCCAAAACACCAAGTGGGAAGTAAAAGCATATCACCTGAATTAGGCAACACCTTAACTACAGACACCTCACCTAGAGACCACCTCACCCACAGACCACCTCACCTAGAGACACCTCACCCACAGACCACCTCACCTACAGACCACCTCAACTACAGACCACCTCACCTAGAGACCACCTCACCTAGAGACCGCCTCACCTACAGACCACCTCACCTAGAGACACCTCACCCACAGACCACCTCACCTAGAGACACCTCACCCACAGACACCTCACCCACAGACCACCTCATCTACAGACCACCTCACCCACAGATCACCTCACTTACAGACACCTCACCTAGAGACCACCTCACCCACAGGCCACCTCACCCACAGACCACCTCACCTACAGACACCTCACCCACAGACCACCTCACCTACAGACACCTCACCCACAGACCACCTCACCCACAGACCACCTCACCCACAGACCACCTCACCCAGAGACCACCTCAACTAGAAATCACTTCAATTAGAGACCCACTCAACTAGATTTTTGGCAAAAGGGAGGCAAAGTCATGAAACAGAATGACTTCTAAACTTTGCTACTGTTTTTCTGAGATGCTCAAAACAAAATAATTTTCAAGACTTTCTAATGTTTACATTAAAGAACATTAAAAATTGTTGCTTACAAAAACAATAACTTTACTATTTCACAGTTCTGCTAAACAAAAATTAAAAGTGAAAACAGCCATTTTTATACAGTCGTACCCAGAGATGCAACTGTCTTCAGACAGCAAGGGGTGAAACAAGCTAGGGGAGTGTGCTCCTATTTCCACGGGACACATTCCCTATTAACTTTCCCTTCACACACTAGGCCCAATGACAAAAGCACCTGAACTTACCTCATTTCAACTTGCCCCCCCGATAGCCAAAGATTTTAGCACGGACCTCCACACTGTTCATGGAAAATGGAGCTCAAAGCTAAGTTCAGAGGCAGGCGTGGAGGCCGAGAGGATGCCTGCACGCCCTGTGGGGGAGCTCCCTCCAGCTTTGAGGTCAGCTTCCTGCTAACGCGGCCCCGGGAGGCTGCAGGGAGACCTGCAGAGATACTCTGTGTTCACTGGGTCCCTGCCACCCACATCGGAGACCTGGACCGAGTTCCTGGCTCCTGGTTCTGGCCCAGCCCAGTCCCAGCTGCTGCAGGCATTTGGGGAGTCGACCAATGAGTTCACGGGCTCTGTTTCTCAAATTAAGAAGAAAAACAAAACAAAACCCAGAAACGCACGCGTACTCGTGTAAACCCCTTGGCCTGCGAGGCTCCATGGACGCCGCTCCTGGGACAATGCTACAGTGCGCAGCTGGGGCGGGGGTGGGGGGGTGTCTGAAATGCTCAGAAGCCGTTTCCTCTGGCCAGCAGCAGCAGGGGAAGTCAGTAGCCCAGCCACACACGCAGGGCCCGCGGCCGTGACGAGGAGCGAGGCGGCCTCCAGGAGCTGAGCCTGCTGCAAAACCCCAGGACCGCCAGTCCTGCAGCCACTACCACCGAGTTCTGCCAGACACGTGAAGGATCGGGGAAGCAGGTTCTCACCCAGTGTCTCCAGAAGAGCCGCACCCGGCCGACGCCAGGGTCAGGTCTGGACCCAGAAGGGCTGGCACAGACCCAAGACCTACAGAGCTGCAAGCTACTGAAGGGATGTTTCCAGCCCCTCAGTTGTGATAATTTGCTATTTCACCATCGAAAGCGAACATACAAATCAAAAATGAGAAAAGCACACAAACCGAGGAGCCGTCTTGGGGGTGGGCGTTGCGGCACAACGGGTTAAGTCGCCACCTGTGTGGGCCGCATCCCAACTCACAGCACTGGCTAAGTCCCAGTTCCTCCACCTCCATTCAGGTTCCCTGCTAATGCGCCTGCAATACCGGCAGATGATGGAGGCCTAAGTTCCTGGTCCCTGCCACCCACACAAGAGGTTCAAATGGAGATGCGGGCTCCTAGCTTTGCTCTGGCCCAGCCCTAGTCACTGCAGCCATTTGGAGTGAATCAGTACATAGAAGATCAATCGATCGATCGATCGATCTCTCTCTCCCTCCCTCCCTTGCTACTCTGCCTTTTAAATAAGTCTTTTTTTTTTTTTAAGCTATTTTCATCAAGTCAGTATTAGCATCTTACCTTCTGAATCCAAACACCTTTCAAACTTCAAGGATAACTGATAGGTGTCATAGCAGCGAACCCGAGGTTTATATGTTCCTATAAAAAAATTACATGATGCAAAATCAAGAAACTGAAAAACACACTTTTCGCAGTCAGCACCCAGACGGCGGGCGAGGGTGCCCTCTCCACTCAGGGGTAGGCAGCACTAATCACAGCAAATGAAAGAAAAGGAAAGCAGCCCCTCCCAAATGTCCCACGGGGAAACTGAACACAAATCAACAAGGAGCGCCCAGAAGATGGAAACACGATAATTAATCGACTTCCCAGTGAGTCTAATCAAAGCAGATTCAACACGCAAATACCCTCTACAAACTCTACTTAGACAGCAGAGCAGCAGAGACAGACAGGGAGAGCCAGCTCCTCCACCAGCGGTTCCTTCTCCAAATGGCTGCTCAACCAGCTCCGGGTCAGGCCAAAGCCCGGAGCCGGAACTCCATTCAGACCTCCCATCCCCCACACGATGGCAGGGGCCGAAGTACTTTGGTCGTCTTCCACTGCCTTCCCAGGGAGCCGGACTGGAAGCAGAGCAGCTGGGACTTGAACCAGATCTCTGAGATGGGACGCTGAGGTTGCAAGTGCAGTTTAGCCAGTATGCCACAACACACGCCTCTGAAATACTTCTTACACATCAGAATGGCCAAGACGAAAAACAGTTAATATCTGTGTTGGGAGGGTTAAAAGTAAGTACTTTCAGGACTGGTGTTGTGGGTTGTGACACTGGCGCCCCAAATCAGAGCACCAGTTCAAGTCCAGGCTGCTCGGCTTCCAACCCAGCTTCTCAGGGTACCTGGGAAAGCAACAGACGACGGCCCAGGCCCTTGGCCCTGACACCCACGCGGGAGACTCCGATGGGCTTCCAGTGGACGGAGGGTCTCTCTCTCTCTTCGTTCCCGCCCCCTCTGTTGCACTGCCTTCCAAACAAACAAACATTTACAAATAAAGAAGTAAGCATGTTCGTCCACTGCAGTTGATCAGTGTACACGACAACTCGTCTAGAGGACAGCCCAGCACACGCTGAAGCTGATGACCACGCGCCTCCGTCTACAGTAACTTACAGACACAGAGCGCCCCCTGCAGCACTGTTGGTAAACGGCCACCGCGGGGAAATGAGGTCAGTCCACACAGCGCTCAGGGCACAGGGCACAGGCGGGCCTGCCACTCCTGTCAGGAGCTGCCAAGCGGAAGGGGGAGGAAGGGAGCAGAGACCGGGCGAGCGCGGAAGAACGGGCGCTCGACCCCGAAGTCGGCACCCTAAACAAGAGGCCTCTGCACGCAGCAGTCGGCGTTAGCAATGCCAACGCTGCCAGCTGCTCTTGCACATCTCACCTTCGTATTTCTGTGATGCTTCCATTTTGTATAAGTTTATCACGTTGTGCCCAGGTGAAAAAGTCATTTTAAAAACAAATAAAGACATCCTAAAAAGAAGGAAGCAGTCCCATGTTTTCTGGCACAGATCAAAGCCCCAAAAATCTCATTTTAAGAATAGAAACTTAAGGGCCGGCGCCGCGGCTCACTAGGCTAATCCTCCGCCTTGCGGCGCCGGCACACCGGGTTCTAGTCCCGGTTGGGGCGCCGGATTCTGTCCCGGTTGCTCCTCTTCCAGGCCAGCTCTCTGCTGTGGCCAGGGAGTGCAGTGGAGGATGGCCCAGGTGCTTGGGCCCTGCACCCCATGGGAGACCAGGAAAAGCACCTGGCTCCTGGCTCCTGCCGTCGGATCAGCGCGGTGCACCGGCTGCAGCGCGCCGGCCGCGGCGGCCATTGGAGGGTGAACCAACGGCAAAGGAAGACCTTTCTCTCTGTCTCTCTCTCTCACTGTCCACTCTGCCTGTCAAAAAAAAAAAAAAAAAAAAAAAGAAAAGAAAAGAAAAGAAACTTAAAAAAAAAAAAAAAGAAACAGTAACCTGTGGTGTGATACCCATCCTAGCATTCCATACATGATTTGAAAGACTGCAAGCTTATATAAAACTCCCACGTGTACATGCAGGGCCCACTTTCCCTTTTAATTGGGAGCGTGTTTGCTTTTGTCTCTTACTTCTGATCATTTAAAAGGCTTGCACGTATCACTCTGGCCGTCAGAAAAGAAAGTGGCTGGAAACGTACGTCGCCCCTCCACGTCTCACGCCTCTTCCACAAGCGCCAGTGCAGACTAACAGTGTCACTGAGCACAGACCTGGCTGTGGCAGGGTCACAAGCAGGAACCCGAGCCCGGTTAGTTCACGTGCGTCAGTCCTTAGCACATCCCCCGGGTCATGAAAGGCTTTTACGAGTCAATCTTACTCCGCTGGTTCGCAGCCACGAGGCCAGAACACCCAAGGCAATCTGAGGAAGGCGGATACAGAGATCAAAGGAAGACCCGCCAGGGAATCAAATGGGGAAGCAAATGACAACCAGGTCCCCTCCCCTCGGCAGCAGAGAGGCCTCTGGAACTGGCCAAGAAGGCCACCACTCCCGTGCTGTTCCACGCGGCAGCCAGCATGGACGGCTATGAACGTGAAGATGAAATCAAATCTAAAGTTCAGTCCCACATTCTCACTAGCCATGTTTCACGCATTCTTTAGGAAATATTTCTTTTTACGATAAAAATAAAACCAAAGCATTGTTGGGGCCGGCACTGTGGCGCAGCAGGTTAAAGCCCCAGCCTGCAGTGTCAGCATCCCATAGGGCGCCAGTTCGAGTCCCGGCTGCTCCACCTCTGATCCAGAGCTCTGCTGTGGCCTGGGAAAACAGCAGAAAATGGCCCAAGTCCTTGGGCCCCTGCACCCGCATGGGAGACCTGGAGGAGGCTCCTGGCCCCTGGCTTTGGATCAGCTCAGTTCTGGCCGTTGCGGTCATTTGGAGAGTGAACCAGCAGATAAAAGACCCCTCTCTCTCTCTCTCTCTCTCTCTCTCTCTCTCTGGCTCTACCTCTCTCTACAACATTTGCAAATAAATAAAAATAAACCTTTAAAAAACAAACAGAACAAAAGCATTCTGAAAAAGAGGAAAGGCAGCGCAAGCATTGGTCTAGCAGCTAAGATGCTGGTGAGACGCCCGCTCCCCACGTGGAGCTCCTGGGTTGGATCCTGGACACCAGCTCCTGACTCCAGCTTCCTCCCAATGCAGACCCTGGGAGGCAGCAGTGACGGCTCCCGTGGTGGGGTTTCTGCCACTCGTGGTGGGGTTTCTGCCACTCGTGTAGGCCATCACAAACCTAATGAGGGCACAAACCCGGATAGCGTTCCAACTCCTGCCCACTGGAGGCATTAGGGGACCAAGCCAGCAGATGACCAATTTCTTTGAAAGGCAGAGTTGGGGGTTGGGGGAGATGGAGACAGGGAGACAGAGTAAGAGAGAGAGAGAATCTTCCAACCACTGGTTCATTCCCCAAATGACCACAATGGCCAGAGCTGGGCTAGGCCGAAGCCAGCAATAAGGAATTTCTGGGTTTCCCATGTGGGTGCAGGGGCCCAAGGACTTGGGCCATCTTCCACTGCTTTCCCAGGCCATAGCAGGGAGAGGAATAGAAGTGGAGCAGCCGGGACAGGAACCAGGGTCCATATGTGATGCCAGCGTGGCAGGCAGTGCCTTAACCTGCTACACCACAATGCCTGCCCCTATAAATAATTGTTTTAAAAGTAGAAATGGAAACAATTAACTTTGCCAGGGAATGTAAAATGATTTCATAAAAGAAAACGTAATTTAATAGATATAACCTCTTACCTAATCTGTCTCCCAGCTCTCTGTGAGCTTGGACAAGCTACTTGTTATCTCTTGATCAAAACAAATTAAGTTTCTGAACATAAAATTGTAGGCCAGTGTCAGGAGAGACAACCATTAACTCAGAAAAAACCTGGCACAGCAGGGAAAGCCGCCACCTGCAGTGCCAGCATCCCATATGGGCGCTGGTTCGGGTCCCAGCTGCTCCACTTCCCTTCCAGCTCTCTGCTATGGCCTGGGAAAGCAGCAGAAGATGGCCTAAGCACTTGGGCCCCTGCACCCACGTGGGAGATCTGGAAGAAGCTCCTGGCTCCTGGCTTCGGATTGTCTCGGCTCTGCCATTTCGTACAATTGGGGAGTGAACCAGTGGATGGAGGACCTCTCTCTCTCTCTCTCTGCCTCTCCTTCTCTCTCTGTGTAACTCTGACTTTCAAATAAATAAATAAATCTTTGGAAAAAAACACCAGCCTGAGGTGTATGCACACACACATGCAGGAAGGGATCAAGAGACGTGGTGGAAACGAAACAGGGGGAAGCTGTTACAGCCAAATGTGCAGACAACGCACGGGACGCAGGCACCAGAAGCCCAGCCAGGCTGGCTGAGTTCAACACTGTGACACGCTGAAAGTTCCCGTGTTTCATGATGTTTTTGACCATGATTAATATTGTTAATGCAAAATCTCCGTATTAGAACCTGATACATAAAGTCATGTTAGAAGTGACCTTTCCTGTGCCCTCATTCACTGCTGGTGGCACTGTCAGTGTTAGGATCAATTCAGAACAGGCCTGTTGGCTTCCTGTAAGACTAAACCTGTACCTACCGATGACCCAGCAATTCCACTCCAAAGAATTTATCAAAGACAAGCAGAGCACATGCACACAAAACTGACTTTGAAAAGACTGAGCTTAGTGCTTTATTATTAACAAGCAAAAAATGGAAACAGCCCAGGTGAAAATCAAATGGAGACAGGTGAGCAGGCTGTGGCATATTCACATGATGGAAGCCACTGACACACAGAGCAACGGGGACGAGTCCAGGCACCGACAAAACCCCAGCTGTGCTGTCTCGTGCACACAGAACACACAGGGAAGTCCTGAAGCAGACTCAACTTGTCCGCGTGATGAAAAGCAAGACAGAGCTGCAGGGCACACAGGAGTTCTCTCAATCTGAGTCCCGGCTGCTTCACTTCCAATACAACTCCCTGCCAATGCGCCTGGGAAAGCAGCAGAGGACAGCCCAAGTGCTCGGGCCCCTGCACCCACATGCGAGACCCGGAAGAAGCTCCTGCCTCCAGGCTAGCCCAGCCTGGGTCACTGCGGCCACTTGGGGAGCAAACCAGCAGGTGGAAGACCTCAATCTCTTCCTCTCTCTCTCTGAAACTCTGCCTTTCAAATATATAAAATAAATCTTAAAAATAAATAGATAAAAAATTTTAAAAACTCTAACATTAACTCTAGTTAATGACACACGTGCTGAGCTATTAGGAGTAAAATACAGTGTGCTGAAATCTGCTACTTGTTCTGAAATGCATCAGAAAACCAGGCGGACGGATGCACAGACACGTGACAAAGCAAGTACAGTGACCACTTACTGCAGAACCTGGGTACTGGGTAAGTGGTGTTCATGGTACATTTCTTCAACATCTATATATTTCTGAATCTTTTATAATAAAATGTCAGGGGAAGAGAAGTGATCTTCCCCACCAAAGTATTTCCTTCTATAAAATGTACGTAAATCATAACCGAGAAGATGCTCACCAGTTGCTAAAATATACTGTCCATCTTTTGACACCTTGATAGTGGTACACACGGTAGGCATTTCAAAATCCTGAATAAGTTCAATTCTTCTACGGACATCTACAAAAAAAAGAAAGAAAGAAAGGATAATTAGTTTAACTAATGCATGCTTGCTCTTTATCACAGAAAGATGTAACATGCAGAGTGGTCACAGCACGCCACGTCTCAAGTGCTTCCCAGCCCGCAGAACGCCCAGAGCTCACCCTTCAGACAGAAGACAGTGCAGGCATCTGTGCCACCACCAAGGTGTCCTCAGGGCCCACATCTCAAATCAGAGGGCCTGGGTTTGGTCCCAGATCTGCTTCCAAGTCCAGCTTCCTGCTGGCGCACACCCTGGGAAGCAGCAGGAAGTGGATCAAGCCCTTTGGTCCCCACCACCCTGTGAAAGACCTAGGTTGGGTTGCAGCTCCTGGTTTTGGCCTGGCCCAGTCCCAGCTGTTGTGGGCTTCTGGGAGTAAATTAAGAGATGGAAGGCCTGCGTCTGTCCCCGTCTTTAAAATAAAGAAATTTTAAAAAAAAATTTTTTTTTCAACTCATACATTATTTTTCTAAGTGAAATATTTTATTTTTACTTTTTAGAAAAGAAAAAGCATCACTGCAATTTAAAAGCAATTCCACAATAGTGTATGAAAATCTACTTCTAACACCTGGATAAGGAGCGAACAGAACAAACATTAAAACACTATCAGGGGCCGGCGCCGTGGCTCACTAGGCTAATCCTCCGCCTATGGCGCCGGCACACCGGGTTCTAGTCCCGGTCGGGGCGCTGGATTCTGTCCAGGTTGCCCCTCTTCCAGGCCAGCTCTCTGCTGTGGCCTGGGAGTGCAGTGGAGGATGGCCCAAGTGCTTGGGCCCTGCACCCCATGGGAGACCAGGAGAAGCACCTGGCTCCTGCCTTCAGTTCAGCGCGGTGCACTGGCTGCGGTGGCCATTGGAGGGTGAACCAACATCAAAGGAAGACCTTTCTCTCTGTCTCTCTCTCTCACTATCCACTCACTCTGCCTGTCAAAAAAAAAAAAAAAAAAAAAAAAACCACTATCAGGGCTGGTGCTGTGGCTCAGAGCCGGCATCCCATAGGGCGCGCTGGTTTCAGTCCTGGCTGCTCCTCTTCTGATCCAGCTCTCTGCTATGGCCTGGGAAAGCTGCAGAAGATGGCCTAAGTCCTTGGGCCCCTGCATCCATGTGGGAGACCAGGAAGAGGCTTCTGGCTTCGGATTGGCCCAGCTCCCACCATTGCAGCCATTTGGGGAGTTAACCAGCAGATGGAAGACCCTTCTCTCCCTCTCTCTCTCTCTCTCTCTCCCTCTCCCTCTGACTGTCTATAACTCTACCTCTCAAATAAATAAGTAAAATCTTCACACAAAAGAAAAAAACATCTCTTAAAACCACTATCATTACCCAGTTAGGCCAAGAACTAAGTCTTCTTATACAAGTCCAGGATCTCTAATTGAAAAGTTTGGGACCAGAAAGAAGTGTTTCCAATTGCAGATTTTTTGGGATTTTAGAATATCTGTATATACATAATGAAGTACCTTAGGGATGGGACCCAAGTCTAAACATGAAATTCAAATATGTCTCACGTACACCCACACACACCTTATACACACTTCCTGAAGGCAATTCTATGTGATATTTTTAGTGCGCTTCTCTTTTGACTGCAACCCGTCACTCGAAGCCAGGTATGGAATTTACCACTAGTGGTGTCAGTCAGCAAAAAGCTTCCGATTTTAAAGCATCTGGATTTTCGATTAGGAATGCTCAACCAATGAACAACGTTTTTCCCGTACACAGTCTGAATCTGCTTTGTTACACATGAGAACATCGGACCTGGGCAACCAGATGAAATAAGAATCTAAACGGTAATGAAGCAGCTCTGTGTTGTACTCTGACTTGGATTTCTAATTGACCACCTTCAGTACCATAAAGAGGCCATCTTCCCAAGATACTTGCCTCGAGGCATTTAGCGCTGCGATCTCAGAGAGCAAGCTAAGATAAATCTGCTTTTCTATATGACAACTTGCAAGGGAGAAACTCAAATGAAGATCTGTTCACCAAAATGATTTACACTACAAACTGGCATTATAGTCCTAAATCAAAATGCTCTCTGAGGATGAGTCACCGACACTGACAAGAATGCCCACAGCCCATGTCAGAGTGTCTAAGTTCAAGCCCCAGCTCCTGTCCAAGTACCAGCTGCTGCTGATGCACGCTGTGGGATGCTGGTGATGGCTCAAGTAGGTGGGTCCCTGTCCCAACATGGGAGACCTGGACTGGGTTCCTAGCTCCCAGAATGACCCAGCCACAGCTACTGCACGCATTTAGGTAATGAACCAGCGGACGACAGCTCTCTGTCATCTGTTGGTCTGCCTCTGCCTCTCAAATAAATAAATAAATATTTTTAAAAAGATTTATTTATTTATTTGAAAGGCAGAGAGAGAGAGAGAGAGAGAGAGAAAGGTCTTCCATCCACAGGTTCACTCCCTAATTGGCCGCAACAGCCAGAGCTGAGCCAATCCGAGGGCAGGAGCCAGGAGCCTCCTCCGGGTGTCCCATGTGGGTGCAGGGGCCCAAGGACTTGGACCACCTTCCACCTTCCACTTCCTAGGATATAGCAGAGAGCTGGATCAGAAGTGGAGCAGCTGGGACTTGAACCGGTGCCCATATGGGATGCCAGCACAGCAGGTGGCCACAGCACTAGCCTCAAATAAAGAATTAAAAAAAAATCTTCTACAAAGATTTTTTATTGTTCATACTCATATTTGTATATCCAATATGTAAAATTACTTTGTCCAAAGATAAAATGCTTATTGTCCCTATATCTCAAAAACTGACACATGGATTCAACCAACAGAAAAAGCTTTTGCTGCACATGAGAATGAGACAATCATGATCCTTCTGGGTCCCCCATATGGGCGCTGGTTCAAGTCCCAGCTGCTCCTCTTCCAGTCCAGCTCTCTGCTGTGGCCTGGGAAAGCAGTGGAAGATGGCCCAAGTGCTTGGGACCCTGTACCCGTGTGGGATACCAGGAAGAGGCTCCTGGCTCCCGGCTTCAGACCTGCTCTGCTCCAGCCATTGTGGCCATCTGGGGAGTGAAACAGCAGATGGAAGACCTCTCTCTGTCTCTCCCTCTTTCTGTCTACAACTATGCCTCTCAAGTAAATAAATAAATCTTAAAAAGAAGAAGGAGGAAAAGGACAAACAGGTTTATTTCCACCGTACTGATTCCACTGCCTTCTGTAAGCCTCACTGTGTGCGGCCCTGTGGCACGGGCGGGTCACCGACAACACTCACCGACATCCTTCTTCTGCAGCGCTCTCTTCTTCCGATCAGAAAGCCACTTGGAGAAAACAGAGAGACGATTTTAACACACTCTACCTTGGTCGCTTTCTGCCTGCAGTAACAGCACCTGCTCATATTAAAAATTCAAACTCTAGAGGAGGATGTAACTTAGAAAATGAAAATCTGTAATCCTAACCGACGGCTACCAAATCTTCCGGATCTCTTTCCTTGAATATACTTCCACTTACTAAATAATAATTTTTTGAGCTACCATGTTTAACACAAGAGAAAACTAGTTCACCTGACCAACCCAGGGAAAGCAATAGCCTCTTATATGGTGGGTTCCAGCTAAGACATAAACAGCCAAATCTATTTAAGTGAAATTTCAAAAGGAAAGAAAGCATTAAGACGAAAGTTGCATCTAGCAATACAGAAATCAGATCAATAACTGGTCAAATTGCTGACACTGATGAAGAAAGGGTACTTTTACGGTCCCGTGCTCTGATGGCACCGATGGCAGACTGTACTCCTGCACCCCGTCTAGCAAGAGGCAATTCCACTGCACCTGTCAGTAGGGCTACCGGAAACAGTGGGTCTCAGCAGGGGCAGTCCGCCTCCCAGAGGACATCAGCAACTCCTGGGACGCTTTCGGCTGTCACTAGAGGTATGCCCGCACCCCGAGGACAGAGGCCACACGCTGCGGGACAGCCACCCCAGACCGTCACCAACGGCAAGGCTACGACAGCCCTCCCTGAAGCAAGGAGAAGCAAGCGCGCCACTCAGCAGACACCATCTCTAAAAGCAGACGCGATGCAGAACCCGGGCCAGGCCGCGGCATCCGGCCTCTGGGACACACTCGGGACCCGAGCTGAGCGCCGCGGCGGTGTCCACGCCGGACAGGGCGGGAGAGCCGGAGCCGGCCATCGCCCTCAGCCCGGCGTGCCTCTGGCTCCCTGGCACTCGTGTTCAGCTCCCGGGGAAGCTGGGGGACTTCCCAGGCACACGTGCATCCAGGCGCATCAGCCTGTGGCAGCAGGAAGGTCTACGCCACGGCTCCCGCCCCGACCAACATCCAGCGTTCTGAGGGAGCTACTCAAGGAAGGGGCGGCCCTTCCGGGAACAGGGGTCCTACGTAGGGGGCAGAGAGGGGGCCGGGACCTGGGAGGGCCAGAATCCCTGACCCGGCACAGGTGGGGAGCGAGGCCCGGCCGGGAGCTGTCCCACAAACGGACAAGCAGGCAGCGTGGCACGGGACAAAGGAGCCTGAGGGTCAGCCCAGACGAAAGGCGGAGTGCCGGAGAGAGAGCGGGAGAGAGAATCTCCCATTCACTGGTGCACTCCCCAAATGCCCACAATACTCCAGACGGGGCCAGGCTGAAGCCAGGAGCCGCCTGCTGGGCAGTGAACCAGCGGATGGAAGCTCTCTTTCCAAGAAAAGACGTGGGCCATCCTCTGTGCTGCCCCAGGCACTGGCAGGAAGCCGGGCTGGCACTCGGGCACAGCGCGCCAGGCAGCCCAAGTGGCGCTGCACCTGCTACACCTCCAGACCGCCCCACGCCGAGCGCTGACGCTGTATCCCGCCCGCTCACTCACTCTCCATCATCCTTTCCCCCCGTGACACATGCGCTCCGGATGCCGCACTTACGACGGGGCCGCCTGCACAGCTTAGCTTCTCAGGAGCGTGCACAGAACGAGGGAGTGACGAATGAGAAGACGCGGGAGACGTGCCATTCCTGACACCGGGAATGCGGAGAAGAGGCGAAGGCTCTCATCACCTACCCCCGGATGTCCCTGGAGGGCCCTGGAGGGCTGTCCCCACCCCGCCCCGACCTCTTTCTGGATCCCAGAAAGATCTACAGACGAGCAGACTGGGACAGAACCACGCACTTAGACCGCGGGGCCAGGCGAGTCCCGCAGGCGGGGAAAGGCGTCCGCCGCTGCCGACCGTGCACCTGCGAGGCCCGCGTCTCCACCGCCCACTGCCGTACCCGGCCCACGCGCGAGGACCACGACCCGCGGGCGGACGGGCACCGGCACGCAGCCGGCCAGGTACCCGTCCACGTTTTCCTGGCGGCACCGCCACCCATGCCCAAGCCGACTTGGCCTCCGCTCCAGAGACTGGGCGCTGATGCCGGTGCCGGCGCCCACCAGCCTGGCCCCCAGCGCGCCGTCACTCGCCTCCGGGCAGCCGGGACGGCCCCGACTCACCTCAGGAAGAGACTTGCCGCAGCTCAGGCTGTAAATCTTCACCTCGTTAAGGCTGGACACTTGCATGGTGACGGCGAGAGGCAGCGATCTCAGTCGCCGCGCCCGGTCCCCTCCCACCGGCACGCTCCAACATCCGACTCCCAGGCCCGGCACGGCGCGGCGTGCGGCGGCGGGCGCCGGATGATGACGCACTTCCGGCCGCCGGGCCGTGCGCAAGTTCCCGGAAGAAGCGAGGCGGCGGAGCCGGCGGGAGAGCTGGGGCGCCCTGGTGAGGCGGCGGCCGCGCCCCTGCGCTCAGCGTCGCGAGTGGCGGGAAGTGTGGTCTCTGTCAGTGTTTCTGCAGCTTTGCTTTAGAAATAACTGCGCTTAAAAATGGCTTCACTAAAAACGGGGTGTCGCCTGGCTCGTTTGGCTTTCACTCACTGAGGGAGGTCGCGAGGGAGGGGTGACGATCGGGGAGGGGCTGGCGCCCGGGGTCTCCGGGGACGGGTGTGGCCGCCGTGACGGACAGCCCCTGGCGGACGCGCGGGCGTCGGCGTCCCCGCATCGCTCCGTTACCCGGGACCCGACCTCGCTCTCGGGTCGGCGAGAGCTGCTGCGATGGCCCGGGGTGCTCCATTTCTGTCCTATTTCTTCGAAAAATGGAGGCTTCCCCGGCCCCAGACCCCAGTCCCTGCCTGTCTCACTCCCACCGCGCCTGCTTACGGTGCTGAGCCAAGTACTGCTTGCCTAATCCCCTAACTAAGCACTCCCAGTATTCCGCGCTGTTTTTCTTGGGGAAGAGCTTTGCCGTCTTCGCAGTCACCTAGACAAGAACCTCGGGCCATTGCTGCCTCTTCTGCCCACGTGGCTAGACTTGACATTTCTACCTCTGGGAAAAAAAAAAGAAATTTAAGATGTATGTATTTGAAAGGCAGTTAGAGAGATCTTCCATCGTTGGTTCACTCCCCAAAAAGCCGCAGTGGCCGGAGCTGGGCTGAC
This sequence comes from Oryctolagus cuniculus, assembly GCF_964237555.1. Taxonomy (NCBI): domain Eukaryota; kingdom Metazoa; phylum Chordata; class Mammalia; order Lagomorpha; family Leporidae; genus Oryctolagus; species Oryctolagus cuniculus. The sequence goes on along the minus strand of NC_091433.1, from coordinate 191,790,165 downwards.
CTGGAGCCAGGAGCTCCTTCCGGGTCTCACACGCGGGTGCAGGGGCCCAAGGACTTGGGCCATCTTCTGCTGCTGTCCCAGGCCACAGCAGAGAGCTGGGTCGGAAGAGGAGCAGCCCGGACTGGAACCAGTTCCTATATGGATGCTGGCATTGCAGGCAGAGGCTTAATCTATGCCACAGTGCTCCCCCCCCCCAAATTTTGAGGGCCTGGCGCTGTGGCATGGTGGGCTAAGCCTCCGCCCACAGCACTGGCGTCCCATATGGGTGCTGGTTGTAGTTCCGGCTGCTCCACTTCTGATCCAGCTCTCTGCTGTGACCTGGGAAAGCAGTGGAAGATGGCCCAAGTCCTTGGGCCCCTGCACCTGTGTGGGAGACCTGAAAGAAGCTCCTGGCTCCTGGCTTCGGATTGGCAAAGCCCCAGCCACTGTGGCCATTTGGGGAGTGAACCAGCAGATGGAAGACCTTTGTCTCTCCCTCTATCTGTAACTCAAGTAAATAAAAACTTTAAAAAAATTTTTTTTGAAGAGCAAGAGAGAGCGAGCGAGCGCTCTTCCATCCATTGGTTCACTTCCCAATCCCTCAGCAGCAGGCTGTGCAGGCTGAGCCAGCATCCTGCAACTCACCCTGGTCTCCCGTGGGCCGCGGGGTTCAGGGAGTGGAGCTGCCGCCTGCCTGCCCCAGCGCGTCGTTAGCGGAAGCTGAATCAGAAGCCGCGGTGGGACTCGACTCCAGGCTCCCGTGTGGTGTCCGAGCCTGGCCTAACTGCGCACCGCACGCCCACCTCTGATTCTCAGACTCCTTAGACCCTCCTGCCTAGGCTCTAAATCTTGTTTTTGCATTATTACACTCCCAGCTGACCTCCCTGCCTCTTTTTTAAGTTTTATGATTTATTTTGTTTACTTGCAAGAGTGACAGGGGAGGAGGCAGGAAAAGAGCTCCATCTGCCGCTTCGCTCCACAAATGCCCACAGCAGCTGCGGCTGGGCCAGGCTGTCTCCCCCTCCTCCCAGGCCATTATCAGGAAGCGGGGGCGGAGGCGGAGGCAGGACTCAACGCCAGGCACTCAAACACGATGCGCGCGACACAAGGGTCAGCTTGAGCCACTGCACCACAGTGCCCGCCTTCCAGCTGCTTCTGGCACCTGCGGACCCTCCTGCACCTGTGTCGTCTCCCCGATGCCTGGTTCTGTATAATCCACTCGCAACCATTTCTTAAACTGGGGCTCACAGTTCCATCCTCAAGGTACCCTTGGGGGTTTTCTGCTTTGTTTTCTCAGCAGCCAGCGCTTACTGGCCACGTGAGACGCGCGGCCCCTTTTACAGGGCCCAGCCCGTGTTAAAGTCTCCAGCTCACGGATGCCTCCACGGCAATGGCTCTGGCTCTGGGGTGGGGGGATCAGCAGGACACTGCACCGTGGGACACGCCTGTGCTGGGTGGAGGTCACGCGATGTCATGGCCCACTGTGCAAAAGCCGTTCTGCAGCCGACCAAACTGAAGTCAGGGATGGGGCAGTTAGATCATCCCGGGGCCTGATCGTGGACAGGTGGGGGAGCAAAATAACTCACTGCGGTGGCGCCATCTATTCTGTTGGTAGAGAGGCAGTCGATTTGCCTCCAAACATGTGACGCCTCGTATTAAATTGTGAAGCTTTTTTTAAATAAAAATTTGTTTATTTATTTGAAAGGCAGAGTTACAGAAAGGCAGAGGGAGAGAGAGAGAGAGGTCTTCCATCTGCTGGTTCACTCCCCAGATGACTGCAATAGCTGGAGCTGTGCCGATCCGAAGCCAGAAGCCAGGAGTTTCTTCTGGGTCTCCCACGTGGGTACAGGGGCCCAAAGACTTGGGCCATCCTCCACTGTCTTCCCAGGTCACAGCAGAGAGCTGGATCAGAGGTGGAGCAGCTGGGGAGACCCGGCGTCCATATAGGATGCTGGCACTGCAGATGGCGACTACCCACTGCACCACAGTGCTGGCCCCAAATCGTGAAGTTTTAAAGTTTTGCTTGAAATTAATGCACAAAGATTTGTGGTTTATAGTAATATAAGAACTAAAAGCATAGTAAATTTTTCTAAAGATTTATTTATTTCAAAGACACAGTGATAGAAAGGGAGAGACAGAGAGAGTTCTCCATCTCCTCCCTCCAGGGCTGGGCCAGGCGTCAGGAACTCCGTCAGGGTCTCCCACATGGGTGCAGGGACCCAAGCTCTTGGGCCGTCTGCTGCTACCTCCCAGGTGAGTGAGCGGGGAGCTGGGTCAGAAGTGGAGCAGCTGGGACTAGAACCAGTGCTCCTGTATGGGATGCCTACATGACCAGCAGTGGCTCAACCCACTGCGCCACAGCATCAGCCCCCAGCATAATACATTTTAGAGCTAGGTTTACAGTTGTACATGTTTAAATAGCATATTAAAAATAGTTAACTTAAAAAAAGATTTAATTCTGGAATGTAACACAGTGTCCTGGGTTGGATCCCGAAATAGGAAGGGGCAATAGCAGAGAAACTGGTGATTATCTGAGTAGAACCTGTGGTTTTGCTAGCACCCTTGTGCCTGCACTCATGTGTTATTTCTGATAAATATGCCGAGGTTATGGATGATATTAGCAGTAGGAAGAGCTGAGTGGAAGGTAAATAGGAACTCTGTGGTGTATTTTTTATAAGTTTATTTGTCTTTATTTATTGAAAGGCAAAGCAAGAGAGAAAGATTTCCCAAGCGCTGGTTCACTGCTCCAAATGCCTGCAGCAGGGCGTGGCTGGGCTGCAGGTGGGCGCTGGGCGCTCCACCTGGTGGCATGGGCCCAGTACTTGGCCGGCATCTGCAGCCTCCCAGCGGAGGCAGGGCTCAGTCCTGCTCACTCTCAGGTGGACAAGGTGTCCACACAGCAACACAACACCACCCCTCCGTAGCATATTTAAAACTTTTTTTCTGCATCTAAAATGATTTCAGAAAGACTTGTTTCCCCCCACCTCTGCCACACTGGGACCTTATGTACCAAAAAAGTGTGTTCTTTTAAAGATTTATTTATTTATTTGAAAGCCAGAGTTACACAGAGAGAGGAGCGGCAGAGAGAGAGAAAGAGAAGTCTTCCATCCAATGGTTCACTTCCCAGTTGGCCGCAACGGCTGGAGTTGTGCTGATCCGAAGCCAGGAGCCAGGAGCTTCCTCTGGGTCTCCCACACGGGTGTAGAGGCCCAAGTACTTGGACCATTTCTACTGCTTTCCCAGGCCATAGCAGAGAGCTGGATCAGAAGTGGAGCAGCCGGGTCTCGAACCGGCACCAGTATGGGATGATGGTGCTTCAGGCCAGGGTGTTAACCCATTGCACCACAGTGCCGGCCCCTCTTTTTGTTTTTGTTTGTTTGTTTTAAGAATTGAATCTGGCCATTGCCGTGGCTTAGAAGGCTAAGCCTCCGCCTGCAGTGCTGGCATCCCACATGGGTGCCGGTTCGAGTCCCAGCAGCTCCACTTCTGATGCTCCATTCCTGCTTATGCGCCTGGGAAAGCTGCAGAGGATGGCCCAAGTCCTTGGGCCCCTGCACCCACAGGAGAGACCCAGATGAAGCTCCTGGCTCCTGGCTGTGGCCTGGCCTGGCTCCTGCCGTGTGGCCATTCGGGGAGTGAATCAGTGGATAAAAGATACCTCTATGCCTCCCTCTCTCTCTGTCTTTCTCTCTGTAACTCTGCCTTGTGGGTAGGTGAGATAAATCTTTATAAAAAAGAGTAAGAGTCTGAGATTTCTTTCCAACCTACAAGGTTGAACACCATCCAGGTTTGAAGAATGCCATCGTACATTGTGATTTTTAAGCTTACTCATCCATATCCCTATAGATTTGCAAACTGGAAAATGCACCTTCCAGTCTCTGACATCTTGAACATGTCTCAGCCCTGCAGCTGCTCCCAAAGCATATGCTGGGAGATTAGTAACGCCCGCAGCCAGGCCAGGTTTGTCAGATGCATGGCAGGCACTCCAAGCTAAATGTTCAGGGCTGGGCGTTGAGCTGCCCCCGGGGAGCCCTGCAAGGCTCTGCTGCAGGCCCGCATCCTGCTCATGCCCACCTGGGAAGCAGCTGGTGAGGACTCAGGCACCTGGCCCCCGGCCACCCGTGTGGGGGACCTGGCTGGAGCTCCAGGCTCCTGGCTTCAGCCTGGCCCAGCCCCAGCTGCCTTGGGCATTTGGGGAGTGAACCAGCTGAAGGAAGATCTCTGTTTCTTTGCCTTTCCAATAAGTGAAAATAAATTTTTCAGCAATAACATTTGTTTAAACATTGACAGCCTGTGGTCCCCGGGGTCTCGGGAAAAACAGATACTCGGACGCTGCTTCTCGGCCTTCAGTAGGCTTTATTTAAACAGGATAGAAAAAGAAACCCTTGAGCAAGGGGAGCTCCGAAAGAAAGGGGAAGCTCCCGTTACTATTTCACGAATGGCTTATATAGTATATCATTGCAGAGGCATGTAAAGCAAGCTTAGTCCATGCTACAGTCCATGCGGCGGCCTGATCCATCAGGCGGGTGCCTGATCACGCACAGTCCATGCACTCCTTGTCCAACCATAAAGGTGATCACGTGTCTTCATCCAATCAAGCTCCTGGTCACGTAGCAGGCGGCTCAGACGCCAGCAGAAAGCTTATCGTTGATCCACCTGGTGTCTTCTCAACCCTTGGTCAGTGGGAAAAGAAGTATGGGAAGCCCCAAGGCCGTAGTTGTAGGCTCAACCCTGGGGTCATGGAACGGGCCCGATATCGCAGCTCAGCAGAAACCATAAACATCCACACGGCAGTAACTATTGCAAACGGTCAGCAAGCTAAGCCTTAGCATGTGGGCCCATGGCCGGCTCATGGTTCCCCACAACAGACGACCAGCTCGCAAGCATCCTGAGCCCTGGTCAGTGCACATCTCTCGTGGTGCCCGTCCCCTTGGGCACCTCGGCCAGCACACTGAGTGCCAGGACTCCGTGGCTCCAAGAAGCGCTGAGGTCTCCCGCAGTTGAGGGAAGATCTCTGGGTGTGTGTATTTTTCCATGGGGCAGATGCAAATTTCTCAGCAGATTCCTGAAGGAATTGGACCCAAATAAGCTCAGGAAAAGTTGCCTGGTTTGGGCCTCAGGCATAAGCCCCAGCAGTTTGTGCCGCAGGCACACAGCAGACTGGGCAAGGCTGTTGACACTGAAGCCAGGCGAGGTTTCCATGGACCCTGTGGCCAGGCCCACGAAGCGTCCATGTTTTCTAGAACCTGCTTCTTCATTGTCTCTGCAGAGGCTTTGGGTCGGTTTCCCACCTCGGCCCTGATGGAACCCTTGGCCTTTCCTCCCCTGCCAGTCTTCCCAAGCAGAGTTGGCGTGGTCCCCAGAGCCACAGGAGTCTGCCAGTTGGCCTCCAGGTCTTACCCCTCCACTGTGTGGCCAGTTCTCCCCGGAACCTTCACGACCAGATGGCGTGGCTTCCCTGCTTAAAGCTCAGGGCGGTCAGATGGAAGCCTCAGCCCCTCCCCTGGCAGGGAAGCCCCTACACACCGCGGCTTCAGCCTGTCCTGGGAGCTGAGAGCAGAGCTCACCGGTCACTGCTTTTCCTGCCTCAGGGTCTTTGCACTTGCTGTTCTCTGCCCAGAATGCCCTGACCCCAGCTTTTCCACGGCTGGGTAGTCCGCACCACCCAGATCCCAGCTGAGATGCCACCTGCTCTGAGACGCCCACAGGGGCCCCGCCCCCACCCGGCAGCCTCTGTCCTGCAGTGTTTGCAGACTCTGCTCCTAAGCCCGGTGGACACAGACACCCTCACCTTATCCTGCATGCATCTGCATGACGAGACCAAGATGCTACTCTGAGTGCTGTCAGCTCTGGTGCTGCCGAGGTCTCGCCTCCCAGCCCCGGACGCCCGTCCCATGCTGCTGAGTCTCCCTGCAGCTCTGAGGTGCCTGGGAGCCGGCCACGGCCAGCCCAGCCTGGCGCCCCGTGCCCACGCCTCTCCTGCTCCCCTGAATCGTCGCTTAGTAACCTGCAGAGGAATTGTCCATACCTTAATAACTGGATTAGTCCTTTACTTCTGTGGGACAATTGACTGCAAAGCCACTGGCTTCCAGCAGCAGCCATTGGCTACCTCACAGCTCTACAAGGCAGGGTGCGGCACTGCTGGCTCCTCTGCTTGGTGCCACGAGCAGGAACGAGTCCAGGTGGCCCACTGGAGATCCTGTCTACACGCGCTGGGGAAAGTCGGCTTCCAACTCAGGCGTTTAAATCCACCAATGGACAATGATAAAAATGAACTATAAAAAATGTTATCATGGAAATTCATTCTTTAATTATCCTATGTAACAAGCAGGCAATGTCTATTGAATAGGTAAACGAATAAATAAAAAGCAAACAAGTTATGTGCATGTTGTTAACCAAAAGACCTTTCATAAATGTTATTTACTTAAATTTATTATTGTTTTCATTAGTATTGTTAATATGGGCATTTAAATGTCTTAAATAAACCAGAGTGAGTTATTGCCTGCATCACGGACAAAGTTAAACAGGGCTTTAATGAGGGAAGTTTGTTTTTGGTTTGTCTGCTGTGGTTGGTGGTCGTGGGGGTAATGTTAGCTATCATTTTACAAGATAACAGAACCCAACCTAGTGACCCCCCTTTGTTTCCTTCTTTTTTAAAAAATATTTTAAAAAACATTTATTAATTTGAAAGGCAATTAGAGAGAGAGAGAGAGAGAGAGATCTTCCATCTGTGGATTCACTCCCCCAAATGCCTGCAATAGCCAGGCCTGGGACAGCCTGAACCCAGGAGCCAGGAACCCCATCTGGGTTTTCCACGTGGGGGCCTGGGACCCAGGTGCTTGGGTCATCTGCTGCCTTCCCAGGTGCATTAGCAGGGGCGAAAGCGGAGCAGCCAGGACTTGAACCTGAGCTCCAGTATGGGATGCCAGGATCGCAGGCTGTGGCTCAACCCACTGTGCCACAATGCCAGCTCCAGCTCTGTTTTTCCCCTTCTCTTCCATTCCTCTTTAGGCCAGCCAAACATTCAGTGGGCCAGTTGTCAGGCCCCAGGAATACCAGAAGTCACAGCTGGATAGTACATGGTCCCCAGTGACAGGTGTCCTGGAGGAAGGGCAAGAACGCTGGGTAGCTTGGCAGCTACAGTGGACCACAAGACTCCCTAGCTTTGACCTGCACTAGGGCCCGGCCTTGAGAACCTGCACCATTGCGGAACACTTCCTCCTTCAACCACACGCCCACGCATTGTGTAAATACCAATACGAATGTGCACGCATTTCCAGTCTACTTGGAGGGAGTCAGTTTAGGTCATTTAATGCATAGAATCCTTTGAATAAGAACATTGTCAGCTATTTTTTTTTGTTTTGGACAGGCAGAGTGGACAGTGAGAGAGAGAGAGAGAGAGAGAGAGAAAGGTCTTCCTTTTGCCATTGGTTCACCCTCCAATGGCTGCTGCGGCCGGCATGCTGCAGCCGGCGCACCGCGCTGATCCAAAGGCAGGAGCCAGGTACTTCTCCTGGTCTCCCATGCAGGTGCAGGGCCCAAGTACTTGAGCCATCCTCCACTGCATTCTCGGGCCACAGCAGAGGGCTGGGCTGGAAGAAGAGCAACCGGGACAGAATCTGGTGCCCCAACTGGGACTAGAACCCGGGGTGTCAGTGCCACAGGAGGAGGATTAGCCTATTGAGCCGCAGTGCCGGCCGTCAGCTATTTTTTTTAAGGATTTTATTTATTTGAGAGGTAGAGTTACAGAGAGGGAGAGACAGAGAGAAAGGTCTTCCATCCACAGTTCACTCCCCAAATGGCCATATCTGAAACCAGGAGCCAGGAGCTTCTTCTGGGTCTCCCATGTGGGTGCAGGCACCCACACACTTGGACCATCTTCCACTGCTTTCCCAGGCCATAGCAGAGAGCTGGCTCAGAGGAGCGGCCAGGACAAGAACCAGCACCCATATGGAATGCTGGCACAGCAGGTGGAGGCTTAGCCTACTACGCCACAGCACCGGCCCACACACCGTCAGCTATTCACTGAGAGTCAACGCAGCCTAATCCCACCACACAGAATATGGGTTGGCTCCGAGTCGAATTCTGAGTTCAAATGCTTATCCCAGCCTCTACCTGTGAGATGCAAATTGTTGGCTGATGATGTGACCACGGGCAGATTCATTCCAGGAGAACTCACAATGCCTGATCCCAGGGGCTCTCACACATCTTCGTTGGTTAACTCCAGTTTTCAGAATTAACCAACTGGACACTAAAATTAGTGAGCATTCACCTTTCTAAGAGCATTGAAGGGAATCAGCAGACAGAAAAAGACAAGAGTCACCAGTTTGGGAAGGAAGTAACACTCACAGATGACTTGCCTGGGGTCTCCTGGGGTCTCCTGGGGTCTCCTGGGCTCTCGGGCCACCTGCTCCCCCGAAACAGACAGGAGCAAGCGTGGGATGTGCAAAGGACCTGCGCCATCGCATAGCACCCAGAGGGGCCCTCAGTTGGTTTCACACTCTGCCTAGCTGCTGCTTCGGCCTGGCCCAGCCCCAGCCGTCTCAGGAGTGAGCCAGCAGATGAGAGATCTCACTCTCTGTCTTTCTCTCTTCCCCCTCCTTGTTGTCACTCTGCCCTCCAAATAAATAAATCATTACATAACAAAAGGAACAGAAAATATTCACACATGTGGGTCTAACAAAGGCCCAGTATTCAGGTCTATACAGAATGCCTAAAACTCAATAACAAGGAAACAAACAATCCAATAAAAAATATATTAGTACATTAATGACCAGTAAGCACATCAAAATGTTCTCCACATGATTAGTCATCAGGGAATACAAACCAAAGCCACAAAGAGCTGTCACCACACACTTCCCTGAAAACTGCTACAATGGAAAACTCTGACAGCGCCAAGAACCGGCAGCAGCTCCGACGTCACCGACGGATGTGTGAATAAGTGTGGTCACGTTGGGCAAACTACAGGGAATCGTCGGGGTGCATCTAACACACGCATACCCCATGGCTCAGCACCTTCACTTCCAGGCACGCGTCCAATGACGTGTGTACCTGTGTTCACCAACAGACATCTACAGGGAGCTTTGGAGAGTTCAGGAACATGGAATCAAAAGGTCAGCTTATTTTAGTGCAAAGAAAATCTAAACCCATGGATTCTTGTTCAAGAATACTCATAGCAACAGTATTCATCATAGCCCAAAGCTTGAAGCAGACCCCCAAACACACCACGGTCCACCAGACCACCATGGTCTACACTGCACACCAGTGAAAACGCAAAACCATTGTTGCACCCCGGGACCTGGAATCTCATATGTGTAATGTGAGCTGGAAGGAGCCAGGTACTAACGAGAAAATAGCGCTCAACTCTGTGACAGGCAGAACTAATCAATCACACAGAGGCCAGGATAGTAGCTGCTTTGGGGAGTGGAGGGGGACAGTGGCTGGGAGAGGGCCGAGAGAGCGTCCGGTCACCCTTAGTCTCTTTCCTGACGCGAGTGACGACTCTGTGAGAAATCTGACTTGTGGTTCAACAAGCTTTAGACATGTGATTTGTTCTCTTTCCTGAGTATTTTTAGAATTCACTTTTTAAATAATGATTTTATTTTTGGAGCACTTTTTTATTTTTAATTTTTATTTATTTGTAAAGCAGAGAGAGAGAGAGAGATTCACTGCTGATTCACTTCCCAAATACCTGCAACTACAGGGGCTTGGCCAAGCCAAAGCCAGGATCCAGGACCCATGTGGGTGGCACAGACCCAGATACAGGGGCCATAACCGACTGCCTCCCAAGGTCCCCATTAGCAGGAAGGTGGATTGGAAGTGGAGCCAGGACACAACCCAGTGCCTCTGATACGGGATGCAGGTGGCAACCAAGCCACTAAATCTGTCTTAGAGTGTTTGTAGCTTCCTAGCAAAACTGGGCAGAAAACAGAGACAGTTCCCCTACACCCACGTCCCCTACACACTCCCAGCCTTGCCCGCGCCCAACATGCCCACAGAGTGACAGACTTATTACCGTCGGTGGCCGTACACGGACACACCACTAACCACAGTCAGGTCCCCATTGGGGTTCACTTGGTGCTGTGGGTCCTGTGGCTGTGACAGTGGTACAAGGACTTGTGTCCACCGCTGTGGGCTCATGCAGAGTAGTCTCCAGCTGTCCGGCCCTGCCACCCCACCACGCTCCAATCTTGCACAGTGACAGTGGGAAAGTGTGTACTGTAGGTGCAGCTTCTAAATTTGGGGTTCATAATAGTCAGGGTGCGGAGGGGCTCTAATCTCTGTCAAATAAATAAAATAAAAAGTTACACACCACGTGCACCTGTTGTTCCTGGGAAGAGAGATCATCAGAAAAAGCAAAGGAATCCGTGCCCAGCTCCACTCCCGTGTGCAGTGAGAGCAGAGGGCAGAGAATGGGACCGCTCACTGGAGAACACGGGGTGCAGGAGGTCAGAGAAGGGGCGCCCCGCAAGGAGCCCAGGAAGAGAACGTGCAGGAGGTGAAATGGAGCGAGGAGGACACAGTGCTGTGTTTAGGGGTAGACCAGGCTACGGCTTCCCAGGAGGCGGCGAGGGCCGAGGCCAGGCGCACCGTGACCAGGAGTCTTAGCACCAGCATTGAGCTCCCGGCCCCCAGCCTGCACGCACGTCCCTGCACCCCTCGCACGGGGTGGGGTGGGGGCTCACTCGAGGCCTCCAGGCCCCAACACTTGCAGAAGGGCTCTCAGCTGCTCTCGTGGTTGTCACCCCTTTCCATGTCTTCGCCTTCCACACGGGAACCGCGGCGTCGGCAGGGCGGTGGCCGCGTCTGGTCTGTCCCCTTGTTACCTCCAGCCCAGGTGTGCACCACGGGCCGTCCACGGCCAGGTGCACGCGGGCCCGGCAGGGAGCAGTGAGGACAGTGACTCATCAGAAGGGATAGGAAGGAGGAAGACTGGGTGGTGGCTGTGTGGGATCCCGGGGCCCAGGAAGAGGGCTGAGCCCCGTTTGCCAGCTGCGGAAGGGACGGCTGTTTACAGGGAAAGGAAACTCCGTGGGTGGGCTCTGGCAGTTGGGACTGCTGGGCTTTAAACAGGAGCCCCCCCCCCACCACGCAAGGAGGTCAGGGGGTGGGGCGCCGCTGCAGTATAACAAGAAATAAACGATTGGGTCTTTGTCTGCAGTCCCCGAGTTGTGTCCCAGGGTCTCTGGGGGGGGGGGGGCTGGTAGCATCTTTCTGTGAACAAGGTGGCTTTCCCCAGTGCCAGAGATTGTAGGAAGAATTTGTTCGCCGGTAAGGCCAAGGCTGGGTTAGAGAGCTGGGACTTTAGGCAGTGAGCATCCCCCATGCCAGCACACACACACACACCAGTGACCACTCCCCATGCCAGCACACACACACACACACACACACCCCAATGACCACCCCCCATGCCAACACACACACACACACACCAGTGACCACCCCCCATGCCAGCACACACACACATACACACCAGTGACCACCCCCCATGCCAGCACACACACACACACATACCAGTGACCACCCCCCATGCCAGCACACACACACACACACCAACGACCACCCCCCATGCCAGCACACACACACACACATACCAGTGACCACCCCCCATGCCAACACACACACACACACACCCCAATGACCACCCCCATGCCAGCACACACACACACACACACCAGTGACCACCCCCATGCCAGCACAGACACACACACACCCCAATGACCACCCCCATGCCAGCACACACACACACACACACCAGTGACCACCCCCAGGCCAGCACAGACACACACACACACCAGTGACCACCCCCCATGCCAGCATACACACACACACCAGTGACCACCCCCATGCCAGCACACACACACACACCAGTGACCATCCTTCATGCCAGCACAAAACAACACCAGTGACCACCCCCATGCCAGCACACACACACACACCAGTGACCATCCTTCATGCCAGCACAAAACAACACCAGTGACCACCCCCCATACCAGCACACACACACACACACCAGTGACCACCCCCATGCCAGCACACACACACACACACACACACCAGTGACCACCCCCCATGCCGGCACACACACACACACACACACCAGTGACCACCCCCATGCCAGCACACACACACACACACACACACCAGTGACCACCCCCAGGCCAGCACAGACACACACACACACCAGTGACCACCCCCCATGCCAGCATACACACACACACCAGTGACCACCCCCATGCCAGCACACACACACACACCAGTGACCATCCTTCATGCCAGCACACACACACACACACCAGTGACCACTCCCCATGCCAGCACAAAACAACACCAGTGACCACCCCCCATGCCAGCACAGACACACACACACCCCAATGACCACCCCCATGCCAGCACACACACACACACACACACACCAGTGACCACCCCCCATGCCGGCACACACACACACACACACACCAGTGACCACCCCCCATGCCAGCACACACACACACACACACACACACCAGTGACCACCCCCCATGCCAGCACACACACACACACCAGTGACCACCCCCATGCCAGCACACACACACACACACCAGTGACCACCCCCCATGCCAGCACACACACACACACCAGTGACCACCCCCATGCCAGCACACATACACACACACACCAGTGACCACCCCCCATGCCAGCACACACACACACACACCAGTGACCACCCCCATGCCAGCACACACACTGCCCTGGGGAGGGGAGAGAAGCTGGAGACTACGCCGATCACCCGTCAGTTGCCCTCTGTGTGGGAGCCTCCTGGGCGGTGCACATGGAAGTGCTGGGGGCGGGACCCGGAGCACAGGGGTGTGCATCCCCTGTTCCCTCGCCCGCTGCTGCCCTTCCGTGTGGCCCTTCCTCAGTGGCATCCCTCATAGTAAACTGACAGCAGGGAGTAAACTTTTGTGGAGTTTGGTGAGCCGTTCTAGCCAACTCTCCAGCCTGGGGGGCAGGGCAGGGAACCCTGGAGCTACAGCCCGGGGCTGATTCCCAGGGCCAAGCTTGGCACTGGTGCCCGGCACCTACAGCGGGCAATCTGGCGGATCGGAGTCTGTGGCTGGGGGCTCTGTGCTGGCCGCACTCAGCCTGGTACCTGACCCGAGCTGCGGGACACAGCCGCAGGTGTGAGAGGTAGAGACGGAGCTGGGAGGTGGGACGCCCACACGTGTTCCGGACTAACCCTGGCTGTGGGGGCGGGGCACACAGGTGAGAAGGGCGAGGCTGCTGGCGTGGGGGAGGCGGGAAGTGGAGTGCGAGGCGCCCCTGGATAGGGGGCCAGGTCACCTGAGCAGTGACTGGGTGCGGGGTGCCTCCCTGGCTGAATCACCCGGGGAGGAGACTGAGCCACTCCCCCTCCCCCGCAGGGAGTTCCCACCATCCGGGAGTGGGCTGTCTGCCCCCTCGGGCGATCCGCACGTGTCTGTCCACTGCGGGAATGGGGACTGGTCGAGTGGCCTCAGGAAAGGGACGGCTGGAGCCTCGGTCAGCACTGCGCCCCTCCCGCACACTCACGGTCAAGATGCTGGCCTGGGGGCAGCAGAAGTGCTCAGAGGAAGCCTCAGGCCTGCGGGGAAGGCGGAGGGGAGTGCCCGGTTACAGGGGGGCGGCGTAGCAGCAGGTGGCACGAGAGGGCAGGACACGGCAGGGATCGGGACGGCCGGCACGGAGCGGTTTCTGCCCCATGGGTGCGGGTGGGCTCAGCGGGTGGTCCCTGAGTGCGGGAGGTGAAGCAGCTCAGAGGCCGTGCTTGGTCTCGGCCGCGGGACCCGGGGGCCACCCCTTCCCGAGCTGGCAATACTGCCCAGTCACCTGCCTGAGTCTCCCGCCGAGGGGGCGTGGCCTGCTGATGCGCTTCCTTCATTCACTCACTCATTCATTCCCTCGGAAACACCTGTTGTTTATCAACTGCAGTCCCTGGGTGCCCGGAAGACAGAGCGCATCTCCCAGTACACGGACATGGACGCACAGAGACACACACACAGGCACAGACACACAGACACATACAAACAGGCACAGACACACACACAGACACATACAAACAGGCACAGACACACAGACACATACAAACAGGCACAGACACACACACAGGCACACACACAGGCACAGACACACAAAGACAAACACACAAAGACAAAAACACTCATACACACACACAGACTCACAGACGTCTAGACAGACACTGACACAGACGCACACACAGGCACAGACACACAGACACATACAAACAGGCACAGACACACAGACACACAGGCACAGACACACACACAAAGACAAAAACACTCATACACACACAGACTCACAGATGTCTAGACAGACACTGACACAGACGCACACACAGACACAGACACTCAGACACACAAAGACAAACACACAAACACAGGCTCACAGACGTCTAGACACACAGACACTCTCTCCTCCTGCTCTGGCAGGGGCAGAGGGATCCGCAGGACGTCAGGGGCCTGGGGTCTGCACTCGCCCACGTGTGCTCAGTTGGGGACCACGTGGTGCAGTGGGCTGGCCCTGGAAGCAGGTCCGTGGAGGCCCAGACTCTAGGACCAACGAAGACGCAATGCACAGCCCTGGGAAAGCAGGTGGAGGCAGAGAGGACCCGGCCGTGGGCAGGAAGCAGGACCCCAGCGTGCGCGTCTCCTTGGCAGTGGTTAACCTCAGCTTGGGACCCCCAGCCCACGCCGGAGTGCCTGGGTTAGAGTCTCAGCTCCACTGTCCATCCAGCTCCCTAATGCACGCCTCGGAGGCAGCAAGTGATGGCTTAGTACTTATGTCCCTGCCATCCCACGGGAGACCCAGATTGGGGTCCCAGCTCCTGGCTTCAGCCAGGTCCAGCTCCAGCTATTCTGGCATTTGGGGAGTGAACCAGCAAATGGGAGTGCTTGCTCGCTCTCTCTCTCTCTCTGCCTCTCCTTCTCTCTCTGTGTAACTCTGACTTTCAAATAAATAAATAAATCTTTTTTAAAAGGATATATTAGTATGGCACTGTGCTATGTATACTTACCAAATAAATATCTGATTGTTATATTGATTAAATGTCTGAAATAACATTTATCAAAATAATGATAAGAATTCACTTATTAAGCAAACATGTGCTGGCAGCCTACACTGCGCCAGGAGTCAAGGGGTAACGAGGGAGGCAGTGCCTCCTGCCTTGCAGGAGTTCCCAGTGCCGCGATGGAGAGAGACGAGGGAGCCAGGGCTGCATATTCTGTCGGAGGCAAGTTAACACGGAGCGATTCAAGTCGCAGTGAAGAGACGGATGAAGCGCTGGCCTGGACAGGTGTGGCGAGCGGCCCAAGAAGCTGCATCTTGTTCAAGATTCATCACTGAACACCGTGGTCCCCAGGCCCTCGTCTGGCCGAGGTCGGGCCTGGGAGGCCCCGCCAAGGGTCCTGGGGTTTGCTCAGCGTGGTGGGGACCTGCTGGAGGACTCTCTGCAGCGCAGGCCATGACCTGCTGGTCTCCCAGAGCTGTCTCCACCAATGACCACAGACTGGCGACTTCGCACAGAAATCCACTCCCTCACGGTTCCGGGGGGGAAGCCCCAAGTCCAGGGGCTGGCAGGGCCGAGCGTCCTCGGGCGGCTCTGGGGAGGAATGCTTCCTTGCCTCCTCCTAGCTCTTGGCGGCTTCCACCAGCAACATTTGGCACTGTAGCTGGATCACTCCCAGCTCTGCCTCTGCCTTCACGTAGCCTCCCTCCCTGCAAGTCTGTGCGTCCCCTCCTCTTAGGGGAACACTAGATATTGGATGCAGGGCCTCCCCCAGGTGCAGTAACACACCACCCTGAACTCCTTAACTAATCACATCTGCAACACCTCTATTTCCAAATAAGCTATACTGTGGGGTTCTAGGTAGGCATGAACTTGGCAGGGAGTATTTTTTTTTTGACAGGCAGAGTGGACAGTGAGAGAGAGAGACAGAGAGAAAGGTCTTCCTTTGCCGTTGGTTCACCCTCCAATGGCCGCCGCGGCCGGCGCGCTGCGGCCGGCGCACCGTGCTGATCCGATGGCAGGAGCCAGGAGCTTCTTCTGGTCTCCCATGGGGTGCAGGGCCCAAGCACTTGTGCCATCCTCCACTGCACTCCCTGGCCACAGCAGAGAGCTGGCCTGGAAGAGGGGCAACCTGGACAGAATCTGGCGTCCCGACCGGGACTAGAACCCGGTGTGCCTGCGCTGCAAGGTGGAGGATTAGCCTAGTGAGCCGCGACACCGGCCTGATTCACTCAAGATTTAAAAGTAAAACATCTTGGAAATGATGTTGAATCAGGAAGACTTGTTGAGTTCATGTATCTATCATAGGATTTTAGGTAGAGATTTATCACGTTTTAGATACATTCACAGGTATTTGAAAAGTTTGTAGGCCGGCGCCACGGCTCACTAGGCTAATCCTCCGCCTTGCGGTGCCAGTACACCGGGTTCTAGTCCCGGTCGGGGCGCCGGATTCTTTCCCGGTTGCCCCTCTTCCAGGCCAGCTCTCTGCTGTGGCCAGGGAGTGCAGTGGAGGATGGCCCAAGTGCTTGGGCCCTGCACCCCCTGGGAGACCAGGAGAAGCACCTGGCTCCTGCCATCAGATCAGCGCGGTGCGCCGGCCGCGGCGGCCATTGGAGGGTGAACCAACGGCAAAGGAAGACCTTTCTCTCTCTCTCTCTCACTGTCCACTCTGCCTGTCAAAAAAAAAGTGACTTGTTCATTATGAAAACATAGACAAGTTAAACAGAAAGGGAACATCTGGGGCTGGCATTGTGGCACAGTGGGTTAAGCTACCACCTGCAGCTCCACATGAGCATTCCCTAAGATCGCTGGTTCTAGTCCCAGCTGCTCCACTTCTGATCCAGCTCCTTGCTAACACACCTGGGAAAGCAGTGAAAGGTGGCCCAAGTGCTTGGGCCCAGGCTACCCATGTGGGAAACCTGGATGAAGACCCCAGCTCCTGGCTTCAGCCTAATCTAGCTTAGCCATTGCAAACATTTGAGGAGAGAACCAGTGGATGGAAGATTGATATCTCTCTCTCTCTCTGTCACTCTGCTTTTCAAATAAATAAATAAATCTTTAAAAGAGTGAGAACATCTATAATCCCACTATCCAGCAATAATCTCTTTTAAAATCTTTCTTTTTGTATTTATTTGATATTTGACAGGTAGAGTTATAGACAGTGAGAGAGACAGAGACAGAGAGAAAGGTCTTCCTTCCGTTGGTTCACTCCCCAGATGGCTGCTATGGCCGGCGCAGTGCCGATCCGAAGCCAGGAGCCAGGTGCTTCCTTCTGGTCTCCCATGCACTCCCAAGCACTTGGGCCATCCTCCACTGCCCTCTTGGGCCATAGCAGAGAGCTGGACCGGAAGAGGAGCAGCCAGGACTAGAACCCGGCGCCCATATGGGATGCCCATGCGGGGCACCCAGACTGAGTTCTGCTCCCAGCTTTTGTTGTCCCCCTGGGAGATGCAGGCGCTGGAGGAGTAAACTGGAGGAAGGTTTTTTTTTTCCCCTTTCTCTCTCTCTCAAAAAATAAATATGTAACACACATGAAGAGCACTAGCCACCTTCGATTTTCCCTTTTCGCTTCTTTCTCCAGTGCAGGGCTTGGATCTTGGGACCCAGGATCCCTCCTACTCACTATGTTCCACCCAAGGCCTTAGTGACCTACAGGTCAACCACATCAAAGATCTGAAGTGACGGACAGCAGGGGTGACAAGTGTGCCAGCTGTCGACAGCAGGGCAGAGCTAGAACCTTCCACAAGCTCCCTGGGGGGACAAAGAGGAACTTGGCAAGGACAAACAGCAGGAGTGCAAGCTACAAGGACGACGGGGTCTCTGCGGCGGCGAACACTGGGAGCTCACCTTCAGTGGTGGCGGAATGGGAACTGGCCCCGGGACACCTTGGGCGTGGCACATTCTACAAGAAGTCCGCTGACATTAAGAGATGCAAGTGTGCTCACTCCTCCAGCGAGCGGAAGGGCCCGGGCTGGGACTGCAGGAGGCGTGCGGACGGGCAGCGGAGCCCCAGGAGCCTGGAGGGGGAGAACTGGAACGCCAGTTCCAGGTGTGCCCTTGGCCGTGCCCCTGGTCAGGGTGCGTGCTCCACTCCAGGCTGCTTCCTCATCTGTGAAATGAGGCTCATGGCATTTCTTGAGTGTTTCTGTCTCATGTTTGTGCGGCGGGCACATCCTGCCTGGTGTTTGTGTTCATGCCTTAGTGAGCTGGGACTGCTTGCTCTTGTGTTCCCTGTTTAACTTTTCCATTTCTTCCTGCATACCCCGCAGTGCCTTGCAGACGTGGGTGGGGGCAGGGGTCCTTGTCAGCTGAGGGGGGCTTCTCCTTAGCTGTGTGCACGCGGGCAAACACATCCAGAGAATTCCTTGGCTGGATTTTCTCTGACAAAAAGTGACAACCATGATGCTTGATGCCTGTCTTATGACCACAGGGCCTTTTTTTTTTTTTTTGGCTGAAAGAGGAAAGATAGATCAAAGTATTTTGGGCCCTTGGGAATTTTTTTTTTTAAATGTATAATTGTCATGTGGTGCCACACTGAGCATGTGCAATCTAGCGAGTCGGAGAGCAGGAGGCGAGGGGCACCTCACTTTGAGCTCCATTCCTCACAGGAGCCGTGAACGCGGGCATGGCTGCACCCCTTTTCCTTGGACAGCAAGCCGGAGCCTCTGCGAGAGTGACCAGCTTCTCCCATTGTCCGGTCCCAATGCCTGCTCTGTTCTTACACCGCCCTGGGACCGTTCTGCTAACATTTCTCCTGACTGGAGCGCTGTCTCTTTAGAAAACCTCCCTGGGTTCATCTCAGCAGAGCCCGGAAAAACTCACGTGAGCCAGCGAGGTGCAAGCATGCCTGTGCTAAGCTTGAAAGAGCATCCTCCGAGGGCCGTCTCCGGGAGGAAGTGCAAAGTCCCAGAAGCCTCCGGGGTGGTCCGGGCATGGCCAGCCTCGTCCTCTGGTCTCCAAACCCGGCGGCGCTCTTCCATCTCGGCACAGACCTTGCTGGCTCAGTGCAAGGCTCGGGCCAGCTGTGGACACATTTAGGGTCTACCTAACCAAGGCCAAGTTCAGCAGCTCGTGGTGATTCAAGGCAGCTGGCATCTGCTCCCCTGCCTTTAGTCCAGGGAGAGGTGGTTCATGGTGACCTGGGTTCTTTTTTGTTTGTTTGTTTTAATAATCCGGAAGCATTTTAACAGCGGCGATCAAGGCACGCAAATTCAGTGTTCGGGATTGTGACCCAGGGTGAGGATGCTATAGTATCATATTCTTCTAAGATAGCAAGGCCACAGGTGCCACAAATTTCTGCTGATTTCTTGCAATTTCTCTGTTGATCTCACTTTATAGGGGAAAGGGAGAGAAAAGCACCGATCAGCTCAAAACTGATAATTGCATATGTTGTCACCTTTGAGAACTGCCGATCAGAAACCTTGTGGGCAAGACTTGGTCTCTCTCTTCCTCTCGCTCTTTAAGTTGTGGGGCCAGCAGCGTGGCTTAGTGGGTAAAGCCACTATCTGCAGTGCCAGCATCCCATATGGGTGCTGGTTCGAGTCCCGGCTGCTCCACTTCCGATCCAGCTCTCTGCTGTGGCCTGGGAAAGCAGTAGAAGATGGCCCAAGTCCTTGGGCCCCTGCACCCACATGGAAGAAGCTTCTGGCTCCTGGCTTCGGATCGGTGCAGCTCCAGCCCTTGCGGCCATTAGGGGAGTGAACCAGTAGACGGAAGAACTCTCTCTCTCCCTGCCTCTGCTTCTCTGTAACTCTGCCTTTCAAATAAATAAATGAATCTTTAAAAAAAAAAAAAAGTGTAGGTTGTCCAACAAGGTGTCTTTATTTGGCTCTGAAATCTGACTCAAGTTCTGAGCTGCCATAAATGTCTGGTAACAGGGCTTGGCCTGCACTGATAAGATACCTTTTTAACTTCTTTTTAATCTTGAAGACACCATCAACAGCACGATGCCAGACTTTCTTATACATATATAATCTCAATCATGCAAAAAAGCACACAGCCATATACATGAATATGTAGTAACAAGTCACACAGAGAATTTGCATGGCAACTGTGGTTATTTTCAGATCACGAAAGTACAGGCTATTTTTACTTCCTTCTGCATAATTTTCTGGTTTCCAAATTCTTGATAAGAAGTGTAGAATTACCTTTATCATCAGGAAAAAAAGAGTTATTTGGAAAATATCTCGCAAGCCTTGCAGCTGTGGAATCCTCCACTGTTCAGATCCTCACAGAGAACCCAGAGAAGAGGAGAAAGAATCTGATTTCGTGTAGGAAGATTCGGGGGCAGACAGGGAACCCCGTGTCTTTGTCTCCTTAATCAGGTTTCCAGGAGTTCCTGTGTCTTATTGTGTGAGGGAACTGGGGTGGTAGGCAGCAGAGGGCCATCAGCAAACTCCGAGAGGCTGGTCTACGTGCTGGCCGTCCGGGAGGGACCAGGTCTGGGGATCTGAACTCGGGAGCCGGAGGAACGTCCACCGACCGGGACACCGGCCTGGGTTCCACCTGGAGCTTGGCCAGGTGTGATCTGGCACTATTGCACGCCTGTGGCCACCCGAGGCGTTTGCCATTAAGATCCGCCCTCAGCTCCACGCTTGTTTCTCCGGGCTGGATACAGCGGCACGCGCCAAGGTCCCAGAGGGACCACTCAGCTTCCCGGTCACACCGGCCGCTCCCTCCCTGGGTTTGGTTTCAGGTGTCCTCTCCCAGAAAGGTGTTGCAAGGGCCAGCTGACTAATGCACGCCCTCGGCCCCGCAGCCAACGCGCGGCGCAGGTGCAGGTCCGCCACGGAGCCGCAGCACCGTCACCTCTGACTTCTGAGCCGCCGGCCGTCCTGGGCCGGGGGCTTCGCGTCCCCCACCCCGCGCCCCGCCACGCCTTCGGGACCTGAGCGCATTCGAAAGCTCGGACGCCGGGCGGTCAGGAGAGTCCATCCTCAGAGAGGCCACGCCCAGCGCGGGGCGCGGCCCGGAGACCGCGACCTCGTCGGGAAGCCACCGGCCCGCGGCGGCGCGCACGGGGATGCCGCGGCGCCCCGCCCCGCGGTAATTTCGGGTTTTGTCTCGCATGCGATGAGCACCCACTGATGTCTGGGCTTCCCGCTTTCGACTGCAGACGCCAGCGACCCCGAGCCCCGCAGGGCCAGGGCGCGGCGGGGCGGGAGTTTCCCGGGCCACGGGGGCGACCCGCGCCTACGCCGACAGGAAGAGCTCCGCTCCTCCCAACAGGTGCGTTCCTCAACGCCGGGAACCTGCTGCGTCGCTTTGCACAGGGCAACTCCGTCTCGTGCCCGGGCCTCGGCTGCGCCCGCGAACAGGTGATTCCCGAGGGACCCGCGCCCGCGCCCCTCCCCCGGCCTCTGCCTGGCGTGCGTCGTCCGCACCCCGCCGCGGCTCCCTGGGGCGGGGTCGCGCAGGGTCTCAGGGAAGCCCTGGAGCCCAGCACGTGGGCTGCGCGTCCCCTCCCGCCGCCGACCGCACGGCGCCCCGGGTTCCAGCTGGGCCCGACGCGGGAGGCGGGCGGCCCGTATGCAAATGACCGGCGGGGCCGGGGCCGCCTCCCGCGCCCGGGATAAAAAGCGGGGCGGGGCGTGCGGGGCCGCAGAAGCCGCTGCCTCCCGGGAGCTGGCCGTGCGTTCCGGCCCCGCGCCCGCCGCTCCGGGTAAGGACGCGCGGCGCAGTGGAGCCGCGAGGCCGGGTGGGGGCCGGGCCGCGGGGCCTCGGAGCCGCGACTAGGTGGGGGCGCGCTGGGCGACCCCGCGTCCACCGGCGCCCGCGCGTTCTCCCTGGTCGGCGGCGTCCGGCACCCACGCCCCGCGCTCCGAGGACCCGGCAGGTGGCATCTCCGCAGCCGCGGCGCAGGGCCGGTGGTCCCCAGGCCGTCGGCGGGGCAGTCGGTTCGGAAGGCGGCTGCGTTTGGGCTGCGGGGTTCTCGGGTTGGAGAGAGCCCGGGCGTGCGAAGGGGAAAGTTGCCTCCGCCGCTTCTCGCTCCTGTTTTCCGTCCGGAGCCGCGCCGGGGAGGGGCGCGGTGCGTGGAGCGTGCGTCTGAAGGAGCCGCACGCGCGGGCTGCGGCGCGGGGCGCACGGCTCGCCCCACGGACGGAGACCGAAGCGGCCCCTGCGGCTCCCCGTTCTGAAGGGGGACGCGGGCGTCCGAAGTGTGTTTGTGGGTCCGATACGCATCTGCGGGTGGCCGCTTAGGCCCCGGGGCTTGGCCTGGCGCTCAGGCGTGACCCCCGTAGCTCCTCTCACCCCGGCCCGCGTGGGGCCCCGGGGCACGGCGGACGGCCGCAGGGTGCCCAGGCCGTGCTGCGCGCGGGAGCGGGAAACGGGCGAGGACCCGCCTCTCCTCCCCTGCGCCTTCATTCCAGTCCCAGCCGCCCCCAGGTGGAGGAGCTCTGAGGGCATCCGGGCCGAGATAAGCTCGGTGCTTTGAACCCCTGGCTGTCCTTGGCGCTCCAGTGGCCGCGCTGGAAGGTCAGAGGCGAGGCCGCAGAGGGGCGCGCGGCGCGGCGCGGCGCGGCGCGGGGTGATGGCAAGGGCTCTCTGACGCATTCCCGCTCTGTCCCTGTCTGTGTGCGCCTGGGATCCGGCCAGTGACTGGATAGGAGAAGACGGCGAACATGTCTGAGTTTTGGTTAATTTCTGCCCCTGGCGATAAGGAGAATTTGCAAGCCTTGGAGAGGTTGAATACGGTGACCTCCAAGTCCAACCTGTCCTACAATACGAAATTCGCCATTCCGGACTTCAAGGTACGAGTCCTGGGGAGGAGGCGGCGGGTGATGGGGGCTGGAGGGGGTGATGGAGAGGGCGCGGAATCCCGCCTGCAAGATAACAGGGCAGGGATGTGGGTGTCCAGGAGCCACTGGGAGCCTGTGGTCTCCCCACTTGCTGTGGCCCTGCATTTACTGTGGCCCCCGTGGACTGGAACCACCGGCTTCCGAGGGTGAAGCTGGGGAGAAGGTCGTGGGGGACAGCTCCTAATGCTTCCCGAAGTGCCAAGACATCACCCGCGCTGGGCCTGGGGTTCTGTTACATCGGCACCCTCTAGGAACACCTGCCTGTAGTGTAGACGTGCGTAGAGAGGCAACATGCGGACAGTCCTCTCACTTCACAAAGAGTGGGCTTCTGAAGATTGTACGCAGGTGCCTGGGGCCTGGAGTGTGCCCCCCACCGCCATGCAGGTGCAGTGCACTGGGGGCGGGGGTGGGGGAAGAGGCGCAGGTGGTACCAAAGCCCAGGAGACCACGGCCGGATCTTCCTGGCTCAGGCCTGGGTCTGCCCGTCTGCCGGCAGTTACGGCAGCTCCCTGGTGTTGCCCCGCCAGTCCTTTCACGGCATCGCCTGGCATCATCCCAGCTCCCACTCACTGGATTGGGGCAGGCTGAGGGGAGCTGAATGGTGATCAGGGTGGCCGAGCCGGCCAGGGGCAGCAGCAGATTTTGAACCCAAATCCGGCTGCCTTTTGAAGCCGGCACTGTTTGTTCGGGCAGGCGCGGCAAATGCCAAGTTCAGCTGCCGCCCATCATTTTCCAGGTGTGGGGCACTGTGCTGGCCTCCGAGGGGCACAGGGATGAAAACAGCCCTGGTCTCTGCTGCAGCCGCCTTAGATCTGGTTGCTTGAGAAGGAGCGGCTTCATTATTCCCTAATTACTGGTGGGGTTACCACCCCCTAGTTAGGCTTTCCAGTGCGGTGAGAGAACCCTGCAGGCCAATTCTGGATCCCGTAAGCACTTCCACACTGGAAAAGCGGGTCGTAAGTCACGCGTGCAGAGAAGGGACCTGTTGATGGGTGAAGTGGAATGCAAAGCTGCCCTCCCCCAGCCAGACTGCTACGAGGAGCAGCAGAGACTCGTGGGTTTCCTGTGGGAGGGGGGCTTTCAGAAATGACTGCTTCTCGAACTTGCTTTCTGCTGTCTCTCTCAGCTGTGAGGATTACTCGGGTGAACACAGGACCGCCCATCTAAGAGGACTTGAGCCACCCTGGGGTCATGACCTAGGCGACCCCCTGTGGCAGCGATGTGACAGTTTATCTGTTGGCAACTACTCATTTCCACTGAGAGTTCTCCCCACTTCCAGCGTGGCTGTTGGCCAAGAGCAGGTGACTCAAGATGAATTGGAGTGACCTGTGCTGATGCTGAACTTCCCCCCGCAACGGCCCCCACTGTGCATGCTCCCCCACCACCCCCGCCACTGTAGTCCTCTAACTAGTCCTCTAACATGATCTCTCTAGGTGGGGACCTTGGACTCCCTGGTGGGTCTCTCCGACGAGTTGGGGAAGCTGGATGCCTTTGCTGAAAGGTAAAATACTTCTTGTTTACTGCATACAAGTGAGAACTGCACCTTGTGGTCAGAGGACACAGGGTTCCTGCTTTGGCCGAATCAAAGTATGGACTCGTGTCCACGCAGGCAGGCCCGGAGAGCAGGGGAAAGGGCAGGCGGCCCCGCCTGGGGCTCCGGGCTCGGCGGGATCCTGCTGGTTTCCTGCTGTGGTTTTGGTTGCCACAGGCAGCATTTTGGAAGGGCCTGTCTGCGGCCCGCAAACACCATGCATAGATACCGAAAGGCTTACAGAAAGCCGTGGGTGTTTGTCCACCACTGCTCATCAAGCATGTGTTTTAGTAACACACACATTCTAAAAAAAAAGTCACAGTGCAGAAGGACAGATACACCGTGCAAATTCACTTTTCCTCTCATCCGCCATCTCGTCTGTTATCCCCCTCGTCCTCTAACCTTGTCCCCCTCGTCCTCTAACCTTGTCCCCCTCGTCCTCCTTGTCCCCTCGTCCTCTGTCCTTGTCCCCCTCGCCCTCCTTGTCCCCTCTTGCGGGGCAGCGTTAGTGTTAACTTTCCAGGCGCGCCTTCCAGGGGTCGCCTACCCAGGTGCAGGTGAGTATGACTGTAGCCTTAAAAGCCCCACCATCCAGACGTTGGCCATGTTCTGCGTCTTGCCTGGTTCTTTTCGACCACGTGTTCTTGAGGTGGTTTCAGCCAGCCCACGGCAATGTCCTCCCGGCTGGGACCCCAGCTGTTTGAAGTTCCCAGTCTTTTGCTATTACGCACAATGTGTGTTCTTTCCCTGCTTCCCTGTGCACACGTAGGAGTGGAATAATTGCAGGTGGAAATGCCGGGCACACGGTACACGCAGGTGAAAGCTCACGCTCACGCGGACCTGTGTCTCCCCTGCAGGCAGCTGCTCCCGGGCACACTTCCACCAGAAGGGGCTAGGCATGTGGGGGTGTCTTGGGATCACCTGTCCTTCTAACACATGATCACGAACCTGGAAATCACGTGTAGACTGCAGAATAGTATGGAGGAGAAAACACACAGCACCCATAATCACGCCACCCAGAGAGGACCATTGCTAATTGTGTTTGTCATAGGTGCTTTCCATTGTTTCAACACATAGATGTTATTTTGTGTATCTGCAGTAATAAAAGGCCACATTGTGTGTATTTTGTAACTTTTCCCTGCATATTTTCAATTTTTTTTTTTATTTGAAAGGCAGAGTGAGAGTGAGTGAGTGAGAGAGAAGTATTCTATCTTCTGGGTCACCCCCCAAATAACTACAACTACCATGGCTGGGCCAGGCTGAAGCCAGGAGCCAGGAGCTGCAGCCTGGTCTCCCATGTGGGTAGCAGGGACACAAGTAGTTGGGCCATGTGCCCCTGCTTTCTCCAGGTGCATTAGCAGAGAGCGGCACGCAGTACTCAAACCCAGGATGTGGGGTGCCGTTGTCGCAAGTGGCAGTTGAACTCACTCCGCCACAGTGCAGCCCATTTTGAACTTCTGATCTCATTAGCTATGTGCTGTCCCCCTGTAATACGTCCTGTGGGTTTGCTGTAACTTATCTACCAGGGAGTTGTAAGAAAATATTTACCATTTGAGAGAGTGCATTCCCATCCACTTGGTCACTCTGAGCACCCACAATGGCTGAGGCTGGGCCAGGGCTGCAGCTGGGAGCTGGGAACACGAGGTGGGTCTCCCACGCAGGTGGCAGGAGCCTGCTTACCTGAGCCAGTGTCGCTGCCGTCAAGGGCTGCGTTGGCAGGAAGTTGGATTCAGAAGCCAGAATCAAAACTCAAACCCAGGCACTCCCATGGGGGATGCAGGTGTCTGTCTGTCTCTCTCCCTCTCCCTCACTCTCCCGATGTTTGCGAAGGCCAGGCTAAATCCAGGAGCTTCATCCGGGTCTCCCACAGGGATAGCAGGGGAGGGGATCCCCCACTAGCTGGAGCAGAAGTGGAGCAGCCGGGATTCGAACCGGCATCCACAAGCGCCTTTACCTGCTACGCCACAGTGCCAGCCCCAGATGCAGCTGTAGCCCGCTATGCTAAACGCCCACTGCCTCCATAGCAGGTAGATCTTAAGTGGTGATGATAATAACCTCTTGTTTTAGTGCAGGTGAAAATCTTGTTCTCCAGGTGTCTTCATTTTCATTAAAGATCCAGGAGACAGCCCTAGCGGGCTGGATGTGACGCCCACCAAGCTGCCTCTTGCCTCTCTGAGCTTGAATGCGATTGTGGATTTTCAGGGCCTCTGACACATGCAGTCCCTTCTCAGTGGAATGCCATTGTGGCTGCTTCTGTCTTTTCTAATGGATTTGTAAGGACAGTGTATAAAGAGGAAGTCTAGTGAACACAGGTGGAGAATTGCCCATCTGCAGATGGGGACCGTGGGCTAAGGACTGGGCTTTGTGTTCTGTCGCCATCCACGTCCGTCCCCCACGCACGGCAGGTGTGCGTGGTTAGCCACGGAGGCTGTGTGGGTGCTGGACTGGCGCGCACGAAGGCAGTCTTGGAGGAAGAGAACAAACCTTTGGCTTTTGTGTCCATAAAATGGGGCAACAGTGCCCACCGTTGCCTTCAGAGGAGACTCGGGGGATACTGCCGAGTCTGGATGCCGACTCCCAGGCCTGCTAGCCTCCAGGGAGCAGCGGCTTGCTGCCTGAATGTCCACTCCTTTCTTGGACTGCTCTGCGCCGCAGCAGGTGTGATGGCCATGTACGACTCATGGGCTGGCTGTGAAGACACAGTAACGAGATAATCCGACAACCCCAACCCACGCAAGGCCAGTTCCACCACCTTAGGCGGTTGTCCCATGAGTCCTGGGCCAGCCCTGACAGCCCTGGCTGAAGCAGTGTGAATTCTCCTAGCCGGTCCGTTTTTATTTTTCTAGCTCAGTCTTGGCTGCCAGCTGTCTCCCCTCGGGCAAGTCCTTCATCCTCCTCCTTACTCCCTAAGCGCCTGTTAGCTCTGGAGTTCTGTGCTCTCAAATGATTGCTTCCATTCAGTTTCTTGTTGTTGTTGTTGACTCTGTGTGTGTGTGTGTGTACACGTTAGTCTTTGTTGGTACCTCTTTGTAGGTACAGGTGCTTGCGATGGAGGTGTAGCGAGCCAGGTCGTGGCTACGTTGTGAAACCCTTGGTTGGACCGGAGCAATTCAAGTGGTTTTAAAATAGGAAGCGGGTGTGATAAGAATGCAGATTGGCTTGCGTGGTTGCAGCTTTCCTCGTGGGTGTGCGTTCTCAGGAGCCTTCCTGTCTGGGGGGGAAAAGAAGAAAGCGGAGACCCAGGCACCCCAGCCCTTGCTTCAAACTTCTGTCTGGCCAAGGGTCAGAGCATCTTAAGAGTTAACGTGGAGCTTCAGGCGAAACAATGGGTGGACTAACACTTCCAGAGCCCGCATGGCAGTTCCTTGAAATGCCCTCCCCGATTCTTTGAAATTCACTCCCGTGTTATTAGATAAATAAGCGCTGGCTGGGTCCGCAGCCCAGGCTGCCTAAACCTGTCGGCACCGCTTCTGCCCAGGAGAACAGAGGAGGGACGAGGGTTTTCAAGGTGTATTGTTTCCGTATCCTTTTATTATTTATTTACTGGGGCACTGGAGAGTGTTTTTCCATGTAGCTGGAAGGCAGCTTTTGCTTACGAAAGCTTCCCCATTCTTTCTTGATTTATTCCCCCAGCACTCCCTTTGCTAATTTACTCCTTCTCACTGACACTGTCATTCACGAACACTCAGACACCGACCCGCCATGATTGTATCTAGAAGGATGCCCGCCCCTTGCTGGACGTGGGAGTCGGCTCAGTGTCTGAGCCCGCTGTGCGATGCAAGTTGAAATATTCCATTCCACGGCACCTGGCGTTCAGCTGCTGCCCGTGGCGCACGCCGACTGTCACTTGCCCCGTCTTACGGAGTGGCTGGTGGCTTTTTCTTGAGCCACGTGGCCCCCTGAGGTTGGCTGAGGATTGGCTGATCAAAGATGATGTTTGGGAGTGTGGGTGGCTGCTGAGTGATGCCCGGAAGTCGGTTCTCCCAATGGACTCTCTTAAGGGGCACAGCTTCCCTCCTGGGCTTGGACAAGAGGATCGGATTCGGGTCGACTGTGTGTGGTCTCGCCGCATTCGCTGTGTGTGCTGTGTGCTTCCGGGGTCGCTCTGAGCTGCTTGGCAGGGCTGCCGTGTGTGTGTGTGTGTGTGTGTGTGTGAACTTTCTCCCCCTCTCCATGAGGTGGACTCAGACCTCTCCCACCGCTCCTGCTCCCATTCACCTCTTTATTTATTTATTTATTTTTTTTTGACAGGCAGAGTGGACAGTGAGAGAGACAGAGAGAAAGGTCTTCCTTTGCCGTTGGTTCACCCTCCAATGGCCGCCGCGGCCGGCGCACCGCGCTGATTTGATGGTAGGAGCCAGGTGCTTCTCCTGGTCTCCCATGGGGTGCAGGGCCCAAGCACTTGGCCATCCTCCACTGCACTCCCTGGCCACAGCAGAGAGCTGGCCTGGAAGAGGGGCAACCAGGACAGAATCTGGCACCCCGACTGGGACTAGAACCCGGTGTGCCGGCGCCGCTAGGCGGAGGATTAGCCTAGTGAGCCGCGGTGCCGGTGCTCCCATTCACCTCTAACACCTCCCCTGCCCCCAGATGTGCAGGTTTGCCCTCTCCCAAGCCCGCCTGTGCTCCCCTGCTCCGGGGCCGCAGCAGGCTGGAACCTTTTCAATCATCCTTGTCTTCCTGCTAGGCAGCCAGCTCCGCAAGGCCGTTCTGCTCAGTTAGATCCCCAGCACCTGCTACAACATGGACCCTTGATTGACTTAGTGAGTGAAAGGATCCTGGGCTGCCGGAGCTGGGTGGGCCCTGGGAGATCTAACTCGAGCTCCTCATGATCCACGTGGGGAAACAGCCCCCCCCCAGAAGCTTCTAGAAGGAGCAGGGTGGGCGGGGTAGCAGAGGAGAGAAGAGAGCTTGAGTCTGCCAACTTAGCATCAATGGTCTTTCTGTGGCCACCTGCCCCAGCTGGGCCCTGTGTCCTGGGCCTTGTGGGGACTTCAAGCTCTCACCATGATGGCCAGAACTGACAGCTAAAGGGAGCGAAAAGCCCTTCTCCCACCTCGGCGGTTGTTGGCAGCTCTTCAGGGTTCTGAATGTTTTCATTGCATTTGAAACAGTGACAGAGACAGACAGACCTCCTCTTTCAGCTGGTTCATTGCCCAAGTGCCCAGAGTCTCTGGGGCTGGGCCAGGCTATGGCCAGGAGCCTGGAACTCCATCCAGGTCTCCCACATGGGTGGCAGGAATCCAAGCGCTTGAGCCATCACCTGCTGCCTCCCAGGGCGTGTGTTAGCAGGAAGCTGGAGTCGGGAGCGGAGCCGGGATGCCGACGTCCCAAGCTGCGTCTGACCTGCTGTGCCTGCTGCCTGCCCCTCGAATCATTTCTTAATCCAGACGCTTATCCAGGTCTTGTCATTGCGTGGGTAACTGTTGACATTAAGGAAAGCAGTAAGGCATTTTGCACATTTAGAAAAATCAAACAGCGTAGAAGGAAATGGAAAGTTCCACTTGAACTCTGGTTCTTCTGCCCAGAAATGAGAGTTTTATTTATTTCTTCCCTTGGTAAAACAGAACAAAAACTGCACACACGTACACATTCATAATCCAATGCAAATATGTACCAATCTTAAGATCTTACTTTGAGATATCTGCTAAGCAGAGATTAGAAAAAAAAACAGGCCGTACCCTGAGCGGCTCTGGCAGAGCCCGGTCTGTGGCTGGTGGAGTTCTTGTTGGGGGCTTTTGACAATTCCACCTGTCCCCCTGCCCCGTTCACTTAGCACTGGCTCAGTTCTGGTCCTCTAATGCAGCCTTGTGGCTGTCGGCGGTGAAGGTCTTGCCCCAGCTGTTCATCGTTGTATTTTGTTGCTGTTAGGAATGAGCCATTTTTGTCCTTGCTTTCGCTACCTGCTTGTTGGTGCGCGCAGGGGGGGGGGGGGGGTTCTCACATGTGCAGTTCATGAGTTGCCACAGGTGTGAAATTCCCCCGTGGTTTCTGTGGCTTGTCAGCTGCTTCGGGTTCCCAGGCGTGTGGTCATGTGGCCCCTTTGCTCTTACTTGCTTTCTTCCAGGGGCTCGGATGCTTGTCGGTGATGGCAGACTTAGATACCGCTAGCACCTTAGCATCAAATGGCATTCTAGCCCTTGTTTCTCTTCCCCAGCGCTGCCGTGTGTGTTCTGTTGGGTCTTGGGTTCCACGCCACCTGATGCTTGCCACTTCCCTATGTTGGCCACCGCCAGTGATTGATAGAGGAGAAGATGGATGTCCACAGAGTGACGTCACTCGTGCAGGATCATATAGTCTTCAGGTGTCAGGCCGCAGCCTGGCTGTCCCAATTTCCTCACCCCGGCTGTCAGAGGCCGGTGACAGGTGGCAATTAGCAGCTGTCCCCTGCCTCCGCCGCCTCCAGCCCTCGGTGGAGGCCCTGCCGGGGCAGTCTCCGATTGCCTTAGGTGACCCAGAATTGGCCAGGCTTTCCCAACAGCTCTCCCCAAAGCAGGAGTCTGGCCAGCTCGGGAGGAAGGAATGTCGGCCAGCCACTTCAGGTATGGCACGCACGGAGTAAGGGCCAGCCCCAGGCCACGTTGTGAAATCTCTGTTTGGAGGTGAAATTCATCTGAGGCTCTTCTGTCCCGGACCCTGCCTAGGTCCCTGGGGGCCCAGGGGTCCCCGGATCTCAGCCTAGTTCCTTCCTCTTAACGGCACCGGCTTGGTGCCCTTCTCAGTTGGAGCCGATGGCAGTCATTGGGGCTGTCCTTAATTTCAAGAGCTCAGTGCCTGCCTTCGAGGGCCGTTCTCGGATGTCGGTTGGCGTCGGGCCTTGGGTTCTAAGCAAACGCCGTCCTCAGTGGAGGACTTGCCCAGTGCAGTCTCCTTGTCAGCTTAGGCAAGGGCCCTGGTTCTCGGGCACACGTCCTGGGCACCACCTCCCCGTCCAGTCCTCCACACGGGACATCAGGAGGGGCCGAGCCCTGTGGCACCCGCTCGGCACCCTGTCCTGCATCCCTCTGCCCCTCGGCACCCTGTCCCCCGTCCCTCTGCCCCTCGGCACCCTGTCCTGCGTCCCTCGGCACCCTGTCCCCCGTCCCTCTGCCCCTTGGCACCCTGTCCTGCGTCCCTCTGCCCCTTGGCACCCTGTCCCGCATCCCTCTACCCCTCGGCACCCTGTCCTGCACCTCCCTCTGAGTGGCCTCCGGACACGGCCATCTCCCTGTTCCTTTTTCATCCTCTCTCCGCACCGCAGCTGGAATGATTTATAAAAATCACATGACCCTTGCTTAAAAACCCTCGTGTGACTTTCCATCGCCCTCAGCAACTCAGCGAGAAACCCAGGCTCTTGGGGCCGGCGTTGTGGTGCAGCAAGTTAAAGCGCCACCTGTGATGCGGGCAGCCCATGGGCGCTGCTTCCAGTCCCAGCCGCTGTTCTTCCGATCCAGCTCCTTGCTAGTGCACCTGGGAAAGCAGCAGAGGATGGCCCAGGTACTTGGGCCTCTGCCACCCACGTGGGAGACCCAGATGGAATTTCTGGCTTCTAGCCTGGTCCAGTCCTGGCCATTGTGGCCAT
Organism: Oryctolagus cuniculus; assembly: GCF_964237555.1. Classification (NCBI taxonomy): domain Eukaryota; kingdom Metazoa; phylum Chordata; class Mammalia; order Lagomorpha; family Leporidae; genus Oryctolagus; species Oryctolagus cuniculus. The sequence continues at coordinate 191,758,252 of NC_091433.1, read as the reverse complement.
TTGGAGAGTGAACCAGTGGATAGATGTGTGCTCTTGCACGCTCTCTCTCTCACACTCACTCTCCAACTCTGCCTTTCAAATAAGTTTAAAAAAAATCTTAAAGTTGAAAAAATAAATCCAGGCTTTTGATCCTGCCATCCAGCTGGGAGGGATCAGGGCAGCTGCTTGCATCCTGCGTCCTGGCCCGCTGGCCTGTTCTCCCGGCCACCCGGCTCTGCCCTGCCTGGAGTCTGTGCACAAGGTGTTCCCTGGGCCCGGAAGGCCCCCACCTGCCTCCCAGCCTGGTGGAGCGGCTCCTCCTTGTCTTCCAGATCTCGGTGTAAAGGGCACCTCCTCTGGAGAGCTGGCTGGCCCGGTCCCTCTCGGTCACCTGTCCTCATTCTCTGCATTCCACCTGCCACGTCTCCCTGTCCCTGCCTGTGGAATTGAAACCCCGGGAAAGCGGGGACGATGTGGCTGGTGCTGGGCGGCTCTGCTGATCACACACAGGGCGCGCTGGGGCTGGAGCTGTTAGCGCCTGTGGGGTCTCTCGGGGGATCTTTAAAAATGCAGGTCCTGCCCCCCACCCGCCCGCCCAGAGATTGTGATGGGGCAGGTTGTGTGGCAGGTGGCAGGGAGCCACACTTTGAGGGCTTTGATGCTGGCCTGGGTGCCAGCCAGCACCTTAGCCGTTATCCTGTTAGTCCCTCAGGCACCACTTCTCTTTTTAATAGCACAGGGTTTTTAAAATAATTTGTGGGTTTATTGTCATTTGAAAGGCAGAGAGAGACGGAGACAAAAGATCTTCCAGCTGCTGGTTCACTCCCTAAATGCGCACGACAGACAGAGCTGGTCATGGGGAGGCCAGGCTCCTGGAACTCAATTCTGGTTTCCCACGTGGGTGGCCGGGACCCAAGTACTTGAGCTGACCCCCAAGGTGGGCATTAGCAGGAAGCTGGACTTGGAAGTGGAGCTTGGACTTGAACCCAGGCACTCTGATATGGGACGTCGGACTCCCAGGTGGCGACTTAACTGCTGTGCCACAAGCCTGCCCCAGAGCCCTGCGCGGCTTCTAAGAACTTAGGGGTGGGGACGCTGAGTGGGTATTTAAGAGCTTATGATAAAGTTTCTTTTTGTTGCATTTTTACCTGAATAGTGACTTGTTCCATATGCATGGAAGATAAAACAACATCAAAGGCTCACAAAGGAGAAGGCTCCCTTGGGTTCTCCCCCTTCTGGGCGGCCCCACGTTCTTAGGAAACCTGTTTTCTGAGTTGCTTGGATGAATCTCTAGTGCCTCTTCGTACAAACTCGGGAAACTTCCGGGACGTGTTCTCGTGTGTTCTCTTACGACACGAAGTTGTAGTTCACGTAGGTTGCTTTGCATTTTGCTTTTTAAAAAATACGTATCCGGGGAGGCTTTCCCATCGGCACACTTTGCAAGCTCCCTTTGGGAAGCGACCAGCTTCCTGCCGTGGAGCTACCGTGGAGCTGGTGGTGGATGCCGGCCTACCAACTCTGGGAAGCAGGTGCACTGTGTCTCGTACGCGCGTGTTATTCTTTGTAGACACGTGCAGGAGTATCTGGTGTTGTTCTTTGTAGACACGTGCAGGAGTATCTGGTGTTATTCTTTGTAGACACGTGTAGGAGTTTCTGCAGTGTGAATTCTCGGAGGTCAGCTGCAGGGTCCTGGGGTCAGATGCCTTTGGCACATCATGCCAGATGTCTCATCTTGGGGGGGTGCCTCTTTTGCATATACATCAGCAATAAAGTAGAACCCCAATATTTTTTTCTTACTATTTATTTATTTGAAAGTCAGAGTTACACAGAGGGAAGGAGAGAGGGAGGCAGCGAGAGTGGCAGAGAGAGCGAGTGAGCGCACGCGCACTTCCATCTTCCATCTGCTGGTTCACTCCCCAGTTGGCTGCAACTGCCGGAGTTGTGCCGATCGGAAGCCAGAAGCTTCCTCTGGGTCTTCCACGCGGGTAAAGGGGCCCAAGGACTTGGGCCATCTTCTGCTTTCCCAGGCCATAGCAGAGAGCTGCATCGGAAGTGGAGGAGCAACTGGTCCTCAAGCCGGCATCCATATGGGATGCCGGCACTGCACGCAGAGGCTTAACCTGCTATGCCACAGTGCCAGACCCAGAACCCCAATATTTTTATGAGCTTTTCTACTACAGTGTGTTATCAGACATTTGGATCTTTGTTAATTTTTTGAGTTTTAAAGATTTATTTATTTGAAAGGCTGAGTACCAGAGAGGGAGAGACAGAGAAAGAAATTTTCCATTTCCTAGTTCACTCCAAAAACGGCCATAATGATTGGGGCTGGGCCAGGCTGAAGCCAGGAGCCCTGTCTAGGTCTCCCATGTGGGTGCAGGGACACAAGGACTTGGGCCATCTTCTGCTGCTTTCCCAGGTGCATTAGCAGGGAGCTGGATTGGAAGCAGAGCAGCTGGGATTTGAACTGGCGCCCATATGGGATGCTGGTGTCACAAGCGGTGGCTTCACCTGCTATGCCACAGCACTGGCCCCAGATTTTTGTTTTTCAGATGGCTTCATTGAGACATAAAGGACATGAAATAATGGCAGAGTTTTAAGGCTTATGATTGGGTTCCTGAGTTTTGGCATGTATACATGTGAAACCAGCACCGCAATCCAGATAGTGTAAAAACCCGTTACCCCACGGAGTTCTGGTCTGAGCGGATCTGCTTCCTGTCGCCATGATGTTCGCATTTGCAGGGTTTTTATGCAAGTGCCTGGGTTTTGCCATCTCACGTTGTTTTTGGAGTTGCCTGTGTATGTAACAACTGTTCTTTAGTGCTGACGTGTTTCCTTTTTTAAGATTTATTTTATTTGAAAGGCAGGGTTAGAGAGAGAGCGAGCGAGCGAGCGCTTGCATCAACTGGTTCACTCCCCAAATGGCTACAATGGATGGAACTTGGTCAAACCAAAGCCAGGAGCTTCTTCTGGGTCTCCCACATGAGTGCAGGGGCCCAAGCACTTGGGCCATCTTCCGCTGCTTTCCCAGGCCATAGCAGAGAGCTGGATCAGAAGAAGAGCAGCTGGGACTTGAACTGGCGCCCACATGGGATGCTGGCACTGCAGGTGGCGGTTTTACCTGCTATGCCGCAGCACCGGCCCCATCTTTTTATTCTTAAAAAGCCTCTTAGGGTGTGGGGTGGGCATCATGGCACAGAGCATCAAGCCACTGCGCTAAGTCCTGGCTTCCCCACTTCCAGTCCAGCTGCTGGTTAATGAACACCCTGGGAGGCAGCAGATGATGACTTTAGTACTTGGATCCCGTCTGCCCATGGGGGAGGCTCCTGGCTTCTGTCTGGGTGTGACCCTGTGTGGTGATTTCAACTGTGTTTTGTACGTCCTCCTTCCTATTATAATTAGACTCTAATTTTGTAATTAATTAGCTGCTTTGCATAATGCTTTGTCTGCGTTCTCGTTACCCTAGTCAAGCTATTTAAATTCCTCGCATATCTGGCTCAGTTATCTCTATGAAGTTGCAAGAAAGTACACGGTCTGCCTCCCAGCAGCTCAGTGTCTTTAAGAAGCTTTGTCCTTTTACCTGGCAAGATGAGAATGACGCGTGATGATGCGAGAAAAAACATTTTATTTCTATAATGTAACCTGTACATAAGTTACATGTACATGATTTACTTGGAAGGCAGAGCGACATAGGAGAGCGAGCGAGATCTTCCATCTGCTGCTTCACTCCCCAGATGGCTGCCACAGCCAGGCGCCAGGAACTCCCTGGGGGCTTCCACGTTGGCGGCAGGGGACTAAGCGCTTGGGCCATCCTCTGCTACCTTCCCAGGAGGGTTAGCGGGAAGCAGCACAGCCGGGACTTGAACCAGTGCTCCGATATCGGATGCCGGCGTCACAAGAGGTGGCTTCACCCTCGCCTGTGCGGGAACGTAACGTTTTCCATTCTTAGGTCTGTTTTTGTGATTTGCCACCTCTTGGCCTTTGCTCAGGCACTGCCTGGGTGGGCTGCGGGCCGCACTGCAGGGGTGGGTAGGGGCGGTGTCCCGCTCACTGTGTGCGTTGCGGTCTCACTGTGTGAGCAGGGCCCCACTGGGGGCGCAGTGGCTGCGCTGCTTGGTGGGCCGTCTGGCAACTCTGGAGGTGCCCGGATGCTGAGGGGGGTCGTGTGCTGTCTACACCAGCGACGCCTCTCATGCTCACCCCCTCCCCTGCCGGGTGTGTTTTCTCGGAGGGCCAGGGTTATGAAGTGGGGGAATGCACCCCGTGTTCCCAACTTTGCCGGAGAGGGCTGTGTCTGTGTGCGGAGGGTACTTTGCTGAGTGCCTGGGGGGACGTGCGGCGGGAACCCTGGAAGGCCAGCTTCTCCCCGCCTCCAGCGTCCAGCGAGCGTGAGCTTAAAGCAGGGCTCGCGCGTGCCCAGGAGTCCCCCCAGCCGAGCCTCATCGGCCTTTGTTTGCATGAAAGGAAAGTCACGTAATTGCTCTCTGGGCACATTTTCCTGATGACTTGGCTGCGGGCTGGTTGATTTCATTGTCCTGTGGCCAGGAGGAAGCAGAGGGACAAAGGCTGGGGTGGGGTGCCCAGGGGCTCGGTGAGTCACCAGGGCCAGCGTGGAGCGCCCAGGTGTGGCTCCTCCCACCCACAGGCACTGGGGGGCTGGCCGGGGACAGGGTAGAGGCAGGGCCGGGGTGGGGCTCGGCGCTAGCTCATGCCATGGCCACCAGTGAAGTGGCCTGGGACGAGGTCTTGCATCCCAGTGTCCCGGTCCCCTGGTTTGTTGATTCACATCCATCTGTAGAAAGTGCTTCGGTCAAGGTTACTGTTCTTGCTTCGAAACTGGAAACTCTGCCCTCGCACCTGCTTGCCTTCCCCGAGATGAGTGCACCAGCCAAGCCTATCCTTTTTTTTTTTTTTTCTTTGCTGGAATTGTCCGGAAAATCCCCAGAAAGGGAGGAGCATAGACTTGCCTTCCACAGCCCGGATGCTCTGGTCCAGCAGAGAGCGGGAGGGAGGAGCCCCCACCCCTGCTCCCGCGAGCGGAGGACACAGCTGGGGAGGTGGAGGCCCCAGTGCGGCACAGTGGCTCAGGCAGCCTCGCCGTGCACAGCAGTGGGGATAGAACCTTCTGGAAACTGTCTTCATGCGTCTGGGAGGCTGCTCTTCTGTGCTGGGGCCCTCGGGTCGCTGGACTCGGGTGAATGGGGGGACAGCTGCTCTCTTGGGTCACGAGGTGCCAGTCACTTGCCCAGATGCCTCCCTGCCCCTACCCCAGGCACGGGAGAATCCTGGGGCCCCACCCAGCGGAACTTCCTGGCTGGTGGGTGCAGAGGGGCGATGGATTGCAGGGGCCATCCTCCATCCCAAAGGCAGGGGGCGCTGTGGACACCCTGGAGCCCGGAGGTGCTCCCAAGGAAGGGATGTGTGGTTTCATGCTACACGAGGCAGATACGTGAGGCTGCGCGCCGCCCCCTGTCACCTGTCCCCCTCTCCGGCCCCAGGTGTCTGGCTGCCCAGCCTGTGCGTCCTGCTCGTGGTGTCTCGCACCTGGGGAGTGCCCTCCCTCCGCCCACTCCTGTCACTCAGTTTCTCCCCTGGTCCCTGTGGATGACTGCCCCAGTGATGGTCGGATCCTGGGCAGCATGCACTTGTCTTGATTTCAACAGGTGACTTTATTATGAACATGCGCTTGCTGTTTTTAAAAGGAACCCAAGCTAACCCCTGCAGTCCCACACGCCAGAGAGCGTTATTTCAGCTGTTCCAGATTTTTCTGTGCGTATACAGACACGCGTAAGCTTTTGACAGTTCGCTGCCTTTTTTGCTGCCTGTGCTTCCGTGCGGCACACAGAGGCCTTCCTGGTGACCCTACGTTGCAGGATCTCTGGTTTGATGGCACAGAGACGGCTTCTTTTTTTTTTTTTTTTGCAACCGCAGACAGTGTGCAGCTGAACGTGTGTGGTCCTTGCACACGCGCTCCCGTGTAGCACGGGGACGGATTCCTCGAAGGGGAATGGCTGGGTGAGACGATCGGCCTGAAGATGTCGGGTGGACGTCCCCAGCACGTCCCCGGAGCGGGCACTCCTCCGCTGTAGACCGTGAATCCGCTCACTGACGGATGACCCTCCAGAGCCGGTGGGCTGCGCTTCCACCCGGGGAGTGTGGGCCGCTTGCCGGGGCTCTTGTGTCCCCCAGGCCACCTCAGCCCTCACGCGGCCAGGCCGAAGCCAGGCGCGTGCAGCCCCACCCCGGGAGGACGGGGACCATCTTGCTTTCCCAGCACATGAGCTGAATAGGAAGCGGAGCAGCCGGGACTCAAACCAGAGTCTTGTCTAGGATGCGGCGTCCCAGGTGGCAGCTTAACCCACAACACCAGCCCCACAGTGCTTTATTTGCAAAGTTTCTTTGCCTGTTATTTAAAAATGTCTTTATTTCCGTATTAGCCATTTCTGAGACGTTACGCACATTCCCAGGGCTGCGCGACCATCACCGCCAGCCCCATCCAGCCACAGAACTTTTCCTCTTGCAAAACAGATTTTACAGATTTTTTGACGTTTTATTCATCTGAAAGGCAGAGTTACAGAAAGAGAGGGAGAGACGGGGGAGAGAGAGCGAGAGTTTCTTCCGTTCACTGGTGGCCAGTAACAGACGGCCCAGATGGCTGTAACAGCTTGGGGCTGGGTCAGACAGGAGTCAGGAGCTTCATCCGGGTCTCCCACGTGGGTGCAGGGATCCAAGGACTTAGGCCATCTTCTCCACCAGGCCATAAGCAAGGGCTAGATGGGAAGTGGAGCAGCCAGGACACAAACCGGTGTCCATGTGAGATGCTGGCACTGTAGGCAGCAGCCTAATCCACTGAGCCACAGTGCTGGCCCCGAAACGGAGGTTCTGTGTATGTCAGCCACTAACTCACTGCCTCGTGCCCCAGCCACCTGTGCACTCTGAGCCTCTGACGAGGGGCCTCCTGTGAGTGGAATCATACAGGCTTTGCCCTTCTGTGCCGAGTGACTTAGCGTGACATCTGCAGGGTTTGTCGGAACACAGCGAGCTGGCGTCTCCGTCCCTGCGAGGCCCGGTGGTGCCGCGGTGTGGGGTGGTGGGCTGCCCTGTAGCCCTGTGTCAGTCACCCGTCAGTGGGTGCCCGGATTGCTCTCACCTTTTGATTCTTGGATAATATTGCTGTGTTTATTTTTTTTTGTTTTATTTTCTACTTGTGAAAGTACTATGTCCTGACAAACTCGCACATCACGCATAAGCACGTAGGAGCTGGAGTCCCCATTTCTGTGTGTGAAGACAGTAACCAGCGCTCACAGCTCCGCGTCTTGTCTTTCTGGAATCTTCTTTAGGTGGGCACCGAAACAATTTTTGAAAGTGGAATTACCGCCTCCACGGGGTCAATACTTGTTAAACTCTTAATTTTGATCTGATTCCAAGTCCCACGAAAGTTGCAAGACTCGGGAAGAGAATTCCCGTGTGCTTTGCACGCCTGCCTTCTGCCATCTGTCTGTCCGTCCCCCTGCGCCCCGGAGCTGCAGACGGCAGACGTGCGTCTCCTGAGGCGCGAGGGCGCAGTCCCACCGGCCCAGGAACGCGGCGCCGCCGCGCCGTCCGCAGAGCCCGCGTGGCCGTCCCCACCGTCTCGCGGCATTGCTCTCCAGCAAGGCACCCTCGGGTTTTCTCCGTGCTGGTGGGCCTGGAAGTGCGTCGCCCTGCCTTGATCTCGCTCCTTGCGGAGCGCACGCTCGGACGTGCACTTCCGTGACGCTCTGGTTTCTGAAGGGCAGGGCCAGTTACGTCGCGAATTCTGCCTTTGTGGACCTTGCCGATGCTTCCTCCTGATTGGACCCAGGGTAGGCCCTCTTGGCAAAGCCACCGCCCACCCCACAGGGGGAATCGGTCTTGTCGGAGGCTATGTATGTAAGGGGGTATGTATCGCCCTTTCTCCTTACAGGAGATTTTAACTTTGGCCACTTGCTCTAACTCGTGTCTATTCTAAAATATTTGTTTTTCCTCCTGGCGTTAAAAAAAAAATGTTTATGAGGCCGGTGCTGTGGCTCACTTGGCTAATCCTCCGCCTGTGGCGCCGGCATCCCATATGGGCCCTGGGTTCTGTCCCGGTTGCTCCTCTTCCAGTCCAGCTCTCTGCTGTGGCCTGGGAGGGCAGTGGAGGGTGGCCCAGGTGCTTGGGCCCTGCACCCACATGGGAGACCAGGAGGAGGCTCCTGGCTTTGGATCGGTGCAGCTCCTGCCGTAGTGGCCATTTGGGGGGTGAACCATCGAATGGAAGACCTTTCTGTCTGTCTCTCTCACTGTAACTCTACCTGCCAAATAAATTAAAAAAAAAAAAAAAAAGGTTTAGCAAGTTGAAACTTATACTTGGTGAAATGTGCCCGTCTTAAGTGGACAGGCTGTCCATCCGTGTAACCGACAGCACGGTCAAGGTCCTCCCGTATTGTTTGTCGTCCCTTTTTAAATTAAAACTGTGACTTGCACATCTTGTCCAGTGGAGACGTTTCTGGAGAGTGCTTTATGGAAAACGCCAGAATGTTCCTGAAGGCCAGCGCGGAGCCTTGCAGACCTGAGACCCGGGTCCCATTAGCCGTGTAGGGGACCTTGTGCACTCTGTCTGCCCACCGTGTCGTCTCGGGAACGGAGTCTCCGAACCCCCTCAGAGCTCACGCCAATGACTAAAATCGAGTTGTAAAAAAAGATGAACAAGCCAGCTAAGAAAAATCAGCCAAGGACGGGCCCTGCTCCCCACAGGGAGGAAGAGGGTCTTTTGTGGGGCCAAAACACGAGACGAGATGTCCAGCTTCTCCGGTGATCAAAGATACGCGGTCAGAGCCGCAGGGAGATGTGTTCCGCTATCAGCTTGGCGGGGATTAAAATGCGTAACGCGCCTTCGTGCCGGAGAGCGGGCGTCCCGCGCCGCGTTGATGGGAGTGCGTGTGCGCTGAGCGTGCGGGGCCTCCCGGTAAGGTGGACACAGCCCAGCAGCCGCCAGTAGGGCCCAGCCCCGGCGGCCGTGCCACGGAACGCTGGGCAGGAAAGGAAGGAGGACGCTCTGTCCTCGCCTGGAAAGGGGCCCACGCGGCGCGTGGAGGGGCTGGCCTGTGGCAGAGCAGCTGAAGCTGCCGCACGTGGGCGCCGCTCTGCTGCGACCCAGCTCGCGCCCATGGTCCGGGGAAAACAGTGTTCGATGGCCCGAGTCTGTGCGCCCCTGCACCCACCTGGGAGACCCGGAGGAAGCTCCTGGCTTTGGCCTGGCTCCGCCCTAGCTGTTCTGGCCGCTGGGGAAGTGAACCAGTGGATGGAGGATCCCTCTGCCTCTGTCTCTTCCCCCTCTAACTCTGACTTTCAAATACATTCAGCTAAAAAAGAAAAACCAAAACAGCGCGTTGCGTCTCCGGTTCCTTTCTGTGCGGACATTGTTCCACCTCAGCACCACCACGATGCCTGGCAGCCTTAGGTACCGCTCCAGCCGCGGCCATGCTGTTTTTGGGAGGTGAAACAAATGATTTTTCTCGGAGTTGAGCTTCCTAAGACCGTGATGTTCTGGCACGTTCCAGGGGTGGTACACACGCCAAGGGGCCACTCTTGGTATAGCTAATACTTCCCAGGGGCCAGAGTTTGTAGTGCAGAGGGTTAACCTGCAGCCTGCAAGACCAGCATCCCACATGAACGCTGGTTCGAGTCCTGGCTGCTCCACTTCTGACCCAGCTCCCTGCTGACACTCCTGGGAAAGCAGCAGAGGACGGCCCAAGTGCTTGGGCCCCTGGACCCTCATGGGAGACCTGGACGGAGCTCCTGGCTTCACCCTGGCCCATCCCTGGCCATTGCAGCCACTGGGAGAGTGAACCAGTGGATGGAAGACCTTTCCCTCTGTCTCTGTAACTCTGTCTCTTAAAAATAAAGGATGGTGGGGAGCAGCAAAGAATCACTGACAAAACGACGCGTGAGCTCTGCTTTAGGTCTGGTGGGAAAGAAACAAGCATGTGTCTAATTGTAGGAGCTCCAGGGCAGCAAGGTTCGTTTATTCATTCAACAAACACTGCTAAGCAGCCGCTGTGAGTCGGACACTGGTTGAGGCCAGAGCTCCGACCGCCTTCACCAGAAGCAAATGATTCCTGGGCAGTGTTTGGGGGGGGGGGCAGCGGGAGCCGGCAGCTCGCCCGTGTCACCCTGATCCTAACAGGAATGGCTGACAGCATCGGGCAGCAGCTCCGGGAGCTCGAGGGCTCTGCTTTGCCCGGAGCATCCAAGCCGCAGGTGCCACGTCGGAGGCGCCCGTGTGTGGAGTCTGAAGTAACACAGTGCAGCCGTGGAGTCAGGGCTCCACGAGTAACAGGCTGCACGCATGGGAGGGCAGTCTGACAAGGACCCGTCCACGTGTGCAGACACACAAGGTGGCAGGAACGTGGGAGAGCCACGAGGGACAGCGCGGGACCTCAGGCTGGGGGGAGGAGTGGGGTTACTGGCACCGGACTCTCTCGCCCTCTCTGATCTCTGGGAGCTCCCCGGGAGGCAGAGGGCAGAGAACCTGCAGCCGGTGCCCCAAGCGTCCTGCACGCGCACATGTTGGCGTGTCTCTCCAACCCCCAGGGACCCCGTCCTTGACACGCATCAGGTCAAGTCCACAGCCGCTGCATGAGCTAAGCCCAGGCCACGGAGATTCAGGAGAGCCCGTTAACTGCCCTTCTAGGAAGTGCTGCCCGTCGGTGGGCGTGGAAACGCAGGCCAGGCCACAGGGTCCAGACCGCAGCCTGGCCTGGTGCCCAAGACCTGGCGTCTGCAGTCCACGTGCGGGCTGAATCTGGGGGGCGTGCACAGATGGCTTCTCTGGGCCTTAGCTTGCCCATCTATAAAATGAAGCGAAATCGCTTGGGGATTTTTGTGAGATTTAAATGGACAACGGTATAAGGATGTTTGAAACTTCATAGGTGCAGGAAAAAACAAAACAACCTCGCCTCAAGGGACCCATGCAAGTGCTAAGTCTCTGGAAATGTGCTGAGACCCTCAGTGTGCTCCCCTGAGAGGGGAGGGGTGGTTGTCCATTTGTTAACTATGATATACTTGTTTTTCCAGACTCTGACCGTGAACTTGTATTACTTTGCCATCAGGAGAGCTTGTCACTACCCTCCTTCTCTTCCTATTTTTTTAAGATTTATTTGAAATGCAGAGGGAGAGAGGGGGAGGGAGATCTCTTCTAACTGCTGGTTCACTCCCTAAATGGCCACCATGGCTGGGGCTGGGCCAGGGTGAAGCCAGGAGCTTCTTCTGGGTCTCCAGTGTGGGTGCAGGGGCCCAAGCACTTGGGCCGTCCCCCGCTGCTTTCCCAGGTGCATTAGCCGGGAGCTGGATGGGAAGTGGAGCAGCTGGGACTCGAACTGGCACCCAGATGGGATGCGGACATTGCAGGCGGCGGCTTAACCAGCTACGCCCTGACGCCGGCCCCTCTTCCTTGCTTTTATGAGGGGCTTCTCTGCTTCAGTTTCTCTGTCAGAGCCAGGGCCCCTGGGCTCCGTGCTCTCAGTGGCCAGTTGGTCAGTGCCTGCAACACTAGGTGACCGTGACCGTGGGCCCTGCGTCCAGTCTCTGCACACCCGAGCAGCCTCCTGGGAGCTGTGAGATGCGGCGAGGGGGCCGAGGCGAAGCTGTGGCTCCTCCGACTCCGCAGACCTCGCTCCCGGTTCCCCTGCTTGCCGGTTGGGGTTCTGATGGACGAGCTCCCTGCCCTGGAGCAGGCTCTCTTGCTCTTACATGAGTGGGGCCTGGCCGGCTGTGCGCATCGGCAGGAATCCCGCCCGCTGCGTGCTACCCGGCCTTTCTAGACAGGAGAACCGAGGCTCGGAGAAGTCGAAGCAACCTGGCCCAAACCAAGCAATTGGTGATCGGTGACGTCATGCCAAGTTGAGCCGTGGTGCCTCCAAGCCCTGTGCCGGGCTTTCCCCGCACTTTCTGAGGCCTCCCGTATGTTTCCTGGGGACCGAAAGTTTCCTTTTTCTGATTGGAAACACCGTGAGAAGGTGTGGGGTAGGCAGACGGCTTCCACGCGTCCTGGTGTCCTCCACTGCGTGTCCTGGTGCAAGCTCGTCCCTGGCATCGGGCCCTCTGTCGCCCGTCCTCCACGGCTGCCCCCGTGTCCCGCCGTGGCCCCCTTTTCCCATGGTTCCCCCGCTGCGACTCGCAGCAGCTGTGCCGCCGAGGGCAGCTCCTTATTCAGAGCGCTTTTTTCTGTTTGCCCTCCTTCCTCGGGCCGGTTTCCCAGAAGTGGAACTACTGGTTCCTCGTGTGTGCGGCCTCTTCACACCCCGCTGCCAAGTAGCCCCCCACGGTGGCGTCCCTGCCCACTTCCCACTCTGACCGGCTCCTTCTCTTCTCTCCCAAGCCTCATAAAGAGAATGGCTCAGAGCGTGGTGGAAGTCCTGGAGGACTCGAAGGGGAAAGTCCAAGAGAACCTCCTGGCCAATGGAGGTAGGTGCTGACGGCCGCTGGGGGACACCAGGCCCAGCCACTTGGCGCTCACCCGGCTGCAGCCCTGGCGGAGCCCGCCCTGATCTGCTGAGTGGGCTGAGTGCCCAGAGCTCAGTGGCGCTGCCGAGTCTTGGGTCGGTTACGCCTGCATGGCTCCGGTGCCTCGATCTGGCCAGCTTTGCCGCTCACGCCCCCCGTGTCTCAGCTTGGCTTCCTGCGTCTGATAACCCTGCCTTCTTGTGTTGCAGGTCTGAAGGAGAAAATGAAATGTCTAAAGAGTAGGTTGGGCCCGCTTGCCGTGTGTCGCTCAGTGTGACCCACTTGCTGTGCGTGCTTGGTGTGACCCTGCATGTCCCCGGGAGGCTGGGTGCCGGTCGGGTCTCGGGGCTGCGGCAATTTCTCAAGTAACAACCTCGTAGCTTGATCACGCACCCGTACGGCACAGACGGCCAGGGTGCTGTTCCCTTGCCCGTCTTTCTGGGTCGCCCTGCCTCCCCCAGGCAGCCCTGCAATCATGAGCACCCTGGCTCTGCGGGGTTCCCCAGGGAGCTTCTGCGTCCTCGCCCGGACGACTGTCCCCAGGCTCCCTGCTGCCTGCTCTGAGGCTGTCCTGTGTGCTGTACCTTCACTGTGGCCAGTCCAGGTGGGGCTGGGAGAAGGGGGCCGTTTGCTTCGGGGTTTTTTCCAGGCTGCTCCAATGGATGCATTAAACAGGGGTGACCCTAGGGCAAAGAGAAGTCTTTACAGATGGGAAGTTCCCAGTGCCTTCCCGAACGTGAGCTCTTTGTCACACTGGCGCTCACTGCTCCTCCTAATAGAAGCTTTGTCCAACGGCCCAGCTGATCCTGTCTCCCAGCAGGTGACTTGTAGGGCCCTGGGCTGAGCTGCTGGTGAGCACATTCATGCCCCCCCCCATCCTTCCTCCCTTTTCAAAACAAATAGTCTTTTTAAGAAATCTGCTTATTTGCATTTTATTTGAAAGGCAGAAAAAAACAGGAAGAGATACTCTGCAAACACCCAAGCAGGACAAGGTCAGGTGGGAGCCGAGAGCCTAGAACTCAACCCAGGCCTCCCACATGGTCAGCAGGGACCCAGTGCCTGAGCCATCACTACTGCCTCCCAGGTGCACGTCAGGGGTAGAGCCAGAACTTGAACCCAGGGCCACTTCTCTACAAAAAAAAAGCCTGGTATTTGGGGCATGGAAATTTACATTAAGAGTGGCCACAGGGTGCTGGTTCAAGTCCCGGCTGCTCCACTTCCAATCCAGCTCCCTGCTGATGCGCCTGGGAGGGCAGCAGAAGATGGCCCAAGGGCTCGGGCACCTGCACCCCTGTGGGAGACCCAGGTGAAGCTCCTGACCCAGCACTGGCCGTGTGACTATTTGGAGAGTGAACCAGTAAGTCGAAGATTTTCCTCTCTGACTCTCCCTCTTTCTCTGTAACTCTGCCTCTCAAATAAGTAAATAAATCTTCAGAGTGGCCGCCGTACTCACACTTCTGCTCTAAATGCATGCCCCTTAGAGCTGGACGTGGCTGTTGCGTGGTAGCTATCCCCAGGCACGTGGCTCCAACCCCGAGAGACGGCCGCCTCTGTTCTCAGGGGAGGGAACCTCCTGCACGGTGGGTGCCAGCGACTTCCAAGGCGGGAGTTTCCAGAGGGCGCTCTGTGAACCAGCCCCGAGCAAAGGCCGGGGGCGGCGGCGGCGGCACCTGTGCCAGCCCAGTGCACGGTGGCTTGGGCAAGGCTCTGAGAAGTCCTGCAGGCCAGAGGCCTCTCCAGAGCTGCCCCGTGTGACCTGGAGGACACCGCCCATGACCTAGTGATTGACAGGGTCACCCAGGGGGCCTCGGTGCCCCCTGCAGGTGGGGTCTTGCGGGGCGGTTTGGGGTGCTGTCGTCATGGAGCAGCGTGCACCCCGACCTTGGCGAGTCTCCTGTCCGCTTCCCTCGCCCACCTGTGCGTGGACGGAGCGGCGGTCACCGTGTCGGCTCTCGGGTTTCCTTGGGCTCCTTCCTTTTGCGTCCTTTGCCTCCCGCTGAGCGTGGAGCAGGGCAGTGGTGGTGGATTGCTGAGCCGGACGTCGCCGTGGCCTCTGGGGCTGGCAGGGCGGCGGGTCTCGGCCCTGCGCTCTGCCGCCTGGCCCTGTTTGGGTTCTCACCTGAGCCTGTGGTTGCTCAACAGGTGCGGGCTGTGCCCGGCGTGTTTGGTTTTGGTCTGAGTCATGGTTCGCTCTCCCAGGCCATCTGCTCTGGCCCTGCCTTCCCGACTCCAGCCTGGGCGCAGGAGGCCGGGTCTGTCCTTTCTGGGCAGAGGAGAGAGAGCTGCAAGGCTGGGAGGTACAGGGAGCCTGGGGGAAGCCGAGGTGTCTGTGCACAGTGTTCCGCCCCACGGCACCAGTGTGCGCAGGTGCAGGGCCCTTGCGTGTGTGCCCCGGGCCAAGGCTCGGTGTCTGGCACTGGTGCTGGGGTCAGGGACGTAGGAGCAGAGGTGAGGAGAAGAGGAAGGGAGGGGGGACCACAGTCACAAACCTCAGGGTTTCAGGAGCCTCCTGCCTTGTCTAATGTCCTCTGGCGCATGGGTCGGACGGAGCGCGTGCTGGGCCCTGGGAGCTGATGTGACACAGGTGCAGCCGGGCCCTCCAGGAGCTCACAGGGTAGGGCCCGGGCTCATGTGCCACACAGCAGGCCGGCTGAGTCCAGTGGCACCGGCAGGGCTCCTGGAGGGGAGGGCAACGCCATGAGGAGCTGGGACGGTGGAGTGCACGAGGCGAGGACGTGGTCGGATTTTGCAGCCTCATGGTGCCAGTCGCCCTGGTCACCTGGTCACCGGGATTTCTGTCAAGGTCCTGCGCGTTTTCTGGGCACGTCTCCTCGCAGGGCACCGTGGCGGGCTGTGGGACACCCAGTGGTGCCCTCAAGAGGCTCAGCAGTGGCCGGGCAGAGTCCCAGTGTCACAGAGCTCAGGGACCTCCCAGAGGAGCCGGGCTCCCTGCGCCCTGGGTGTTGAGGGGTGGGGGTGGCAGCGAGGAGCCCAGCATGACTTGGCTGGGGTGGGGGCTTCATGGAGGAGGCCCACACCTGCCCTCAAGGCTGCCCAGAGCCGGCTCCCTGGCAGGTGGACTGGGCCTTGGCCTGCGCCTGCCCACGGTGGGGTTCAGCACGTGGGTCTGCCGCAGGAGGGCCCCTCATGGCCTTCCTGTCCAGCCTCTGACCGCAGCCCCCATTGTCCTCTGGCCATCTCCCTGGGCCCGAGTCCGTCCACGATGTCACGTCCCCAGCTGGGTAGCAACTGCAAGGCTGACCCAAGTCTGCCTCCGCCTGCTCGTCGCTGTCCCTGGACGCCGTGCACTGTGAGGGCTGAACAGCACAGCTCCGGAGGCCGGAGGCTCAGGACCAGGTCCCCAGCCCACGCCGTGTCCTCAAGCGGCCTTCCCTGGGCGTGTGCGTGTGGACACAGAGTGTGGCTGAGCTCTGGGGCCCCTGTTTATGAGGGCATGAGTCCTGCAGCACCAGGACTCCGCCCCCAGTGCCCTAGGGGTATCCAGTCCACAGGCGCTGACTCAGCCCTAATCCCAGAGCCTGTGACGTAAATGTACAAACCCAGTCCTCTCCCAGCCTGGGAAATCTGGGAAGTTTCTGGAGCAGGGACGGCTGAGGGCAGCGACCGTGTCCCCTTGCAGCCCTGCCGTGCCCTTCTGCCAGGCGGACGGGCAGGGTGAGGGCTCTTTGTGCGTGTCGCGCTCTGTGGTGGCGATTACGTAATGGCCGTGTGCCAGGGCGTCCCATCCGCAGAGTGGCAGTGATGAGGGCTCTGAGCGGAGCCGAGCAGGAAGTTGACCCGGGTGACTCGCGTGTCCCGGCCTCGGGAAGTGGCCATGTGCCCTCCGAGACTGCCGGGTGCCACCACCGTCCGTTTTCGCGAGGCCATTCGGGTGGATGGTTCTGTCCCAGGTCGGTCCCCTCCAAGTCCTGTTCAGTTCCCCTCTGCCCACACGCCAGACCCTGGCCTGCCGCACGCTGAGCTCACCTCTTCTCACCTCTGCCCCTCCCCCCCCAGACACTCAGCCTGGGGAGCTGGGTGTCACCAGGCTGCTCGGTGGGTCCTCCCTCCACGTTCCCCAGGGCTGCTTCAGCACCCCATCGGCTCCACATCCCCCTCCCACAGCCTCCTCGGCTTCTGTGAGCACCAGTGCCACTGGCCGGCCCCTCGCTGCCTGGCTGGCCCTGGGGGCTTGGATGGTGACCCCGTCAGCACCATCTGTGTCCTGCTCTTGGCACGTAACGGGGCTGAGGGGCTGGGGTCCTGCATTGGCACTCGTGTAGGATAACTTGCAGGTGCGACCCTCACGGCCCGTGCTTGCCCTGCTGCCCAGCCTCCGTCTACCCGCCCGTTCCACCAGCTTCCCCCGGTGACTCCTGGGGCCCATGGCACTGCCAGTGCTCCTTGCCTGCATCGCAGGCCCCTTGGGTAGCTCCCTCGCCTTCAGTCTCTGGGGGCTGCCATGGTACCACCCTGCGCCCTCCCTGGTTCCCCACACGCCCTGTCTGTCGCCAGCTCTCCGGCTTGCTGGAGGCTGGCGCTTGCCCAGCTGTCTTCCAGTAGACTGTGAGAGCTTGAAGCTGGGTGGGGGAGGGTGTCCTCTGTCCAGCAGGGTGGACACATGGTGAGGGTGACTGCCTGTCAGGAACGGTGACCGTCCCCTGCCGTGTGCCCGGCGACGGGCTGGGAAGCATGGCTGGCACACAGCTGGGGCCAGAAACCCACCCGGGACGGGATGGTGGTCCCTGCAGGGCTGGGGGGCTTCTGGGGACTCCTGTAGCCCTCAACACCTGCCACGTCGCCTCTTGGCCTTGGAGCAGGCACGTTGAAGGGAACGAGGAAGGCAGCCGGCTCGGGGACGCGCTCTGAAAGTGGTGGGGCGAATCTGAGCTCAGTCCCTCGGCGAGACAGCTCCCCGTGGCTCAGGCGAGGGGCTGCGCTGGTTCCTCGCCTGCCCGAGGTCCGTCCAGTGTCGTGTGTGTCTGACCTCAACTCCGCTCGCTTCTCCCCCACACAGAGCCCCAAGCACCCCGAGGACGGCAGGGGCTTTGTTTTTGGTGAGAGAAATGGGCAAAAGGGAAGCAGTGCGTTGTGCTCTCTGTAGACGTGAGGACTCGGGCTGAGTTGGCGCTGTAGCAGCAGCCAGCCCGCGCTCCATCTTGTCTGATCTCAGAAGCCAAGCGGGGCTGGGCCCCGGGAGCTCTTGGGTAGCAGGAGGACACACACTGGAAAGTGCGCGTCCACGCCCGCTGGCACACGCCGTCGCAGCAGCAGCATTTTGCTGTTCACGATGCGTGCGGGGGCTTCGCAGTGCACGTTGGAACTGCCTGGTGCTGGGCCTCAGGAGTCAAGGGGACGCTCCTCCTGCAGGCGGTGGCCTCCGTGACGGGCCCTGGGCTGTGTGGTTTTCGAGGCTGGCTGCTGGATCTCCAGCCTGCCTTTGGGGTACCATGAGACCGGGCAGTGTGACCAAGCGGCTGGCACAAAGGCAACAGTTGTCCACACAGCAGAGCCTAGGGTGGCAGCCCCCCGGGGGGAGCACCTGGGGCACCGAGGTGCACCTGCTCCAGGGCCCCTGGCTCTGTCTGCTGCTGTGGTTTGCAGAGGGGCATGAGTTCTGCCGCCCTGGGGTGTGTGTGCCATTCCGGAGCCCCAGGTCTGAACACCGGCATTAACTGATGGCTTCCTTGGGGTGGGCGGTGACGCGGGGCCCAGGGCTTCGCGGTTTGGTCTAGGGAGACGTGGAGAGCTGCACTCATGGGCTGTACCGTGTCTCTGTTCTTCCAGTTGACCTGACGTCTTTCGTGACTCACTTCGAGTGGGACATGGCCAAGTACCCTGCAAAGCAGCCACTGGCGGGCGTGGTGGACACATTGGCAAAGGTGAGAGGGATGGAGGGTGGCCCCTGGTGCCGCAGAAGCAGAGCTGGCTGTGCTGGGGCCTCCGGGTTTCTGTGCTGGGGCCTCCCTCTGTGGCCCAGGCGAGGTCAGGGCTGTGGGTTTCTGGGCAGCCCTGGACAGGAAGGGGGTCGCCCAGCCTCCCCACCCCTCTCGTGCCTACCACCCAGAAGGCTGGTCTCCAGGACACTCCCCACTGTGGGGGTCGGGGGGCTGAGCCCCCAGTGTTGGCGCCCACAGGCGCTCGGCCCCGCGCTGCTCTGCCCTCGGGAACCTGACGCCCCGCCCCTGGGTGACTTTATCAGCAAAAGCGCTCGCTTCAGTGGAGTTTGTGAGCCAGCTCCCCAGGCTGCTGTCTGCTGATCCATGGCCCGGGTCCCTGGGGACTTCCCCGTCCTCCCGATGGCCTGGCCCCACTGCCGCGGCACACTGAGCTGTGATTGGGCATCTGCTGCCGGTCTGTGGTGGGGAGAGCGTCTCAGAGGGCCAGCACGAAGGTGCTGTGTTCTCTCCTGAGTGTGGCTGGCGGGTCGGGAGAAGCTCTGGGTCCCATTCCAGTCTCGGGATGAGAGAGGGGCCGGAAGTCCGGGGAATCTGGGTGCCGCCCAAGGGGCTGGCCCCTCCTGGAACAACCGGGCAGTGACTGCAGAAGGCACCTGTGCCAGGTGTGGTTCCTGGCAGGGCGCTGTGCCCATCCACCCTGGATCCGGAAGTACAGGATTCTCTGTGGGTGGCCCGGCGTGCTCTGAGTCCCAGGGAGGCCAGGCCCCATGGAGGACATCCTGCCCCCCTCGCAGAGTGCATGGTCGCCTTGGGGAGTAAGGAGATCAGGCTTTGCTGCTGTCTGTGGCGTGCCCAGGGTGACTGGCAGGACAGCAGGCAAGGGAGGCAGGCGCGGGTTCTGATCGCGCTCCAGGCGTGCCTGGAGCCAGAGCCATGCGGGGCAGCCTCCCTCCACTCACCTCCCCCGACTTCAGGTGAGGAAGTGCTGAGGGCTTGGTGACGTGCCCCGGGGTTTTCTGGCCCAGGAAGGTGGGACGTGGGGACCAGAGCCCCGAGCTGTGCTGTGTGCAAGGCCCTGCTTCCCTGGTGCAGTGCGGAGCCAGCTCTCGGACGCAGCGGGGCAGAGGCTCCGGGGCATTGGTGCGCCAGGCGCACGTGCGTGACAACCCGGCTTCAGCTTTGTTTTCTGCAAAAGATGACTAAATCTGCCCCTAATCCCTGCGTGATCTCACGCCATTCTCTGGCACGGAGCCCAGAGAGGTCAGAGAGCTCGCATCAGGTCACCCAGCCGGGCAGAACTGGGGCTGGCGTCAGGTTCCAGCCCCTGTGGTCCCAGGGCCCCGCGTCACTGCCTGCCTGGCTCCGGCACCCGGGCAGCTTTTCACTGCTCTGGTGAGCCAGGGGAGTGAGGGGAGCCAGTGACTTTTTTTTGTTTTACTTTTTATAAAAGAAAATGAAGGTCTTACTTTAAAAAGATCTGCACACTGTACCCACGTTCACTGTTTCTGAGACTACTCTGACATTGTGTGGTGCAGTATAGTCAGTGTGTGTGTGTGGCCTGGCCGTGCGTGTGGTGTAACCTTGTGTGGTTGTACAGTGGAATTGTGTAGCTGTGCAGTGCAGGTACACGGTGTGTGGTAAGTGTGTGTGTGTGGCCTGGCCGTGTGTGCAGTGTAACCTTGCGTGGTTGTACAGTACAGTTGCTTAGTGCAGTGCAGGCACACAATTTCTAATCTGAATACCCAAAATCAAATAAATTAGAATATTTGGGAGTGAACCTGACCTGGTGAGTGGACAACTCCACCCCTGACCTCATGTGATAGGTTGCATTCAGAGCGCAGGTGCACTAAAAGTGTGTAAGTCACCTTCATGTGTGTGAGTTGTGAAACATAGCTGAGTTTCATGCTTAGACTTGGGTCCTGTTTCCAAGAGAGATCTCTGTATCAGTCTGTTTCTGTCTGTCTCTTTCTATGTCTATCTCTGTCTTTCTGTCTCTGTCTCTCTGTCTCTTTGTCTCTCTGTCCCTGTCTCTCTGTCTCTGTCTCTCTCTGTCCCTGTGTCTCTGTCTGTCTGTCTCTGAGGATTACTCTGTGGCTTAGTTGTGGGGTGGTATCCTACACTGATACAGTGCAGCTGAGTGCAGTGTGTAGTTGTACGCACAGCTGTAGAGTGGGATGTGGTGCAGAATGGGTGTGCAGTGCACTGTATAGTGCTAGTATACATAGCGCGTAGTTGTAGCTTAGCTGGAGTGGGTGAGACAGCATAGTTTGATGTAGTCGAATATAGTAGAGTCAGTGTGTTACAGACTAGTTGGGATGTGGTATAATAGAGCTGTGGAGTACAATGTAAGTTGTAGCTGTGATGGGAGTGTGGCTGTAGGGCACATTGTGCATGGCTGGTTGTGATGTGAGTGTGGCTGTAGGGTAGTGTGTAATCTGGTTGTAATGTGTATGTGGCTGTAGGGTGCAGTGTGTGTGGTTGTGATATGAGTGTGGCTGTAGGGTGCAGTGTGCATGGCTGGTTGTGATGTGCAGTGTGGCTGTAGCGTAGCTGTGTTTTGGTGTGGTCTGGGTGTGCAGTAAGAAGTCACCCGTGGGACAAGCATCATGAAGGGCACGTGAGATCCATGCGGTCTCTCTGCCTCCCCGTGACCCTCATCATCCACAGTGGCGCGTTGGCAATAACAGGTCTTATTTACCAAAGCAATCAGAGCCTGCATGTGTGCAGGTGAAAACGCCAACGGCCTCCTGAGCCCAGCCCTGCACCTCTGCTCGCCCGGTGCCCTCCAAAGGCGTCCGTGTCTGCCGGGGCAGAGTGGACCCTGCCATGGAATACGCCGGCCTGCACGCGGGCTCTGCACGCTGGCCTCCTGCACACGGGGCTCCTGCACGCGGGGCTCCTGACTGCTGGGCTCCTGCATGCTGGCCTGCACATGGGCCTCCTGCACCCTGGGCTCCTGACTGCTGGGCTCCTGCACGCTGGCCTCCTGCACGCGGGCTCTGCACGCGGGGCTCCTGACTGCTGGGCTCCTGCATGCTGGCCTGCACATGGGCCTCCTGCACCCTGGGCTCCTGACTGCTGGGCTCCTGCACGCTGGCCTCCTGCACGCGGGCTCTGCACGCGGGGCTCCTGACTGCTGGGCTCCTGTGCCCTGGGCTCCTGCACGCTGGGCTCCTGAGTGCTGGACTCCTACACGCTGGGCTCCTGCACGCGGGGCTCCTGCACGCTGGCCTCCTGCACGCTGGGCTCCTGCGCCCTGGGCTCCTGACTGCTGCCCTCCTGCACGCTGGCTCCTGCACGTGGGGCTCCTGAGTGCTGGCCTCCTGTGCCCTGGGCTCCTGAGTGCTGGGCTCCTGTGCCCTGGGCTCCTGCACGCTGGCCTCCTGTGCCCTGGGTTCCTGACCGCTGGGCTCCTGCACGCTGGGCTCCTGCGCCCTGGGCTCCTGACTGCTGGGTTCCTGACCGCTGGGCTCCTGTGCCCTGGGCTCCTGCACTCGGGGCCCCTGACTGCTGGGCTCCTGAGCCCTGGGCTCCTGACTGCTGGGCTCCTGCGCCCTGGCTCCTGCCCGCTGGCCTGTTTTCACCCAGTGATTGCAGAGCTTCCTGCAGCAGCAGCCTCTGTTGCTGTGCATCGTGACGTCTGTGGCGGAGCTGCCTCCAGGCTGAGGAGGGCCTTGCAGAGCCCGTGGGGGTGGATAGGCCTCTCCCACGCTGGCCTCTGGCCTGCACAGCGTCCCCTGCCAGGATGCTGCGCTTTGGGACCAGTGCCTTAGGGAAGGGGTCTGCTGTCGAAGCTGGAGCCCCAACAGCTGGGGCTGGGGGCGGGGCTCTCAGTGGCACTGGCTTCCGGGCACTCGCGGCTGTCACTCTTGACACCTGCTGCTGTCTTGAGGGCTTCCCCCAGCTGGGCCTGTTGGACGGTGTTCTGTCACTGGTGCTCACCCTGGCTGTGACCCTCAGCTGGGCAGGCAGGGACCAGAGGCTGGCCCGCCAGTGAGCGCGGAGCCCTGCTTGCAGCCTGGACTCGAGTGGTTTCTCACTGCCCCTGCCAGCCCGCGGGAGGGGCGTCTGGAAGGTGTTCCCTGCACCCTGGGCCTCCAGAGCCAGCAGGGGCCCCTGCCGCATCCACGTGGTGCCTGCCTCCAGCTGCAAGGACCGAGCCTGGGGACGCGGGCGAAGCATGCACTGGGGTCAGCTGAGCCGCCCCAGCCCCGGCAGAGCCCAGGGGGCGAGGTGTGGAGAGCCCCGGCAGAGCCCAGGGGGCGAGGTGTGGAGGGCGCGGGATGCCCTGATCACATAGGGTCAGGGGGAGGCGGAACTCGGCATGCGAGCCTAGCCAAGCTCACCCAAAAGTGGCGACACTGGCCCTCCCCGCGTGCGGGCTGACTGTGGGCCTGGGGGCTGTACCGTCTGGGGGAGGGTGGGGCCATGTGCCCTTGCAGGCCGACAGCCGGGGCCTCGTGAGCAGCAGCGCCGCTCGGCGAAACTCCATAGCAGCCGCCATGCTCACGGTGGCCAGGGGCGTCTGCTTTCCCACGCAGCAACTGGCGCAGATCGAGGCGGACTTGAAGTCCCGGACGGCCACTTACAGCGCGCTGAAGACCACGCTGGAGAACCTGGAGAAGAAGTCCATGTGCGTATCCGCGTCCCCGCTGCCTCCCCAGCTGGCCTTGCTCGTCTTTCCCCTCCCTGGGCGGCCCGGGAGTGCGTGCCCACACGTGAGCGTGACAGCGAGACAGAGCCGCGTGGGGCGGGCAGACGGGCGGTCACACCACCCTGTGTGTGCCTGGTGGAGAACGCGGTGCTGCTGGTCCCAGAGCCCCCTCCCCCACCCATCCAGAACGCCCGAGGCGCTGCCCCGGGTCTTCCTCGTGGTGGATGCTCTATGGAGAGGCTGCCGACGGCGGCGACGTCAGGACCTAGCCCTTGGTGCGGAGCAGGGGGCACGGTGGGCTCTGCCGCCGGGTCACAGCAGCCTCAGGGACCCGGGCACCTTCCCCAGCTGGCTGAGAGCCGCCGCGTGGAGGGGGAGCCGGGTGCTCGGGCAGACAGCCCTGTCAGCAAGGGGCGGGGGTATCGGGAGCAAGCGTGCTCTGTGATGAGGCAGGTAGTGAGCGCCCTGTTGGAGGAGGTATGTGAGCAGCAGCCGCGTGAGCTCCTGCTGCAGAGGCTGGAGGGCCCGGGCAGGGTGGGGTTGGCGTGGAGGAGCTCTTGAGCGCCCCCTACCTTCGGGTCTGGTTGTTGAGGTTGGTTCCTGAAGGTTCTCTCCAGAGGGGCAGCCCGGGGAGCTCAGAGCCGGCTGCGCGCCCTCGGACTGCCCACGCTGTGGGTGCAGGGCGTCACCTGGCAGGTGCCCTGCTGTGCGTCCCTCTTAGAGCTGGGGGGCCAGCCGCCTTGTGTGCAAGTCCTGATGGAATATCCCTAGTCCGAGATCTGAAACGTGACGTGCTCCAAAACCTGAAACAGTCTGAGCATGCGCACGACGCGGCAACTGGAAAATTCCACCTCGACCCCGTGTGCTGGGCTGCGGGCAGCTCGCAGGTGCGCTGATGGTGCTGTGTCCTGTGTGTACGGCGTGCGTGGGACCTAATGGAGTTCACAGACTCGGGTCCCACCCCCGAGATCTCCCGTGACGCACGCACACAGATTCCCACATTCAAAATTATCCGAGACGCGCTTTCTTCCGTTCTGGTCCCAGGCCTTTTGGACGAGGGACACCCACCCTGTAGTCCATGTGTGTAGAGTTAAAATCCAGGGGGCAAAGATGTGTTTCACAGGCACCCTCGCAGCGGGCCACCTGCCTTCTCATCAGAGCTGCGTGGCGTGAGCCGTACAGCCTGGGAGGAAGGCAGAGGGTCCTACATGGCAGTCTCGGCATAGGCAGTCAGGCATGGAGGCCGCACCACCAAATCGTGGTCCTTAGAAGTGGCCGACACCAGAGCTGGCACCTGGCCCGGCCTCTCCTTGCCGGTCATTCATCGCTCTGTTCGTCTGTCCGTGGTCTGCGCTCACTTTAGTTGATTTCTTGAGCACGCAGTGAGTGAGTGAGTGAGGGGCGCATACAAGGAGGGGCGGGCGCCTCATCCCCCTCTTTGCTCGGGACGGGGTGGGGGTGGGGCTGTGTGCCGAGCCCCATGGGTAGAAAGGAGAAGTCAGTTACAGTGTGTGCACGTGTAGAGCTTAACGATCGCTCATGGCCCATTCACGGGCAGGGGCCTCGCGCTGGGGGCATGGAGGAAATGCACACATCACAGGGTGGCCCGTGCCCGCGGCAGCCTCTGTGGGTTTTGTGCATGGCCGCCCAGTGGCGGTGCAGGCAGGGGATGGGAGAGGAGTACAGTCTCTGGGGGCTGGGATTGCACTGTTCCTGTGGTCTTGGGTGAGCGCATGGGGACCATTGCCCGGGGAGGCTCCGTGTGCTGCTGGGTGCGAATACTGTGTGCAGCGCCGGCAGCGACGGGCACACACGCTCCCTGTAGGTGTCTGTGAGTGGCAGCTGAAGGGCTGCACACCATGCCCCATGCCCCATGCCAACGAGGCCATGACCTTGATTCGGGCCAGGCCTGCCGAGCCTGTGCAGAGCTGTTTCGGGCGGGTGTCCCCTGGCTGCGGGACCCGCAGGCTTGTAAAGCGACACGGGGCTCTATTGGGGCCATCTCCGCTGAGGCCGTGAGCTGACACCCGAGGAGCTGGAGCCGCCTGCCCGCTGCTGGCAGCTGGTGGCTGGCACCGGGGCACGGCAGGGCACGCAGGTGTTGGGTTCTGCAGCCCCTCTGGTGACTGGTGAGAGCGCCAGAGGCCCTGCCAAGCTCTCTCCCAGGAGGGGAGGGGGGCAGCAGCGGGGCTGGGCCAGGGAGGACCGTTGTATGGGGGAGTCCCCGCCTCTCCCAGGCTCCAGCCTACACACCCTCCTGCCCCCGTGCCTGGGCCTTGTGGGTGTGGGCGCGGTGCTGTGTCCCCCTGGGCTGACCACAGGCTTGGTTCCCGGTCCCTTCCAGGGGGAACCTGTTCACTCGGACACTGAGCGACATCGTGTGCAAGGAGGACTTTGTGCTGGATTCTGAGTATCTCATCACGCTACTGGTCATCGTCCCCAAGTACGTGGGCCAGGAAGGGCGGGGGACACGGGCCTGGCCACAGCCTTGCTCTCTGTGTCTGGGGCAGTGAGGAAGAGGAGCCCCCACTGGCCTAACCTCTGGGAAGTAGGCGCTTCTGCACAGGGCCCCCTGGCTGGCAGCTGTGAGGGCAGTAACAGGTCCGGGGTGGTGGTGGCAGAAGCAGCCATGTTTTGCGCACCTGCTGTGGGCCTGGGGCATCGCAGGCCGCCCTTTGCCGGCCTGGGAGGTCTCCTGCCCGGGGAGCTCGTCAGGGCTCACACAGGGCAGCAAATTCAGCTGCACTCAGCCCCTCCCTCATGCTTCCCGTGCGTGCCCTGCGGCCGTCCTGGGCAGAGCTTGTCCTGCTGCAGGGCCTCGGGGATGTCGGGAGCGCTCTCCCTGCTCACCGTCAGCTCCTCGGGTAGGAGGGGTGAGCAGCGCCCCGGGCCCTTGCTGCCCGGACCACCGCACAGGGCTGTGTTCTTGCAGGCCAAGCTACTCACAATGGCAGAAAACCTACGAGTCCCTCTCGGACATGGTGGTCCCTCGGTCGACCAAGTAAGTGGGGCCCAGGTCTGCTGATGAGCAGGGTGGTGCGCGGGGTGGGGGGAGACGGGGGGCTCCCCTGCACCTGTGCCCTTGGAGTCTCTCGGCCCGGAATTCCTTTGTCACAGCCCGGGCCAGGTGCCTTGCTCTTTCAACCTCCACTGCCCCTCCTCCCCCCCGGCTGGCACCCGGCGCAGGGGCCTCTGCTGTGCCCTCTGCATTCTTAGCCTGGCACTGACTGTCCCCAGTGTGTGCCCGGCTCCAGTGCCTGCCTGGGGGATAGCCAGGCACCAAGAAGGGGGGGAAGGAGGGGAACAGGACCTGGCTGTGTCCTCTGGGGAATGGACATAGCTGGGAGGTCCAGCGAGGGGCAGTTCCGGGAACGGGATGGGACCGATCTCTGTGCCTTGGGGATGCTTGCCCACGAGTGCACGGCAGAACCCCGGGGCCACGATCATGCTGACCTGCACGCCAGGAGTGGGGTGTGGTGGCATGGGAGAGAACTGCATGGTAGCCTAAGTGGAGTGGCTGATACCGAGGTGTTTATCATCCTTCACACTATTTCGTATGTCTAAGTTGGTTGTGATTTTAAGAGATTTTAGAAGGAGCCCCAGGCAGGCAGCCCCGCCCGGAGAACCTGCTCGCCCCCCCTCCCATCTGCCCCCCGCAGGCCTGCCCACCCCAGTCCATGCTGGAGGCCTCTGCCCTGGGGTGCCTGCTGCCCGGGCGGACTCTCCCGGGCCACTCGCTCAGTCATCAGGAGCTAAACCTGGGGTGCAGGGGACAGGACAGGGTGGGTGGGTGGGTGGGGGAACGAGCCAGCAGCTCAGAGGAGGAGGAGCCGGGTGTGCAGATAACAGGGGAGATGCTGGAGCCGGCCTGCCGGGCATGGGCGTCCCAGGCTCGCCAAGCTGGGCTCGGCCGCTGACTCCCCCCGCCCCCCACCGGCATGTAACGGGCAGGAGACAGCCCAGGCCTCTGCGTGCCTGCCCCAGCCTGGAGTGGGTGTGGACGAGGCGGCCGGGAGGCAGGGAAGCCAGGGAGTGCTTCCCAGTCCTCGTTGGCTGCAGGTGACACAGGAGATGGCCCTGCCGTGGTGTCGGCCTGGGCCGGGGGTGTGGGTCTGCTGTGGACAAATGCCCCTCCCCACAGGCTGATCGCCGAGGACGGCGAGGGCGGCCTCTTCACTGTGACTCTGTTTCGGAAAGTGATTGACGACTTCAAAGTCAAAGCCAAAGAGAACAAGTGAGGGGGAGGCCTTGGGGGCAGGCTCTGGGTCCTTCCTGGGTGGGGGTGGGGGTCTCTGGTCTGTCCCTCCTGGGTGGGGATGGGGTCTCTGGTCTGTCTCTCCTGAGTGGGGGTGGGGTCTCTGGTCTGTCTCTCCTGAGTGGGGGTGGGGTCTCTGGTCTGTCTCTCCTGGGTGGGGGTGGGTCTCTGGTCTGTCTCTCCTGGGTGGGGGTGGGGTCTCTGGTGTGTCCCTCCTGAGTGGGGGTGGGGTCTCTGGTCTGTCTCTCCTGGGCGGGGGTGGGGGTCTCTGGTCTGTCCCTCCTGGGTGGGGGTGGGGGTCTCTGGTCTGTCCCTCCTGGGTGGGGGTGGGGGTCTCTGGTCTGTCTCTCCTGGGTGGGGGTGGGGGTCTCTGGTCTGTCTCTCCTGGGTGGGGGTGGGAGTGGGGTCTCTGGTCTGCCTCCCCTGGGTGGGCGGGGTTTCTGGTCTGTCCCTCCTGGGCGGGGGTGGGGGTCTCTGGTCTGTCCCTCCTGGGTGGGGGTGGGGGTCTCTGTCTCTCCTGGGTGGGGGTGGGGGTCTCTGGTCTGTCTCTCCTGGGTGGGGGTGGGAGTGGGGTCTCTGGTCTGCCTCCCCTGGGTGGGCGGGGTTTCTGCTCTGCTCAGAGCTGCTCAGTGACCCTGGCTTTGTCGTTGGAAGGTTCACTGTCAGAGAATTTTACTATGATGAAACAGAAATCAAAAGGGAGCGGGAGGAGATGAGCAGGTTGCTGTCTGATAAGAAGCAACAGTATGTGAGTACGGCCAGGGCCCAGCCCATGACCACCCAGGGGGCCGGTCTCTCGGGGTCCCGGTCCCCCAGGGCTCGCGCTGGGAGGAGCGGGCCCTCTCGGGCGGGGAGAGATGGGCGCAGGTCAGCCGAGACCACACAGGACCTGGGACCTGGGTTCGGTGCTTTGCCTGCAGCTCTCTGGGGAGGGAGGCTCCACTCTCCTGTGTCAGATTCGCTAGGGAGCCGGGGGCCTGGCGAAGCCGGTGGGCTCCAGCAGGAGCACTTGGGCCCAGGAGTGGGCTGTGCCGTGGCTGGAACGTGCCATCAACAGTCACCCCGCTGTCCCTGGCCGTGCGGTTTCCAGGGGGTCACCAGCACTGGCTTCTCCTCTCTGGGTTCTTGGCAAGGAGCAGGTGCTTATCTGGGGGACTTCCAACCACAGCCACTCAGCGTGGGTCACGTGGGAGGGCAGCTTGGCACCCGGAGGGGAGAGATGAGGTTCAGGGAGCGCTGCTGCCCCGCTCTGTAAAAATGGGCGCATTGCAGAACCCAGCCTCCGGCTGCAGCACTGGCTCAGCTTAGCCCCGGGCAAGGCGCCCGTGCAGCTGCGATGTCCCCAGGCCCAGGTCCCCCTGGGCCAGCCAGGGAGCGTCCTGCAGCAGAGGGGGAAGGAGCAGGACGCGGGGCAGGTCCTTCCCAGGACAGGGCAGTGCGTGTGCAAACACTGAGCTGTGTGTGCGTGGGGGAGGGCGCGGCCCCAGGTTCAAGTGTGCGCCAGGGCCGCCTCCCACGTATGACAATGGCCGACCGCCGTGCACATCCGTCCTGGCTTGAGTCGATGACCCTCGGCAGGGGCTGTGAACCAGAGCCCCCTCCCCAGCAGTGAGCACAGGCCTGAGCACCCCCGCCCCGTGGACCCGCCCCTCTCCCCTTAGAAAGGAAGTAGCGGATGACGTAAACGTTCACTTGGGGGTTTTGCACCCTCACAAGGACACAGGGACACGTCTGGGTGGGGACACCCAGCGCTCCAGTCCTCAAAGACCACACCCACAGACCCGGCACACTGGGGAGGGAGTGACCGCCATCCATGAGAGCCGGAGTCCAGAGGGTGGCTCCCTGGACCCCCCCTTCTCTGCAGCCAAGCCTTTCCCTGCTGGCTTAGCCTGACCCTGAGGCCTTGCCACGGCGTCTAGAGGGGGCCGGATGGTGGCAGCTCACACAGGTGTCCAGCTGGAAGGACAGGTGGCAAAGCCGGGCCCTCGGCACCCACCTCTGCACCAATGCAGGCCCGCCAGGCCCCCTGTGGTCAGGGAGCCACACAGGAGCCTGCCTCCTGCCCTGGGGGGTGGGGCGCAGCCGCCAGCTGGGACGTCAGTGCCCCCTCCCCGGCTTCCTGGCTGGACGCACACACCTGTTGACCAAAGGGGCCAGAAGCCCATGGCGGTCAGTGCACTGCAAGCCTTGGCAGGGACTCTGCTGTGTCTACAGACAGTGCTAAGGGCTGTGATGTCCTCCCCGTGGCCCTGGCCATGTCCTCACCATGGCCCTGGCCACGTCTTCATGGCCCTGAGCCCAGAACGAGGCAGCCCACATGCAGGCCTGTTTCAGTGACCCCTCTGGTGTCACCCCTGTCTGCCGGTGACAGGGGTCCTGACCGAGGCCAGGCAGGGAGAAGAGGGGGTGTGGCTCTGTCCCTGGAATCTGGAGCCCAGAGATTTTTTCTCTGGGCACCTGCCACACCCCTCACCCAGTCCACTTGGGCCCCCAGGGTGGGCCAGAACCCTCAAGCTTGCTGTCAAATGTTTGTTTGTCTGTGATGAGTGTTTGCCAGAAGATTAATAAATCATTTCTGTGCCTTTAGCAAACTTCCTGTGTTGCTCTTAAAAAGGGATCCACCACCTTCCCGGACCACAAGGTTAAGGTAACCCCGCTAGGGAACCCCGATAGGCCCGCTGCGGGGCAGAGCGACAGAGAGAGAGAGAGTGAGGGCGAGGGCGAGGTAAGCACCCCCCTGGGCGCCCGGGGGCCCTGGCTCGCGTCTGCCAGCGCAGGCTGCTTCTGAGAACTTGCCTTTCTGTGATCTGACGCGGCTTTGGAGGTGGCAAATCCGAGGAGCCCCGAATCATGCCTTCCTACTAATCTGGGGGCCGCACTGCAGCTCCCTCCCCCAGGGCAAGGGGTGCTTGTGGGCCAGGGCGCCTCCGCCCCGGCTGCAGGTGGCTGGAGCTGGTGACGGGCAGGGCTCTGGCTGGCGGTGGCGGTCGGGCAGCTGGGCTGTGCCCCCCTGGGCCGCCCCGGCCCCACCTGACTTGTGGGAGTTGGAGGCTGCAGGGGCTGGCCCGCCGGCCTCATGGCAGCGGCGGCTGATGGGTGATGCCAGGACCCTGGGGCAGGTGGGCTCCTTGGCTGTGCGGTCAGGTGAAGCCGTTAGCTTCCTGCCGACAGCCCCGTGCCCGGGGGGCCTGAGTGCCTGGGCCGTTGGCTGCCCGCTGAGCGCGCCTGGTGCTGCAGGCCGACACGGTGGGGCCCGTCCAAGCGATGCTGCTTCTGCCGACTCCTGGGCCTGTCTGCTCAGCTCAGGGCCCGCTCTGACACCCCAGCCCTCTGTCCCCGGCCGCAGCAGGCCCCGTGACCGGCCGGCCTGTCTCTGCAGGGGCCCCTGCTGCGCTGGCTCAAGGTGAACTTCAGTGAGGCCTTTATCGCCTGGATCCACATCAAGGCCCTGCGGGTGTTCGTGGAGTCTGTGCTCAGGTGCGTGCCGGCGACGCCCCGCCCTCCCTCCTGCCTCTGCTGCCCTGGGGAGGTCTCATCTGTGCGCTGCCTGGCCCTCAGGACCCCAGTGCCTCCTGGGACACAGCCCCGTCCACCCTCACCTCCCAGGCCCAGGGCAGCCCAAGAAAGAAAAGCCAAATGACACCGCTGGCAAGCCCGCTTGTTCTGCCGCGCTGTTCCAAGGAGAGCGGAGCACACGGCGAGGATCTCCCATGATTTGAACCCCAGCAGGAAACACGGACTTCCTGCCTGGGCCCTGGGGGCTGTGGAGGTGTTCACTAAGTGCTTGTGGAAGTCGAGTCAGGACACATCTGCACCCTGTGCTTCCCGCCCTGTTCTGAGCATGTCCCGTGTCCCGAGTCCGCCCCATCTGGGTGGCAGCATCATGCTGGCCGCTGCTGCCTGCAGGCACCGGGGTCCCCTGCAGTGTGCACCCCACCATCTCCCACCCGGGGCCTGCCGCTTGCCTGCGGTGAGCTGCCTCTGCTGCCCAGCACCTGTGCCCGCCCTCAGGGTCAGCCTGCGCCTCCCGTTCTCACCCTCTGGCCCCCGGCCCTGCTTGCCCGACCGCTGCCGTAGCCTCTTCCCCATCCTGAGGGCTGTCGGTGTGGCTTGTTCAAACACAGACCTGAGCCCGGCTCCTGGCTGGCCAGTCCACGCCCGCACCTGGCTCCCGGAGGCCGGGAGGGTCAAGGGCACTGCAGCCACCTCCGGCGTGGACGGGCCCCAGGAGTCGGAGGCCCTCTGCAGTCTGTCCGAGCCTCACGGGATGCCCGCCTGCTCAGGGCGGTGGGCAGGCGGCCCCCGTGCCTAGTTGGGGTAAATGCATTTCCCACAAGTCTCCTCGGTCGCCTCTCCCCTTTCTTCCTCGGCTTGGCTGTCCTACGCGTCCACAGTGAAGTGCCAGTCAGGAATACCGCAGAGAGCAAAGGTTGCTCATGCCCGTGGGCCGCCGTGGTGAATGGCGTGGAGCCCGATAGAGGGCGGGGTGCTTGACGCTGGCTGTGCGGCTCCCGTGTCTTTGGCTTTGCGTTGTGCTCTCGGGTCGGCCTGTGTGCAGCTCCCCGAGTCTCTGTGGTGGCTTTAGCTGATGCTCTCCAGCCCCAGCTCTCGCCCAGCCGAGCGGGCAGAGAGGATGTGAGATGTTTGTCGGAGAAGCCACGTGAAGCAGGCAGAGCCTCGGCTGCGCCGCGAGGGCTCCGTGGCAGGTCTGGGGAGCAGGTGTTGGGGAGTCCCGAGCGGCAGGCGGGGGTGACGCCAGGCCCTCTTAGGGGAAAGGTGCCGAGCATGTAGGGCGAGTGGCGGCCGAGGGGCCCGGTACCAGGAGGTGAGAGGCAGGAGGCGCGAGGCTGAGGGTTAGGTGGCCTGTGGCTTCGGCCATCGGCAGGCCACTGGGAGATGCTGGAGGGCAGCCGGCGACTTCCCTGAGGACCTGGGCAAGCAAGGAAGGCTCCCTGGTGGAGTCCAGGAGCGATGGCAGGGGGCAGGCCCTGGAGAGCACACTAGCCACTGCACAAGCCGCGTTCCGAGTGAGCCAGAGGACGCGTGAGGACGGGCGCCTGGAAGGGGTCCAGGGTGCGGGGCCCTGATGCGTGGGAGAGTGACATCCGCCGTCAGCACCAGGGACCCACGCGGCATCTGCCCGGGGAGCTCAGCCTGAGGGACGCCGAGGCAGGGCAGGCTGTGTCCACGCGGCCCGGGGTGGGCCCAGCCGCTGTGTTGCGGCCGCAATGCCCGCCCCTTAGCAAACCCACGGCCCTTGCCGCAGTGCTCCTGGGGTGCAGCTGTGGGGACGTGCTCCTGCCCAGCGGGCCGGGGTGGGGGCAGGCGAGAGGAGGAGGTGCCTCCATCTCACCGCTCACCCTCCCCTGGCTGACACCAGAGCTCTGGGGACCGGAAATGAGAAAAGTGGCGAGCCAGTGAGGCCAGTGCAGCGGCCGGTCAGGGCGTCACTTCCGCCCTAGCACACGGCTGGGGAGCGCGTTAGCACGGCCCTGATGGCAGACCCCAGCACTGCTCTGCGGCAGGCGGGCGGGGGCTGACGTGGCGCACTGTCACTGTGCGCCCACAGCCCTGACTCTGCTGAGGCAGACGCCTGCGGGGGGCGGGAGGGCCGGCCCAGCCGCAGCTGACGCCCCGTCTGTCTGGAAAGGTACGGGCTGCCCGTGAACTTCCAGGCCGTCCTCCTGCAGCCACACAAGAAGTCGGCCACCAAGCGCCTGCGGGAGGTCCTCAACTCCGTCTTCCGACACCTGGACCAGGTCGCCGCCGCCAGCCTGCTGGACGTAGGTACCGGGTCCCAAGGTGGCCGTGTGGCCCAGCGGGAGGGGCGGGGAGAGTCGTCCCGCGGCGCCCACGCGTGGCTCAGAGCCTGTCTCCTGCCCAGGCGTCCGTGGAGATCCCGGGGCTGCAGCTGAGTAACCAGGACTACTTCCCGTACGTCTACTTCCACATCGACCTCGGTCTCCTCGACTAGCGGCCGGCGCGCAGGCGCCTGGGGCAGAGGTCTCCAGAGACGCTGCTCACGCCAGTTAGCCGAGTTTAGTTACAATGAAACGCCCGGTCCTCTGAACTCCCAACTCCGCAGCTCCATCGCCCTGTGTCTGAGACTCCCGCCGCCCCGCCTGTCCGGGCGGGAGTTTGAGGCGGGTGAGCACGGAGAGCCGGAGCCCCGGGGCCGGCGCACGGTGCCGTCGGGCGTCACGTCAGGCCCTGGCTTAGGAGGTGGACACTAAGTTCAGACATTTATCAGCACTGTCCAAAATATTGTTTTATTCTTTAATGGAAAAAGCCATTAATATTCAAATGAAGGAATCACATTAAAAAAAACCCTACGAGTAAGAAACAGCCTCAGACATCCCAGCAGCAGTCGGGGAGGGCGGGCGGCAGCCCTGTTGTCCTCGACGTGACGTGACCGCGCACAGTCCTGCACTGGCTACAGCAATTCATAGAATTTCTCAGTGTTTCTTGAGACGCAAAAGTTCACTGGTGCAGTGTTTGTAATGGCCATCCAGAGCGACTTCCTGGGGGGGGGGCGCCCCTTCACCGCTGCTGCGCCTCACAGCTCGTCCTTCTCCAAGTCGTCGAGCTCCACGTCGCTGAGGTCAATGTCGTCCTCCACGGGCAGCTGTGGACAGAAACCACCGTCAGCCCCGCAGGCGGGGGCACCCCGGGACGCAGCCACCCCCGAGGCGGCTCGGGAGCTCTGGAAGGCTCCGGTCACGAGCCAGTCTCCCGCGTCCTGCACCTGTTACAGACGGAGAGCTAAGCGCAGATACGTCACCGCCGCCTTTGAAGCGCAAAGCCGAGGGCCGCCCGGTGGGCGGGGGCAGACCCGCGCAGAAGCGAATGCTACAGCTTTGCCTTCCCCAGCGCGGAGCCAGCGCACGCCTGGCTGAACGCTGCCCGGGGCGGACGATCGGGGAGGTGACCTCTACGGCAGTTCATCCTGGATGTGCGTCAGGGACATCCTGTGCCATGCGGCGCTTCCAGGCGAGGCGGCAGTGCCTCAGGGAAGCGGTCCCTGCAGGGCTCCCCGGCGCAGGGCAGCAAGGCAGGCCGCCCACCCCGCCGCGCGGCCTCCCAGCACTCACCACGCCGTCCTGGCCGTCCCACGGATCTCGCACACTGATGGCAGGGAAGACCCCGCCTCCCACAGGGGCGGTGGAGCCACGCCCGAAGGACAGCTCCCTGGGGGGAAAGAGGAACCGGTCACGATGGATGGACAGCCGCCGGCCCCCTGGAGAAGTGCGCCTGCGCTGAGGCCGCTCGCCGCCCAGTCTCTGCAGACCAGCAGTGACGCCAGCCGAGGTCTACCATCAAGCCAGTCGCTGCCAGCGAGGGCGCTCTGCCGAGATGCAGTCACCCCGCAGGCCGCCCGTGTCTCCCAGACGCTCCTCGCCCGGCAGCGCCGCCAGCCTTCCCAAGAGCCGGCGCGCAGCCTGAGGGCACCGCAGCCCCGTGCTGACCGGGGGCTGGGAGGCCAAAGCCAAACACTCTACTGCTGCAAGTCCGTGGGGTTCATCCAACAACCCCCAGAAACTTAAGTCACTGAAGCCGGAATAAGCAAGTCCATGGATCCACGTGATCCAAGGTCTGGACACCCTGCTTTGGGCTGGAGAAGAACTCGGACGCTCGCAACCTTAGCAGGCACCGGACTACTCTATGCAAACACCTGTAAACATTAGCAGTTCCAGTGCGCCCACTGGGAGATGAACTCCACATGAAACTAGGGGATGGGTGACATCTCAGCCTGCTTTCTAGGCACGATGTCCTGTTGCTGAAAGCTTTGACGGGACACCTGTGGAAACACCTACAGATGAGACGGAATGGACCAGAGCAGTGGGTGACAAAGTCTGGCCACTGGTGGGCACCTGCTGTCAGCCTGGTCTACTTTGTACATATTTGGAAATCTCCATGCTGTTTAATGGCTTTCTTTAAAAAAAAAAAAAGAAAGAAACCTTGTTACTTTACATTTTTCCTGAGTTTTGTAACAAATGGATCTAAACTACAAAGATTCTAAAACAAATGCTTTGATGTTGTCATTTTATCAACTTGGAACACCTCAGTGCGATGGCTGACAGCCAGCCCCAGGTCCTGTCCGTCTGGCTTCCACTTCCCAATCTCCAGCGCCCCTCCAGGAGGCCGGCTCTCGTCAAACCAGAGGGCGGAGGTGCGGGAGGGGCGGGCCAGGGTCTGTTCCCCCACGCTGAGGAGGCTGCCTGCACGGTACAGCCCCCGGCTGTGCGCCAGGCGGGGAGGGTGCACGGCAGCAGGGAGATGACGAGGAAGAGAGCGAGGCCTGGGCCCAGAATCGCGTGAGGCCAGTCAGTGCCTTGTATTTGCCCA
The DNA here is from genome assembly GCF_964237555.1 of Oryctolagus cuniculus. NCBI lineage: Eukaryota > Metazoa > Chordata > Mammalia > Lagomorpha > Leporidae > Oryctolagus > Oryctolagus cuniculus. Next base: position 191,722,614 of record NC_091433.1, on the reverse strand, counting down.
GCAGGGTTAGGTCCACCCCAGGGTGCGCGGAGTAGGACCGAGGGCTCTAGAAGCTGGCTCCTGGGTCTGCACACTGGGGGGGTGACCTAAGATGCCCATTTCCAAGAAATGGAAACCGTGTCACTTAGCACACTGGACAGGACTGGGGGAGACGGGGCTGAGAACTGGACGGAGCCCAGGGCCACGCAGTGGCAGGCAGGGCGGTGTGGGGGCACCCGCTGTGCAGGGTAGCTCCCCAGAAACGGGGATGTGAGAGCCCGGACTCTCTGGTTTCAAGTGCACGACTGCACACACCTGGTTCCAAACCCGACACCACACCTGACCCGAGCAGCAGACTCACCTGAGAAACTCGTTAATGCCCTGCTCGCTGAACGACCCTTTGAGCAGAGCAAACTTCATCTTGCGTGCGTTGATGGCTGCCATGGCAGGGTACCCGAACCCGCCGATGCCCAGCGCCGACTCCAGCTCCGCCTGCGCCCCGGCTTCTGTCCACAGCCACCTAGGAAAGCAGGCGGCTGTTGAGGGCACAGAGGTCTTTCACATTAGCTGGGCTCTAACTGCAGGCCTGCACAACAAGAAAGGGCGCCTCCTGTGCTTTGTGGGATGGCACGAATGCAGAAAGCAAAGCCAAGCGAGGCCTGAGAAGGCAGCTGAGACGCACTCCTCGCTCGGGCCAGAGCTCCCGGCGGCCCGCACGTCTGTGGTGCAGCACAGGAGGAGAGGCTGTGCGGTCCCAGCCCCCCAAACCTGCAGGCCCTTTCCCTGCCGTTCACCGCACGCCCCACCAGAGGCGTCTGGGCCGCTCTGCACACTCGTGTGTGGGAGGAACTCATTATGTGTTGACCCAGCGGAGCAGTGAGGCCGCGCGGAGGCACCGCTTTCCCACGCTGGGTGTCGAGGATGAAGATAGACGGGAAGGAGACAGAGGGATCCAGCCCGCCCAGCGCTGAGCCAGGAGCCACCGTTCTTCCTTGTTCTCTGGCCGCCAAAGCTGCCCTAGAGCTGGCCTGGAAGCCCAGCCGCCCACCCACCAAATGAGCCCTCTGACGCTGGTGCGGAGCACTCGAGCACGCGCACTGCTCTCTCCCTGCAGGACAGCCACGTCACCCCCGAGCTACACAGGCACAGCCCCACGGCCACCTCCCGCAGGCACCACGGAGCGCGCTCCCCGGCAGCCTCGCACCCACGTGACCCCGAGACGGGAAGCTCGGCTACTCACCCCCACATTTTCTTTTTGTATTTATCGGCCAACTTCAGAAGAACATCCAAATACGAATTTCTGCCTGCAGCTCCTGATTGAGAGACAGGGAGTTCCCCAGGTGAGTCACGGCCGGCTCCAGGGAGCAGCCGGGGGAGGCTGTGCCGGGCTCACCTGTGTCTAGGATGTGCGGCAGCACCGCCACGATGCACAGCTGGTGTTCCTCACACGCCCTCTTGGCCACGTCCTCGTTGACGATCTGCGGGGCCCAAGACAAGCCCGGCTGAGAGGCCGCAGGCCCCCAGCGCCCCTGCACACAGACCCTCCCAGAGCCGGCTTCCTCCTCCAGACACAGCAGTGCCGCCCGGGGAGAAGCCGTGTCTGGTGGGGCGGAGGCGCTAGTGTGCAGTCTGTCGGCCACACTGGCTGGGCACGGCCGGACTTCAGTGCCCCCACGCCACATCTCCTGGCTGCACAGGGCCAAGGTGCTCACCTCCAGCAGCTCCGGGGGCGGGGCGTTGTCGGAGAACAGATCCAGGGCCCGGGACACTATGTCGGACCTCGTCCTCCCACCGTCGTAGTCCACAGGAGACTCGCCTTTCTGAAATATCTTGATTGTAGGAAATCCTCGAATCTAGTAAAAAATTAGAGTAAAAACATCAACTTAGAAACACCACAATCTTCCCGGCTGCCAGGACCGCCGCGCAGGAGTCGACCACAGTGCCTGCGCAGGCTGGATCACCTGTTCCCAGGGCGCCTGTCACTGGGCTGGGCGTGGAGCTAACACAGGGCGCGTGCTCAGGGGAGGAGGCTGGTACTGAAGAGCGCCCAGACCCCAGTCCCGACGTACTGGACTGGCTTCCACTCGCTCCCAGCGGGGGCGGCCCCCTCTCCTCCTGCCTCACAGGCCTGCTCTACGGAATGAGGCCGCGGACGGCAGAGGAGCCTGGGCGCGCACTCACCCCGTATCTGCTCGACAGCATCTGGTTCACGGTGGCGTCCACGGCCGCCAGCTTCACTTTCCCTTTCGTCTGCTCTTTGACCTCGGTGGCTGCGGCAGCCCACTCTGGCTCGAGGCTACAGAAAAACAGCTGCATTGAAGCGTGCACTCCACCCAGCAGCGTGGACACCGCCACGGGCCTGTGCCAGTGGTGTCTCGCCGGAAGAGGAGAACCATGGCGCCCCGGCCCTTCCCAGATCGGACACCACCAGCCCTGCTCTGCACACACGACCGGGAAGCTGCCGTGCGCCCGCCGGTGTCCTGTGTCCCTCAGTCAGTCCTCTGCAGGAGGTCTTCCAAAACGTGCTAGAGCAAGGACTAAAAGCCCGGGCCACACAGCCGACGCGAGAAAGCACTTACTTTTTGCAGTGTCCACACCAAGGCGCGTAGAACTCAACCATCCAGATGTCGTCGCTCTCGAGGACGTTCTCATCAAAGCTGTCATCCGTCAGCTCAATCACATCCTTCTTACTTGCGCTGTCGCCTCTGCCCTGTCGTCAGGACAGAAGGTGTCACACGACAGCGCGGCCCCAAACAGCCCTCTCCAGTCTACACACAGAACAGCGCTCGCCTGGACGTTAGAAGGGAGTTTCCAGTTTTTCTTTGTGACTACACTAGGAAAACTTTCAAATTGAGGGCATCCTTCATATAAGCTCTGCCTGGGGCAGGGGCAAGGCGGGTGTATGCATTCCACGTCTAAGTTTCGTAAAAAGGGCAGGAGCGTGCAGTCTTTGGGTGAGCTGTCTATAAAACAGCAGGGTTTACGGCCTTCTAGGAGTCAGAAACCATTCTTTATACACCTGTACGCTAACGCCTTTCAGTAAAATACACGCATCACGGTTAAGCTACATGATCCATATCCGGGCATCTGAAGTGCCAATGCAGGAACAGGCACCTGGTCCGGTGGTCAGGAGGCCTGGACCACATGTACTGGAGGGTCTGCGTTTAATTCCTGGCTCTGACTTCTGACTCATTTCCTGCTAATGTGAACCCTGGAGGACCGTGGTGACAACACAAGTCTCTCAGGCTCCTGCTACCCACACGGGAGACCCAGATCGCGTTCCCACCTCCTAGGACTGCCCTGGTCCAGCCCTGCTGGCAGTGTGCGTTTGGGGGATGGGAGCGGTCTTTCTAATCAATACAGACGATACGCTTCTCCTTCCCTGTCCACTATGGACAACTTCCTGACTGCCACGCACACAAAGCAGAGCTTGTCCAAGCTCCATCGCGGCCTGCCCGGTCGACCTGGAGCAGTGCTGCGCCATCCGCCTCCCCTCTGGAATCCCGAGGCACGCGGGCTTCCCGAGCCCAGCTCTTGGGACCTGGAGCGCAGTGCAAACCCTCGTTTCAGCCCTGGCCGGGGAAGCCCATCGCAGCCTGAACTGCAGTCCTGGCAAACCGGCTCAGGCACTGGTGATCCCGCGGCGACCACGCTGGCACGCTGCCGATCGAGGGACCTGACACCTGCTGTCTTTTGGTGGAAAGTCCACCGGTTTAAGTGAAACGTGACGCCTTCCTACGGGAGCCTGCTGCCAGGCTCGACAGTGGCCCTCAGGCCTCACCTGTCTTCCGGAGCTGTGGCTGCCACTCCTGCCGCCGAGCCGGTCCTTCACAAGCTGGCGCAGGGCGCTGAGTGCGGCGTCCACAATCGCCTCGCCGGTCCTGCCCCCTGCAGGGTGGAGAGGAGAGGTCAGGAGGGACAGGCAGCCCCAGCCCAGCCCCGGCCCAGCCTGCAGCCCGCGCGCCATCTCGGGCGCTCCGCGGACTCGCGTTTCCAGAGCTGACAGGCTCACCTGAGGTTGACCACCTGCAGCAACACAAGTGTTCACGCGGGAGCACTTCCCAAGGGTGCGCGTGCGCCGGCATCTACAGCTGGCAGGACGCAGCTGTCCGGGCCACCACTGGTCTCCCCGCACGTGCACTGGCAGGGAGGCGTGCAGAGGGTGGCCAGGACTCAAACCCAGGCACTGTGATGCAAGCAGCCCACGATGGCTTCTCCCTCTTTCTGCTATCTTGCTGAAAACACTGCTAAACTGAGTTGAATCCTAATGTAGGAAGTAACAAGCCTGAATTAAAATGCATGGACCTGGGTCTGGCGCCGCGGCATCGTGGGCTAAGGTACCGCCCGTAGTGCCACATTCTAAATAGACGCCAGTAAAGAGTCCCAGCTGCTCACTTCCAATCCAGCTCTCTGCTAATGGCCTGGAAAAGCAGTGGAAGATGGCCCAAGTCTTTGGGTCCCTGCACCCAGGTGGGAGATCCAGAAAAAGCTCCTGGCTCCTGGCCCAGCCATGGCCATTGTGGCCATTTGGGGAGCAAACCAGCAGATGGAAAATGGCTCTGTCTCTACAACTTTGAATTATTCATTTCATTTAGTTGAAGGGCAATGGCCAATGGGGCAGGCACTGTGGTGCAGCAGGTTAAGCTGGCATCCCATATGGGCACTGGCTCAAGTCCTCGCTGCTCCACTTCCGACTGCGCTCCCTGCTAATGTGCCTGGGAAAGCAGAAGATGGCCCAAGTCCTTGGGCCCCTGCCACCCGTGCAGGAAACCCGGATGAAGCCCTGGCTTTGGGTTGCCCAGTCCCGGCTGGTGGCAGCCACCTGGGGAGTGAACCAGCAGATGGAAGATCGCTCTAACTCTGCCTTTCAAATACATTCCCCCTTCCCTGCCGTTCCACGTGCCCACGGCCTGAATGCCAACATCTGTCTTGACTTTTTGTGAAGAGCCCACATTCACGCAGCCTTTATCACAGTACACTTGTTGTAACTGTCCTGCAATCTCTCACAGCTTTTCTGACTGATAATCAAGCTTTTCCACGGGTCTGACTGTATGGCAGAACGAACAGGGGTTTGCTGCCACAGCCAGTGGGCAGGAACCCCCGGTGGCTCGCTGGGGACCACACAGCAACACGGATGGCATCCTGGGTGGGCCTTGACCACACACGAGGGCAGGCCATCCTGCCCCGGCTCCTTCCAGTGCCACCGTCCTCTGAACCAGTCTAGCAGGAAACATGCTGCCCCGGGAAAGCCAGCGTCTCCCACTCAGGACAGTGGCTGGACGTGTTCTCTGCAAAGGGCCAGGTGGAGCTATTCTCCGCTCCGGGGGCCTCTTTGTCCACGGCCACCACGCAGCTCTGCCGAGTGCAAAAGCAACCGCAGCCAGCGCATACTGACGCCAGTTCTAGTCCCAACTGCTCCATCTCCATCCAGCTCCCTGTGATGGCCCCGGAAAGCAGTGGGACGTGGTCCAAGTGCCTGGGCCCCTGCCAGTCACGTGGGAGACCTGGAAGGGGCTCCTGGCTCCTGGCTCCAGCCTGGTCCAGCCTGGCCTTTGCTGCCGTCTGGGCAGTACACCAGCAGATGGCGGATCTGCCTGTCTTTCCCTCTCTCCAACTACAGACGGTTCAACTTGCAAGTCACCGGGCCTTCTCGTTCACGTTGCCATGCTACAGCTTTGGAAGGAGAGCTGAGTGAGAAATCAATTCTGACCATCATGAAATATTAAGTAATAAGAGCGAGAAAGACAAGAGGGTGGCACAGAACACCGACCGCTCCACAGAGCCAAGGCAGCACGGGCCTGGGGGAGACGAAGGACGGCGCCGTTAACCCTCCAGACCGCAGCAGAGCAGGTCGGGCCGCCGCCACAACGGCATCCCACGTCGGAGCCCTAGTTTTAGTCCTAGCTGCTCCGTCTCCAGTCCAACTTCCTGCCAAGGCGCCTGGGAAGGCGGCCCAAGTACTTGGCTGCCACCCAGGTAGGAGACTGGGATGGAATTCCTAGCTCTTTTTGTTTTTAAAGAATTATTTTAGTTATTTGAAAGACAAGAGTTACAGAAAGGTAGAGCCAAAGAGAGAGGTCTTTTATCCGCTGGTTTACTCCCCAAATGACCACAATGGTCAAAGCTGAGCAGATCTGAAGCCAGGAGCCAGGAGTTTTTCCCAGTCTCCTATGCGGGTGCAGGGGCCCAGGGACTTGGGCCATCCTCCACTGCTTTCCCAGGCCATAGCAGAGAGCTGGATTGGAACAGCAGCAGCTGGGACTCGAACCGGCGCCCATATGGGAGGCCGGTGCTGCAGGCTGAGGCTGTAACCCTCTGTGCCACAGCGCCAGCTCCACTGGCTCTTAACCATGGCTGGGCCCAGCACTGGCTGTTGTGGCCGTTTGTGGAGTGAGCCAGTGGATGGAAGAGCTTTCTCTGTCGCTCTTTCAAATAAACAAAGATAAATCTTTAAAAAAAAATCTTTCAGAATTCAAGATGGGGTAGGGATCTCACCTTACAATTTATAGAAATTCCATTTAAGGAAATTCAGGCACAAAAAGACTGTGGAACTTGTGGGCCAGAGTGCCACCGAGGCAGAAATCCTGGGTTCTGGCTCACCAGGGCAACAGAGGAGTCGGGGAAGCACTCACCCTGATAATCTTCTGGTCTGTTCTTGTTGGCTCCAAAAATCTTGATGGTCGGAAAGCCCTGCACCCCATACTGACCTCCCAGGGCCTGGTGCTTGTCTGCATCAACTGCACCGACTTTTACAACATCCTGTGGAAACACAGAAGAAGTATCTACTTTTGTTTTCTTTTTAACCTTTACATTTTTAAAAAGTTTAATTTTTTATGTGAAAGGCAGAGAAACACAAAGGACAGACTTTTTCTCATCTGCTGGTTCACCCCTCAAACGCCCCCGGAGCTGGGGCTGGGCCAAGCCAAGGCTGAGCTGGTCTCTGACATGGGTGGCGGGGGCCCGGATACCGGAGCCATGCTTGCTGCCTCCCAGGGCCTGCAGTGCAGGAACCAGCTGGAGGGGACGAGCTGGGCCTGGAACCAGGCGCTCCGACAGGGGATGCGCCTGTCTCAACGGCACCTTAACCACGGTGCCAAACACTGGCCCCAGATATCTGTTTTTCTTTCAACTGGAACAAGATCAGATATGAATCCATCATCAGATCCATGCAGTAAAGGTAATAAAAGGCAGGTGAAGGCGACACAGATCCTGTGAGGGCGTCAGCCTTGGAACCAGAGACACTCTTCACAGAGAGACGGACGAGGTCTGTGGAGGGAAGCCTGCCGCTCCCAGAACCCGCAGACCCAACTCCAGTTAGGACATTTCCCAGGAAACACGATGTGCAGAAATATGCGATATGAAAATCAAACTGCAGGGGCCAGCGCTGCGGCGCACTAGGTTAATCCTCCGCCTGCAGCACTGGCATCCCATATGGGCGCCGGATTCTGTCCCGGTTGCCCCTCTTCTAGTCCAGCTCTCTGCTGTGGCCCGGGAAGGCAGTGGAGGATGGCCCAAGTGCTTGGGTGCCTGCACCCGTGTGGGAGACCAGGAAGAAGCTCCTGGCTCCTGGCTTCGGATCGGCGCAGCTCCGGCCGTTGCAGCCATTTGGGGAGTGAACCAACAGAAGGAAGACCTAATTTTTCTCTTTCTCTCTGTCTGTAACTCTGTCAAATAAATAAAATAAAATCTTAAAAAACAAAAACAAAATTACGCTGTAGAGGCAGCCTAGGAAAGACAGCTACGGTACACACAGGAGTGGGTCTGAGACCCAGCTCTGGCACGGATGTGGGAAAAGGCACCCTAGTCCACTGTTGGCGGGAATGCAAACCGGGAAAGCCACTTTGGAAGACAATGTGGAGATACCCCAGAAACCTGAATCTAGTCCTACCATGTGACCCAGACATCCCACCCTTGGGAATTTGCCCAAGGGAAATGAAAGAGCTGTCTGCACCTCCATGTGTACTGCAGCTCAGTTCACAACAGCCAAGACATGGAATCAACCTAAATACCCGTCAGCGGAAGACTGGATACGGAAATTATGGGAAAGGTACTCTATGGAATACTACACAGCGGTAACAAAATGCAACAAAATGGAGGAATCTGGAAAACATCATGCTGAGTGAAATAAGTCAGTCCCAAAGGGACAAATACCATATGTTCTCCCTGATCTGTGGCAACTGAGCACCAAAAAGGAAACCTGTAGAAGTGAAACTGACACAATGAGAAGCAATGCCTGATCAACTTTTGTCCTGACTGTCGAGGAACAACTTACTATTTTATTCTTTTTACTATTTCTTTTTCTACTTAATACCATTGGTTGAACTCTTAACACAGAATTATTCTTAGGTATTTAAATCCAACTGAAAATTGATCCCTGTAGAAAGTAAGAGCGGGAATAAGAGAGGGAGGCAATGTACACATTCCCTCTCAGACTTACCCCTAAGGCTAAAGCTAAAAACTTGCCAAGGGACTCCAAATCCCATTAAGTAGGCATGTACCAATGTCATCTCACTAGTCCAAGTGGTCAATTTCTGTTCACAATTCATCATAACGATAGACTAAGAGTCAAAGGGATCACATAAACAAGACTAGTGTCTGCTAATACTGATAGAATAAAAAAGGGAGAGAACGATCCAACATGGGAAGCGGGATACACAGCAGACTCATAGAATGGCAGATGTCCTAAACAGCACTCTGGCCTCAGAATCAGCCCTTAAGGCATTTGGATCCGGCTGAAAAGCCCATGAGAGTATTTTAGGCCTGGAAAGCCAAGACACTGTGGCAAAAAATGGCCTACATGAAAGATCTCTGTGAGTGAGACCCCAGTGGAAAGAAGGGACTATCAAAAAAGGAGGTGCCTTTCTCTGAAGGGAGGAGAGAACTTCCACTTTGATTATGGCCTTGTCTAAATAAGGCTGGAGTTTGTGAACTCAAGAGGCTTCCACAGCCTTGGCAGCTCATGACAAGAGCCTCAGGTGATTACTGACGTCAGAAATAAGAGTGTCAATTGTTAAATCAACAGGAGTCACTGTGCACTTACTCTCCATGTAGGCTCTCTGCGAGAATTAATGGTAAATCTAGTACTCAAACAGTACTTTATACTTTGTGTGTCTGTGTGCATGCAAACTGTTGAAATCTTTATACAGTATAGAGCTAATCTTCTGTATATAATTAAAAATGAATCTTAATGAAGAATGGGATGGGAGTAGGAGATGGGATGGGAGTAGGGGTGGGAGGGTGGTTATGGGGGGAAGAACTGGTATAATCCAAAAGCTGTACCTATGAAATTTATATTTATTAAATACAAATTTTCTTAAAAAGACCCAGCTCTGGCTCCTGACCCCACCTTCCTGCTTATGTGGACCTGGGAGACCATGACGGTGCCAATGGTTGGATCCCTCCCATGTGGGAGACCTGAACTGACTGCAGCCTCCGGCGTGTTGTGGGCATCTGAAGAGTGAACCAGCCGATGGGAGCATGCTCTCTGCTTCTCAAACAGATCCGTCGAAGTAAAATAAAATAAAATAGATATTCTGCCCACGTTCCCTACAAGTTGTTGGCAACAGAACCATGTTTTCAACCCTACGAGGCAGTCAGCTTCTTACGTCCACAGCCACCACCTGCGTACCTGCTGAGCCGCGGGGACGCCGCCAGGTCAGACTCACCTTTAAGGCACTGGCCGCTTTCTTCCACTCTGGCGTTAACCGCTGGCAGTGGCCGCACCTTGTGGGGGAGAAAACACAAAGAAGGTGAAAACTGAAGACTGCTCTCTGCAGTTTCTAACAGGCACACCGTGGCCTCCTGCATGGCATCGTGCATCTGCAGGAGGTCAGGCACAAACAGAACACCTCAGGGCCCCAGGGGCACCGTACTACTGCTGACCATCGCTTTACACAGCACCCTAATAGATAAGCTTCCAATCACTGACCCACTAAACCCTGTTCACAAGCTGAAGTAAACCGTGAGCCGTGAACACTCCCCTCCACGCGTCAGGGCCAGTCGCCTCAACGCGTGGAGCTTATGGAAGGCAAAAAGCAGGTTCCTGGATCCCAAGAAACCAGAGCTCCTGGAGAAGGAACCTGTATTACTTGAGACAGACAGACAGACAGATTACCCACTGGCTGGGTAACACCCCAAGTGCCTGCAATGGTTGGGGGGGGGGGGTTAAGCTGGAAGCCAGGAACTCAACCCAAGACTCCCTGTGGGGGGCGGCAACCCGACCACCCGCCCATCACCCACTGCCCCCAGAGCTCAGAACTGGGCAGCAACCTGACCACCCGCCCATCACCCACTGCCCCCAGAGCTCAGAACTGGGCAGCAACCCGACCACCCGCCCATCACCCACTGCCCCTAGAGCTCAGAACTGAAGCCAGGCTCTCCAGTGTGGGACGCAGGGATCCTAACTGCCAGGCTCACGCCCGTCCCAAAATGTGCATCCCGGAAGTTCTACTGCTGATAGACCTATGAGGTCTGAGATCCCCGATGTAAATGGACCTTTTCACTTCATGGACACTGCATCTAGCCCGTCTCCTGTGTTTACATCTGAACACCCCTTGGCAGTTCAACATGCTCAAATAAACCCGAGTTAGAAGCCTAACAAGTTGTGAGCCATTGGTGTGTGTATGTGCGCGTATGCGGTAGACAGCAGGTGTGCCTGACCCGGGGGAGGGAGACAAGAACACAAAGAAAAACTTAACCCTGTGAGGTCCTAGTACTTAAACTACCATGAAAAATCACACATCATACCCTTTGGTCACACCCTTGTTACGTTTCCGACATTCATCAAGGTGTTTATTGTCATGACTGTGCCACATCCATCATATGCAAATACCACAGTTCACTTGTTCATAGATAACTTGATTCATTTAATTTATTTGAAAGGAAGAGCTACAGGGGGGTGGGAGGAGGGGCCCCAGAGACTGACCATCCATATGCTGGTTCACTCCCCAGATGGCCACAGTGGCTGGGACTGGAGCTTCATCAGAGCCTCCCACGTGGATGCAGGGGCCCAAGCACTCGGGCCACCTGCTGCTGCTTTCCTAGGCCATTAGTAGGGAGCAGCTGGGTCTTGAACCAGCACCCGGACGGGATGCCAGCGTTGCAGGCGGCAGCTCTGCCTGCTTCACCACAACATGGGGCCCAGTGCTTTTTTTTTTTTTTTTTAAACCAAGCAAATTCTCTTCTAATTAGGTCTCTAAGGACCTAACAAGCAAGTAACATGTGCCGGCACCAAGATGCACACTTTCTGTAGACTCTGTTTAACTGGCAGAACACTGAAGACGGCATCAGTATTTTTTTTCACAGAGGATGAAATGGAGGCAGGGAAGAAACTGACCGTGTATCACACAGCCACCCAGCGCCAGTGCCTGACGTCCAGTCCCCATGAAATGCCCACACCCCCAACACAGACCACGAGGCCAGACCTTTCAGGGGCACGTGGGAACGCTGCTTGCACCTGTTTACGCACAGTATATCCTGTCGCCCTGGGGATGCTCAGAATCCTGACCGTAATTTTTACAGAGCTTTGCGCCCCTTAAGTCTAGTTTATCTATGAAAAGGGGACTCAAGTTTTAAGACGCCATGACAGCTCACACCCCTCACTCCGAGTGTCAAGGGAAGGTACAAGCAGATCATAATGCCATGTCAACATAACGCAAGCTCTGACTTGGACCACATGCAGGCCAAATTCCCAAGGGACTGGTGGCTAAACATTTAAGACCTTGAATGGGGGGAAAATCCCTTAATTTCACTAACCTATAACTGAAATTTAGGATTTCTTTCAATTATGACTCTAAACAGTATTCTATAGTTGGTTAGTACTAAAACAAAAATCACAACTATTCTCTGATTACCATCATGACCACCGGGGATATCTTTGAAGATCATTTATGTGGCCAGCGTTGTGGCACAGCAGGTAAAGCCGCCACCTGTGAGGCAGGCATCTCATGTGAATGCTGGTTCATGTCCCAGCTGCTCCACTTCCGACCCAGTTCCCTGCTAATGCACCTGGGACGGCAGCGGAAGACGGCCCAGGTCCTTGAGCCCCGGCACACAGCTGGAGGCCTGGATGAACTCCTGGCTCCCCCTGGCCCAGCCTGGGCCGTTGCAGCCACTTGGGGAGTGAACCAGCGGATGGAAGGATTCTCTCCCTACGTCTCTCCATCTCTGTAACTCTTTGAAATAAATAAATCTTTTTTAAAATAATCCCTTCTGCACGTAACTTTAGGATTACAACGGCTGGGCCTGCAGCCGGCTGCTGGTACTGACTGCTCAGTAGGAAGTACAGGGTGAGCGTCCCTAACCTGAAAACCCGGCATCGGAAACTCGTGCAGTGTCTCAAACTCCCCAGATTCTGGTCTTTGGATTAGGGATGTTCAGCCAACAAAGCCCATGCCAACATTCCAAAATCCAAACCCCCAAATTGAAGCCCCTCTGGCCCCAGCCACCTGGGATAAGGGAGGCTCCACGCGTGCTGCTCCCACATCAGGATTCACCCTAGTACCTCAGCAGCCGCACTTCCACTCCTAGTTTTCCTTTGTGATTCTGCTTGCTACACATCGTACACACAAAACCTTCACTCTGAGGAGGAAGCCAAGGCTTTCACGGGACTGCAGACACAGGAAGTGGCTAGAAGTGCCTGCTTAGACAGACGTCTCCTAACCCACAGCACCAGCAAGTGAACTCCAAGTACAGCAACAGTCACCCCTGCGGATCCAGACTCTGCCTTTCCAATTATGCTGTCTGGTATCACTTCAAAAAGAGAAAGATTTTAATTTGAGGGGCAGGTGAGAGAGGGAGGGAGGGAGAGAGAGAGAGGGAGGGAGGGAGGGAGGGAGGGAGGGAGGGAGAAGGAGGGGAGAGAGAGAGAACACGTGCTTCCTCTGCAGGTTCAATCCACAAATGCCTCCAACAGCCCAGGCTGGGCCAAGCCAAAGCCAGGAGCCAGCTCAACATGGGTCTCCTCCTGGGTGGCAGTGACCCAAGTCCTTGGCTGACCATCACCACTGCCTCCCGAGGTGTGCACGAGCAGGTAGCTGGACTGGAAGCGGAGCCAGGCCTCAAGGCCAGGCACTCTGATGTGGGATGCAGGCTGTCTTACTCGCCGTGCCAAACACCTGCTCCCAAATCAGTGTTCTTTCCATCCTTAACCCACTACCTCATCATAAGGAGAGATCTTAAAACTGTTAAGGTTTCAGGGGCTGGCATTGTGGCACAGCAGGTTAAGTGGGATCGGGGTGTTGGTTCAAGTCCTGGCTACCCTGTTTCTGATCCCGCTTCCTGCCAACGAGCTGGGAAGCCAGTAGACAGTGACCTTACAACCCTGATGGGAGACCCAGGTGCAGTTCCTGGCCCAGTGCTTGCTGCTGTGTGCATTTAGGGAGTGAACCAGCAGATGGAAGCTCGCTCGCTCTGTTCTTTTCCCTTTCAAATACAAATAAATCTTTTTTTAAAAATAAGGTTTTTTCTTCTTTCTCATGACAATGAGCTACTTCAACCTTTATCACCAACTCAGTCTTGTGGCCTTTAACAGACTCAGCATTTTTTTTTGTGGAGGTTCCCATCTCTCTCTTCTACTTTGCAAGCAAACTGGAAGCCAGGCAAAGCAAATGACTAAATAAAATTAGATTTTCATGTAGTGTTTCCCCCAATTTCTCTATTGTACTTACCATGGGGCGTAGAATTCTACGAGCCACAAACTGTCGCTCTGAATGACTTCTCTGTTGAAATTCGATGGTGTTAGCTCGATGACGTCATCGCTAGAGGAATACAGACCGTTCACAGCTAGAAAGAAGGTGCAGCTCACCAAACCTGGAGGACAAACACACACGCGGTCAGTGCGGGGGCTCACGGCTCCAGCATGGACACCTGGGCACCCAGGGCTCCGCGACTAAGGCCTCACATGGAGGGAGGCTCTGTCCCGTGCCCTCCTGGCTGCAGCCGAGCCCCGGCACCGCCCTGGCCCAGGCAGCGCTGACAACAGGCTGTCCTCACCCTCACCCTCACCACGCAGTGTTCCTGGAGCTTTTCACGAGTTACCATCTCCATCCTTAGCCACCCCGTGGAGCGGCTGTCCCCATGGTCATCTCACGGATGGAGAGGCTGCATCGGGCAATCCACACGGCCCTCCGCGTGTCACTCACCTGCCTCATTTGCACACGTCTTTGAGGGGAAAACCCAATCACTTGTCTGTCCTACTGGACGTGACTTTTCCAAGGGCAATGACTATTTTTTTTTTTTTAAGATTTACTTTATTTATTCGAAAGACAGAGTTACACAGAGAGGTAGAGTCAGAGAGAGGTCTTCCACCCACTGGTTCACACCCCAGATGGCCACAACAGCTGGAGCTGTGCCGAACCGAAGCCAGGAGCCTCCTCCGGGTCTCCCATGTGGGTGCAGGAGCCCAAGGACTTGGGCCATCTTCTACTGCTTTCCCAGACTATAGCATAGAGCTGGATTGGAAGTGGAGCAGCTGAGACTCGAACTGGCGCCTCTATGGGATGCTAGTACTGCAGGCTGGGGCTTTAACCCACTGCACCACAGTACCAGCCCCAGCAGTAACTGTTTTTATAAGTATTTATATTTTTAAATAGTACTGTCCTCATAGACTTTATTTTTTAAAAATGATTTATTTACTTGAAAGGCAGAGCTTCAGAGAGGCAGAGACAGAGCCAGAGAAAGATGCGTGCTTCCATCTGCTGGTTCACTCCCCAAATGGCTGCAACAGCTGGGGATGGGCCAGGCGGAAGCCAGGAGCTTCATCTGGGTCTTCCAAGTGGGTGCAGGGGCCTAGGGACTTGGGCCGCCTTCTGTTGCCTTCCCAGGCGCATTAGCAGGGAGCTGGGTTGGCAATGGAGCAGCGGGACTGGAACTGGCACCCGTATGGGATGCCGGTGTCGAGGCAGTGGCTTTACCTGCTGCGCCACAGCCCACCCCCCAAGTGTTTTCACGTCTACCACCACCACCCACAGCAGCTATCAAGCACTGCCAGCGTCGCGGAATGAAGGACACGAAACTACACAGTTTCACGTGAGCGACCTTACACACGCAGGATGTGGCCTACTGCGTATGCGGACGTTTCTTGAGAGGCAGAGACAGGGAGACAGGGACAGAGTGAGCGCTGGAACAGACAGAGCGTCCCCTGCTGGAACACCCCTACACGCCCACAATGACAAGGGCCGCACTGGGGCCAAAGCCGGGAGCCAGGAACTCAGCCCTAAGTCTCCCTCAGGGTGGCAGAGACCGCGTCCCAGGGTCGCCTCAGCCGGGAGCGGGAGTCAGTGCGGCGCCCAGGCCCTGACACGGTGCAGGCGTCCTGGCCGCGAGACAAACAGGCCTGCGCCTGCCGCGGCATTAACAGCGTGGTGCTCCCACACCGTGATCAAGTGTCTTTCTGTTGGCTGCTCTAAGAAATCAAATGCAATTTACAGTCTCCATACAGGAAAACAAATTCTGAACGCGTATTTTAAGAACTCAGTTTGAGCTGACAATACTATCAAAATTCTACCCCCTTTAATATTTTTAAATGTTTTCTAATTACCTCCAGGACAATGATAAATAATGCAGTGTCCTTGGCTTTTTCTTGACTTTAACAAACATGTTTTCCCGTTGGTATGATGCTGGTTTTTAGATTGAATAGATCTTAAATAAATTTCTAGGGGCCGGTACGGTGGCGTAGAGGGAGAAGCCGCCACCTGCAGTGCGGGCATCCCATGTGGGTACCAGTTCAAGTCCTGGCTGCTTCACTTCTGATCCAGCTCTCTGCTATGGCCTGGGAAAGCAGAAGATGGCCCACGTCCTTGGGCCCTGCACCTGCATGAGAGACATGGAAGCTCCCGGCTTCGGATCAGCTCAGCTCCGGATGCGGTGGCCAATTGGGGAGTGAACCATCGGATGGAAGCTCTCTCTCTCTCTCTCTGTCTCTCCCCTCTCTAACTCTGACATTCAAATAAATAAATAAATCTAAAAAAAGAAAAAAAAGAAATTTCTATCTATCCTTGTCTTTTCAGCTCTGTGAAGATCGTGTCTTTTCCTTTAATGGTTGATACAGTGAATCAGAAGCAAGTCTGGAATGCCTGTAGGGCAGGCAGTGCCATCCCAGGCCTGTTTTCACACGCTGGCTTCCCAAGCAGAACCGCAAGATTTGGGAATGGCCTGCCTGTAAACACTCCCAGAAGGAGGGCACCGGTGCTGACTTAACTGCCGAATCTTCCCTCAACTCCCTTTCCAATCCACTGTACCACTGGATCTTTCACAGCCTTATGAGCCAGCAACAGATAGTGGTCAGACATGTAAATGCGGAGGAGCCCACGGCCCACCCACGGTCCCACGTGTAGCCGGGAAGGGCAGAGCGACTCTGACTCCTCTTCCCAAGCTGCCCTCAGTCAGTGCCCCTGAGAAAAATGGTTCGGTCTGCCATGGGCGTGAACAATCACATTACTCAGAGCCACTGCATCTGAACCGTCCACACGGCAGCCGTCATCGGGACTGAGGGGATCAGAGTGATGGAAGCCAGAGGAGGGTTATTACACACGGGCTGGACAGACTTGCTTTCTAGGAGCATTGGTGCCGCTGCACTGTGGACAATGGCCTGGGGGGTTATCCAGAGCGCAGTATCGGGACGGGCCACACTGACCAATGCTAGCGGGAGAGGTGGGAAGACGGAGATTGGATTGAACCACAGAGACCACACTGGGTGCCCTGGTGAGGTGGCGGAGGGGGAGACTCGGCAGTGGCCGGTGGGCAGAGGAGGAGCGAACATGCCACAGAGTGAGAGCAGTGCCAGCCAGCATTCCGTGGGGAGTAAGTGCGGTTTCTTCTTCAAGATGGGCATGGAAGGCAGAAGCACCGAGTGTGAGAGGCTGCAGATGAGGTCCAGGGGACACCTTAACAAACGCCTGGAGTCGGGGGAGAGGGAGCCCCGGAGAGGAGGAGGTGGGGAAGAGAAAGGGGGGACCCAGCAGGGCGGGACTGCGCCCTGGACAACACGCTGTCCAACTGGCAGCACTTACGGAACGCTGGTTTCCAAGACTCGGTAAAGGCACAAAAACATCAACAAACCCCACTACTCCTCTCATATTGATTACAGGTTGAAAAGACCTCAGAGCCTAACGTGAAACTTTCAAAAGTGGGCCAACGCCACCACGCAGCAGATAGAGCCGCTGCCTGCAGGGCGGCATCCATGTGGGCGCTGGCTCGAGTCCCCGCCGCTCCACTTCCGATCCAGCTTCCTGCTAACGTGCCTGGGAAGGCAGTGGAGGAGGGCCCAGGTTCTTGGGCCCCTGCACCCACGTGGGAGACTCAAAGGAAGGTCCTGGCTCTTGGCTTCGGTCTGGCCCTGGCCTGTGAGGCCATTTGGGGAATGAACAGCTGCAACCCTTTCAAATAAGTAACTCTTAAAAAAAAAAAAAAGACATTTTCCATTTAAGTAACTATCATGGGTTATTTATTACTTCCAGTGGAACCTTTTTAAATGGTGGAACCATGCTGACAATCTTGATTTTCATGTTTTCTGTGTTTCGCCATTAGCTCAGTGGCTAATATTCTCCTGCTTTCCCCTGCCCTGAAGAATGGACATGGCCCCTTCCTTAGGAGAACCTTACCGGGGGGGTGCGTGTACATGTGCAGGGCATGTGTGTGGCTGTGGAGGCTTTTTGACATCTGGTCTACCACCCAGAAGCTAGGATGTTTACTCTCGTGGGAGACAACACAGCCACACTCAGACGACCGTGCCAGGCCCTGCTTCACAGTTCACAGAGGAACCCACGTGAGAAGGCGGTCGGGTAGACACCCCCACGCCTGCTTTATAAGCCAGGAAACCGTGACAGCGAGGACAGCTAGCCTAAGGCCACATCATTAGAATGAACACAGTTATGTAACCCACGTCTCTAACCTAAGGCCTGGAGAATTCAAGGGCCCCGTGGCAGAGGCGGGCAGTGGAATTAGGTTCCTCCACCTCTCAACCACGGACAGCAAGAAAGGCTGCTGTCTCCACCACAGGTCCCAGGAGCAGACCGGAGCCACGAGGGGGGCACGCCAGGGTCCTCCACGCCAGGGCCGGCGTGACCACCGGCGCCGGGCCCCACAAGGACCTGGGTGGGCTATTTTTTCCACAGTCATGGTGATGGGTTTCAGTCTTAAATTCTGCCCAGCTCTCACAAAGCCCCTGCTCCTCACACGCGGTATCTGATGAGAACGTGGACCTCAACTCCTGAGAAGGCAACGCCACCGTGCACACTTGGGAATCCAGCTACTGTGAAGGGGCGTCCACTCTGGCGACGTCAAAGCAGCCAACAGCCACTCCCCCTGGAGACCCCCAGAGAAGCACTCCACACAAAGCAGGTCCACACTGGCCGATAATGCTCTGTTCCCAGGACTGCCACTGCTCTGGGTGCCAAGCCCCGGACAACGGGCACGTCCCACCCGGGACCCACCACTGTGCTGGGTGCCGAGCCCTGGGCACGTCCCACCCGGGACCCACCACTGTGCTGGGTGCCGAGCCCCGGGCAACGGGCACGTCCCACCCGGGACCCACCACTGCTCTGGGTGCCGAGCCCCGGGCACTGGGCACGTCCCACCCGGGACCCACCACTGCGCTGGGTGCCGAGCCCCGGGCACTGGGCACGTCCCACCCGGGACCCACCACTGCTCTGGGTGCCGAGCCCCGGGCACTGGGCACGTCCCACCCGGGACCCACCACTGCGCTGGGTGCCGAGCCCCGGGCACTGGGCACGTCCCACCCGGGACCCACCACTGCGCTGGGTGCCGAGCCCCGGGCACTGGGCACGTCCCACCCGGGACCCACCACTGCGCTGGGTGCCGAGCCCCGGACAACGGGCACGTCCCACCTGGGACCCACCACTGCGCTGGGTGCCGAGCCCCGGACAACGGGCACGTCCCACCCGGGACCCACCACTGCTCTGGGTGCCGAGCCCCGGGCACTGGGCACGTCCCACCCGGGACCCACCACTGCGCTGGGTGCCGAGCCCCGGACAACGGGCACGTCCCACTCGGGACCCACCACTGCGCTGGGTGCCGAGCCCCGGGCACTGGGCACGTCCCACCCGGGACCCACGGAGCGGCCGGCTCGGCCTGTGGCTGCCCACTCCAGCACGGCAGCTTCAGCTGTGCAGACTCAACACCCGCAGCGCGTCTCCCTCACACCTGCTGGCGGGAGGGAACACCGGTGAGCGAGAGCCACGCCCCGGGCTGGACCTGCACCGGCCCCGGTGCAGCTCACACACGCACACCGTGCCCCCTCGCCCGATCGCAAGCACGTGCACGTCGTCTCCTCCCTTTGCACTCACTCACTGCTCCCCGGGACCTCCACCCCTACAATGCTGCACCCTGGGAGGGCCACCCAGCTCGTGGGTGTGGGCTGCGCGGGCTCAGAGCTGCCTGCGCGCCGGGCGGGACCGGACCTCAACTTCGCCCACGGCCCCGAACACGGGACACGACCCCGGGCGCCCGGCCTCCATTTGCTCGCGCCCCACGGAAGGTGCTCTTAGCAGCCCGATGCGGCTTCCGGAGGGCGCTGCTCCCTCCGTTCAGGGCTGGGCTCCGCGCAGAGCCCGCGGGAGCCACGCGCCGCGGCCCCCGACGCCCAGCCGGGCTCCCGCCTCCGGCCCCGGCGCACGAGGAGCTCGGCCCCCGGCTGGGCTGCAGCGCCTCCGCCCCAAGGAGGCCCCTTCCCGCCTCGCCCCCCGGGCCCGGCTCCGCACCGCCCGCGGGCCGCCACACGGCTCCTCCACGGGACCCCGCCGGCGCCCCGGCGAAGACGTCGCTCCCGAGCCTCCCCGGCCAGCGCCCACCCGCCGCAGACCCGCGCCTACCGAGCCCCAGGCGAGCCATGCCGAGCGCCGGCGCCTGCCGCCCCTGCCGCCGCCGCCTCAGCTCTGCCGCGCCCCCGCCTCCACGTCCCGCCCTCGGCTGCTCCGGCGGGCGGCGCGGCGCCGGCGCGGGGGCGGGGCCGGAAGGGCTCCGCCGCGCCGTGGCCGTGGCTCATTGGCTGCGGCGGGCTTCGCTCACTCGCGGAACCAATGGGAAGCGGCCGGGTAGAGGTTACGGGTTTGGCTTTTTTTCACAGGCGGCGGCGGAAGGCGGGGCCTCTGGGGGCGGGGCCAGGTGGCCTGTGCGTTCCGGTCCCGCTCCGGTCCCGGGTGCCCCCTTGGGCTTCGCATGGTTTCTTCCGGTAGAGGCCCGTCCGGGGTGTTCTCGCCCCGCATCCCGCCTTCCCGCAGCCGCCCACCTTAGCTGGCGTAGTCCCCGCCGGTGCCTGAGGGCCCCCAGCGCGCCCGCGACTTAGTGATTGACGTTAAAGCCGCCTGTGCGGGGCGTGCGTGGCCCGCACCGTCTGTGCTGGAATGCGAGGTCTCCATCCATCTCTTGCTGGGCGCACTGCGGGCAGTCACGCAGGTGGCCGAGCCCCGGCCCGAGGGTCCCCGCCCCGGGGACCCCTTGCAGGGCGGTGTCTTGTAAGCATCTGGCGCCTGCAGGGTGAGACCACTGTGCCTCCCCTCGGCGTCCCCTCCTCTGGGCTGACCCAGATTTTCCGGATTACTCACTTCTTTTCCTTTCTAATCTCAGAGATTTATTTTTAATTTATTTGAAAGGCAGAGTTACAGGAAGAGACAGATCTCTTATCCGCTGGTTCACTCCCCAAATGGCCACAGCAGCCTGGGCTGGGCCTTGGAGCCAAGAGCCTCATCAGGGTCTCCCACGTGGGTGCAGGGGCCCAAGCACCCGGGCCAGCCTCCCCTGCTTCCCCAGGTGCATCAGCAGGGAGCTGGATTGGGTGGAGCAGCCGGGACTCAAACGCGTGCCTATATGGGATGCTGGCGTTGCAGAAGGTAGCTTAACCCGCTGCCGCACAGCACCGTACCCTGAACAACTCATTTCTTGGAGTACGTAATGTGGCCGGAGCGCTCACTGCACAGAGGGGTTAGAACTGGGGGGGTGGCAGGCTGGGGCTTCCTGGAGGAAGTGACACGTAAGCTGTGCGTGGGACATTTGTCAGGCAAAGCAGGCAGCAGGTGCACTCACCCCCTGCAGAGTAAGCCACCGGATTTACACAGGGGTTCTCTGTGTGGGAGCCCTGGCGGCCCCTGCTGTGTGTGAGGGCCCTGGCAAGCCCAGGGTCAGGGCAAAGGGCTGAGGTCTCCGTTCCCGCTCCAGGGGGCTCGAGGCCCAAGGCCAGCTGCCCACTGCCTGCACTTAGCGTGTTTCCCCACTTCCGTCAGCCTCCATTACAGTGAGGTCGCCCTCCTCCCTCCTCTGGCCTGCTGAGGGCCCCTCGTTTCCCTCCTCTCTCCAAGTTCAGTGGCGGTGCCTGCCTTTGTCCCCATGGACTGCGGCTTCGCAGCTGCACGTGGCGCTGACCACTCAGTCTGCGGCCCTGGCTCGGGACCCAACCCTCTGTTTCCAGCTCAGAGACAGGCCGATGCTTCCAGTGCCGCCCATGAACTTGTGGTCACTTTTCCAGCCTGGCTCAGAGCTGAATCTTGGAGGAACAGAGGTGCCGTCCTGACTCCCTGCCCAACGCTCCAGGGAGCTCCCCGACAGAGCTGCTGCCTCCCAGAAGCAGCCTGTGTGTGTGCAGGACAAGTGTCAGCCATTGACGCACAGAGGAACAGCCTGTCTGTGCCCACGCCTGCCCCAGGGAGCTCCCAGCCAACAGAGTAGCCAAGAAGGGAGCGGTGCATGGTGCTACCCCATCCCCTGTGGCTGCTGAAGAGACCCCCGATGCGACCCAGCCAGAGGATAACGCCCACTGCCCATGCTCAGTGGACAGTGCGGTGGCGTTGGGAACACTTGCTCCGTTGGGCACCCATCGCCAGAAACTGTCCACCCGCACACTGTGGCGACTGCTCGACAGTAAGTCCCCCACCTCCACCCCCAGCCCGGGGTCCTCTGCTCCACTTCCTGTCTGCATGAGTCTCACCTAGGGCCTGTCTCTAAGTGGGATCCTATATTGGTCCCGCTGTGCCAGGCTGTTTACTACACAGAACGCAGTTATGTCGGCCACGTGTCTGTTCATCGTTGCCTGGGCATACACGGATCCGAGTCCCTGCTCTCGGCTCCCTTGGGCCTCTGTCCGGGAGTGGATTTGCTGGCTCACCTGGTCGTTGTGTGTGCACCTTTTGAGGAGTGGCCAGCGCTTCCCACAGCGACTGCCCCACTGTCCGCTCACACCAGCAGGGTGTGACACAGCTCCCCTGCGCCCTCACCTGCACCTGCCATCCTCCATGTTGGATCGCAGCCCTCCTATTGGGTGTGGCGTGAACGGTCGTCTCCGAGCTGTAACCACCCAAGCACAGAAGGCGAGAGAAGACACAGCAGGGCCTACAGAAGCAGGAAGGTCTGGGAATTCCGGGGACTTCGAGTGGAGGAGCAGGGAGGCCAGGGACAAGGCTGGGATGTCAGAGAGGGAGTCTCATGCTGGAGCTGAGGGTCTCCCAAGAGCAGAGGGTAGCCCGGAGCACCGCGCACGGGCTCTGGGGGTGGGGGGCAGATATGCCTGGGGCTGGACCCTCTCACTTGCTGTGTGTCCTGGGCAAGTAATTCAACCTCTCTGAGCTCCACTCTCCTCGGTGACCTGACTACTCAGGCTCAGAGTGGCTGCCAGGTGCCGGCGACTGTCACACGGTAATCACCGAGGGTTTGTTTGAGGAAGGCTTAGTGCATACAAGGCGTGGGCCACCGCCCAGCCAACACACAGGACACCCAGATGAGTAGGCAGAGCCTCTCTCCCTCCCTTAGCTCCCAGTCCATTGCGGGGACCCCTGGGCCAGGAGCCTGCAGTGGTCACTGGAGTTAGAGGAGCTGGCCTACAGAGGCTCCCTCTCCCTCTCCCTCTCCCTCTCCCTCTCCCTCTCCCTCTCCCTCTCCCTCTCCCTCTCCCTCTCCCTCTCCCTCTCCCTCTCCCTCTCCCTCTCCCTCTCCCTCTCTGTTTGCGTCTTCAGTGTTGCTGAACTGTGTTTAAGGAGGTGGGGGAGACAGACTCAGACCTGGTGGGACTAGGTTTGGAGACATGGTCTTTAAAAGGTGGCTGAGGTTAGATGAGGTCATTGGACGGGGCTCTAACCCAGCGGACTGGTGTCCTTACAAGACGAGGACAAGCCCCAGGGATGCGTTTGTACACAGAAAATGCAGCCCCACCGCCGTCCACCGGCCAAGGAGAGATCAGCCCTGCTAACACCTTGAACTTGGGACTTCCAGCCTCTGGAACCGTGAGAACATTAATTTGTGTTGTGCAAGGCCCCCGGGCTGGGGAGGTTTGCAAAGCAGCCCTAGCGCACTGACACAGACCCTGAGCAGTGGACTCAGGTGTCCTGCTTGACCCCAAGAAAGTGAGGAGAGGAGACAGCAGGTGCTCTGAGCCTGTGTGTGCTGGGCTGTGGGCTCCTCTCCCGCCTGCTGTGGGAGCAGCCATGTTCCTGGGAGGGAGGCTGGGGGCTGGGGGACGAGGGAGGAGAGGTGAAGTCAGCCCGCGTTCTCGGAAGCCCCTGACACTGGGCTGCCGTTAGGACAGTGCAGCCCGGCCCGCGCCTCTGTGAGCGGGGTGTCGCTCCGCCTGTCTGAGCCACAGTTTTGAGCCGCATAACAGAGGCGTGACGTTACCACTTGTGCGCGCCGGCTGTGTGGCAGCTCTGCGCTGGGAACTGTGTCTCTGCCCTCCTGGGCTCCACCAGCCAGACTAGAGGAAGTGAACCAGGAGAGAATGACTGACGATTACCGTGGTAAGCGAGGAATGGGCCTCAGAGGTGTCCGCGGCCCGCCCCCAGCACGTGTGAGTACAGCACATTGCGGGGGAAGGGGAACTCCGTTTGCAGAAGGATTCGAGGACAGCTGACCTGCATGATGGGGACAGGCCTGTGACCACGGGTCCTCAACCACGGGGAGAACAGGAAGACGGCAGCGTGGGGGGGACGTGGCCTGCTGCTGCTGGCTGTGGAGGGGGAGGTGAGACCGTCAGGAAGGAGGCTGCGGCCCCTGGGAGTGGAGCGGCTGTGGAGACAGATTCTCCTTGAGGGCTTCCAGGAGGAGGTGACGCCGCAGTGTGGCCTAGGCAGGCCCAGGCTGATGTCTGATGCAGATTGGCGTTGTCCATTGCGGGGACCCCTGGGCCAGGAGCCTGCAGTGGTCACTGGAGTCGGAGGAGCTGGCCTACAGAGGCTACAGCTGGCCTACTGAAGCCACTCAGTTTAAGGTTATTTGTTACAACAGCGACCAGAAACAAATACAGTTGCTAAGGAGGGGAAGAGCAGGGGCTAGGGAGAGATGGCAGCTTAGCAAGGTGTGGCTGGTGAGGCCCACGACGTCCCTGGGTCAGGCCGCCGCCAGGAGCCTGGAGCTCCACCGGGGCTCCCATGTGGGTGGCAGGGGCCCGTCTCCTGCTGCCCCTGTGAATTCGCAGGGAGCTGGACTGGAAGTGGAGCAGCCGGGACCCCCTGAGGTCCTGGAGTGTTAGTCGGGCCGTGAGGGCTCACGGGAGGGGCCGAGTGGCTTTGGGGGAGATGTAGAAGGTTGATGGAGGTGAGGGCTCAGCATCGTGCCAGGACCGGAAGGGGATGGGACAGGCGGTACCTGTGACCGTGTGGTGTGTCAACTTGAAGGAAAAGAAGGCAGCTGAGAGCAAAAGCCATGCGCCTTCACGCCTGTGGGCCTTTGTTCCCACTGCCCCCATCCACCGCCACTGCCATCGCCACCGGGCTGAGAGGCAAGGTCAGGCCATGGCTCCTTCTCATGCCTGTGAGTGCCCTGAGGACCTGCTCTGGCTCCCCCCCTCCCCTCTCAGGGTGGAGGGGTGGGACGGGCAGGTACACCCAATGGGGGGAGGGGCGGGGCAGGCAGGTGCACCCAAGGAGGGGAGGCGTGGGTCGGGCAGGTGCACCCAAGGGCAGGGAGAGACAAGCAGCCCACACAGCCACCCAGCAGGGGTGGGGCGGGCGCTGTGGCACAGCGGGTTGAGAGAATGCTTGGGGCACCCACATCCCACAGTGGGACAGAGTCGCCCCTGGGAGGCAGCGGAAGGTGGCTCACGTACTTGGGCCTTTGCCACTCCTGTGGGAGACCTGGATGGAGTTCCTGGCTCCTGGCTCCTGGCTCCGGCTTGGCTCACTGGGTGGAAGATTTCTCTCCTACTACCTGCTTCCGTCAGCCCGCCTTTCAAATAAATAGATCTTTAAACAAAATTCGGAGGGAAGCGCACACAGACTCATCCTCATCCTCATTAATGTATAGCTTGTGGGAGTTTGAGTTACTGATTCTGTTCCTTGGCCTAGAGAGAGTACAGGCTTTCTGGGCTGTTCTTTCCTCCTCCTCTCACACCTGGTCCATTTTCTGGTTGGTAACGAAGCCTTCGAGGGCAGAGCTGGAAGAACAGCTTCAGGGAATGTCGCTGCTGCCCCTCTGTCTTCCCGGAACGATGGCCTGGAGCTGGCGTTTGATGGGCCCGGTTAGTAGCCAGGGGCAAACCTGCGCACCCAGCACTGGCTCACTGCCTTTTCAATGAGCACCTGAAGAGCCACGTTGAGTATGTCCCTGAAATTCTAGAATTCAAGGAAGTTTGAAGATGTAAAATGTTTTCGTTTTCTGTTCTTAAAAGGCATCATGTTGTTAGGAGAGTAGTCAGCTTGGTGTGGCCAAGAGGCTCTCTCTCTCTTTATTTGAAAGGCAGAGCTACACAGAGAAAGGAACAGAGAGAGAGGAGAGAAAGAGAGAGAGAGAGAGAGGGGGGAGAGAGAGAGAGGTCTTCCATCTGCTGGTTCACTCCCCAAATGGCCACAATGGCTGGAGCTGAGCCGATCTACAGCGAGGAGCTAGGAGCTTCTTCTGGGTCTCCCACGTGGGTGCAGGGGCCCAAATATTTGGGCCCTCTTCCACTATTTTCCCGGGTGCACTAGCAGGGAGTTGGATCAGAAGAGGAGCAGCCGGGACTCGAACTGGTGCCCCTATGGGATGCCGACACTGCAGGCAGTGGCTTTACCTGCTGCCCCACAGCACCAGCCCTTAAGAGGGTCTTAACGCACCTGCTGCAGGGGCTGGCAGGACTAACAGGCACACTGTGTGCCTCTGCTCATCCCCGCCCACCCCAGACTCCAGCAGCCGTGGGTTGCTTCTTTACCCTGTGATCTCACAGAACTTTCCATACACACCATTACTGTAGTCTCTTATTTACTGTCCTCCCCCACTGGACGGTGGATTCCTACAGGCACAGAAACGTCTCTCAACCATCGCTGTCTCCCTAGGATCCTGCACAGTGCCTGACAACGAAGATACTCAATGAATAGTTGCCGAGCGAGAGAGCAAGTGAGCAGTGGACCCTTCTTTGGCGTCGGCAGCCAAAGGCTTCTTCATGGTTTAGCTTGTAGATGCAACAGCTTCGAGGAGCAGTGGACTGTCCCTGATAGCAGCACAGGGAGCTGACAAGCTCACCTTCCAATGACGTCCACCATAGCAGCTAGGATACAACAGGCCTCCAACCCCTAGCCACTGAGGGATGAACCCACACACCCAGCGCCGGCCATGGCCGACCAGTTCCTTAGCCGTCGTTCTACATAGTCCTTTTGTCTGGATGTCACTTCTCAAAGGATCCTAGGGACAGAGATGGGGTTCGCGTGCATCGCTCCCCGAGCAGTTTGCACTTGAGAGGTGTTTGTCAGAGCTGAGATTTGAGCTGTGACCTTGAGAACGGCCTGTGCATGCCCAGGAAGCTGTGTGTCTGGACTGCCGGTGCCAAGCCGAGGATGGGGCGCGGAAGCCAGCCGAGCGCCCGTGAACAGGAGAGCACACAGTGAGGGGCTGGGGTCACTGCGTCTGCCAGACCCAGCCACGGCTCCTGCACCAGGAAGGGTCTCCTTGAAGAAACTGGGCTGTGGGGCAGTGGCTGTCCCCTGCAGGTAGCCGGGTGGCTTCCCGAGAGCCGTCACCTTCTATGTGTCCATGGCCTCCACTGCTGGCCCTGGGTTCCTTCCCCAGAGTTCACCAGCAGCCCTTTGAGACGGGAGAAGTACCTGCTTCAGGGCCCAGGACCCAGAGAGGGTTGTCGGCGGCATTGTGTGCCCCTGGGGGTGAGCTCATTCCAGCGGGGGCTGTGCGGGGCGTGAGCCATTCGGCCTGTGCTGATGCACCATGAGGCCGCACAGTCTCACTCTCACTGGTCAGCCATGAGACCTCAGGCACCTGGTTCTCCTGGGCCTCAGTTTCCCTATTCGTCAACATAGTAATAATTGTATCCTGTCTCGCGAGGTTGTTGAAAAGCTTGGGAGTAATAGAGCCATGGTGGAAAACAATCTGAAGCTTCCCCCAAAAAACTAAAAATGGAGCTACCGGCTGACCCAGCGACCCTGATCATGGGTGTATTTCCAGGGAACAGGAAATCCATCTGTCAAGAGACGTCTGCACTCCCTCGGTTACTGCAGCACCAGTCACAATGGCCAAGGAACGCAGACAACCCGAGTGCGCGCCGCTGCCCGCGGGCACAAGTGCTCCTGTACACAGCGGAGTATCGCTCAGCCCCGGACAGTGAGAGTGTGTCATCTGTGGCCACGTGGATGGAACCAGAGGTCGTTGTGTTAGTGATCTAAGCCAAGCACAGAAAGACAAGAGTCGCGGGAGCTCCCCCGCACGTGGAGTCTAAAGAAAAGTCATCTCTCGGCCAGCACCGCAGCTCACTAGGCTAATCCTCTGCCTGCGGCACCGGCACCCCAGGTTCTAGTCCCGGTCGGGGCACCGGATTCTGTCCCGGTTGCCCCTCTTCCCGGCCAGCTCTCTGCTGTGGCCTAGGAGTGCAGTGGAGGATGGCCCAAGTGCTTGGGCCCTGCACCCCATGGAGACCAGGAGAAACACCTGGCTCCTGGCTTCAGATTAGCGCGGTGCACCGGCTGCAGCGGCCATTGGAGGGTGAACCAACGGCAAAGGAAGACCTTTCTCCCTGTCTCTCTCTCTCACTGTCCACTCTGCCTGTCAAAAAAAAAAATTAAAAAAAAAAAAGTCATCTCATAGAAGTTAAAAACAGGGGCCGGCGCTGTGGCCCGGCGAGTTAGGCTGCTGCTTGCGGCACCGGCATCCTGTATGGGTGCTGGTTGAGTCCCATCTGCTCCAGTTCCAATCCAACTCCCTGCTAATGAGCCTGGGAAAGCAGTAGAAGATGGCCCAAACCCTTAGACTCTTGTAACCATGTGCGAGACCCAGAGAAAGTTCCTGGCTTCGGCCTGGCCCAGCCCAGCCAGTGGGACCATTGGGGAGTGCACCAGAAGGTGGAGGTTCCTTCTCTCTTTCCCTTCATCTCTCTATAACTCTGCCCGTGAAATAAATATGTAAATAAATCTTTAAAAAAGAAGTTAAAAATAAAATGGTGGTTACCAGAGGCTGGGAGAGGAAGTCATGGCTAGATAAAAGTTCTGAGGTTCCAATGCACAGCAGCGTGACTTTCTATAATGTTAATACACTATTTCCCTATTTAAAAAGAACCATTAGATAGGATTTTGGATGCTTTCACTATAAAGAAATGTGTGTGTGTGTTTTTTTTGTTTTTTTGGTTTTTTTGTTTTTTTTTTTTTTTTTGACAGGCAGAGTGGATAGTGAGAGAGAGAGACAGAGAGAAAGGTCTTCCTTTGCCGTTGGTTCACCCTCCAATGGCCGCCACAGCTGGCGCGCTGCAGCCGGCGCACCGCGCTCATCCGAAGGCAGGAGCCAGGTGCTTCTCCTGGTCTCCCATGGGGTGCAGGGCCCAAGTACTTGGGCCATCCTCCACCGCCTTCCCGGGCCACAGCAGAGAGCTGGCCTGGAAGAGGGGCAACCGGGCAAGAATCTGGTGCCTCCACCGGGACTAGAACCCGGTGTGCCGGTGCCGCTAGGTGGAGGATTAGCCTATTGAGCTGCGGCGCCGGCCTATAAAGAAATGTTAAAAGCTCTAAAGGAGAGGGGCTGGCGCTGTGGCATAGTGGTTAAAGCCCTGGCCTGCAGTGCTGTCATCCCATGTGGGTGCCAGTTCAAGTCCCGGCTGCTCCACTTCTGATCCAGCTCTCTGCTATGGCCTGGGATAGCAATAGAAGATGGCCCAAGTCCTTGGGCCTCTGCACCCACGTGGGAGACCTGGAAGAAGCTCCTGGCTTCAGATCAGCACAGCTCCAGCCGTTGTACTCATTTGGAGAGTGAACCAGCGGACTGAAGACCTTTCTCTCTGTCTCTACCTCTCTCTGTAAC
The DNA here is from genome assembly GCF_964237555.1 of Oryctolagus cuniculus. Classification (NCBI taxonomy): domain Eukaryota; kingdom Metazoa; phylum Chordata; class Mammalia; order Lagomorpha; family Leporidae; genus Oryctolagus; species Oryctolagus cuniculus. The sequence goes on along the minus strand of NC_091433.1, from coordinate 191,693,430 downwards.
TCTGTCTTTCAAATAAATAAAATAAATCTTTAAAAAAACATCAAAAGGAGAAGTATATTTACCCTGATTGGATATTACCCAATGGATACATGTACTGAAACACAACATAGCATCCCATAAATATGTATAATTTTTATGTCTTGCATTTTTTTAAAAAAATGAAAGAGTAGCCAGAAGGAGTTAATGAATCAAACTTCTTCACTGTGCCCTCCATAGCCATTGGTGTGTGAGACAAAAGAAAAATTCTGTAATAGTAAGCCTGTTTCATTTCAATTTCTGAAGTTTTGCAATAATGGATTTCTGCGTGAATTTTGATTTAAGAATATTGCCTTCATGTGTGATTTCCCGTGATGGCTGAATCTTAAATTCTGGGCTCAGAGTGAGGCCTCCGTGTTCCCGCTCTGGTCCTGACCCTGGTGCCTAGAATAACATTTGGTGAGCAGCAAGGCGTAGTCACCACCGTATCCTCACAGGCCTTTCCCTGCCCTCACTGTAGAAGTCACAGTTGTCACGGAAGAAAATACACACATGCACGAAGATGCCAGTAAGCGCCATCTACACCCTCACCCCTGGGGAAGGACCGGTTTGCATTTATGTGCAGCCTGCCAGTCTTTCCCCTCGTGGGAGCAAATATGTATTTTTAATTGGAATTGCATTTCACGTAATGGGCTGGTATTTTTTATTTTTATTTATTTTCATTTTATTTGAAAGAGAGAGAGAGAGAAATCTCCCATGCACGGTTCTCTGCTCTCATGTCTGTGATGGCCAGGGCTGGGTCAGGTGGAAGGCGGGAGCCAGGAATTCCCTCCAGGTCTCCTCCTTGGGCGGCAGGGACACCACCACACATCCCTCTGCTGTCTCCCAGGGTGTGGATTAGCAGGAACCTGGGCTGGAGGCAGAGCGGGGGCTGGGACTCAGATGCCCCACTGGAAAAGGGCAGCCCAAGCAGCACCTTAACCATTGGGCCCAGCACCCACCCTGGGCTTGAATTTAAACAAATTTTTAAAAAATATTTATTTATTTTTTGAAAGAGTCACAAAGAGAGAGAGAGGGAGATGGAGACAGAGATCTTCCATCTGCTGGTTCATTCCCTACACAGCCACAACAGCCAGTGCTGAGCCAGGAGTTTCTTCTGGGTTCCCCACATGGGTGAAACTGATTGCTGGCTCACTCCCCAGATGGCCCCAACAGCTGGAGCTGGGCAAGGCCAAAGCCAGGAGCCAGGAGCTTCTTCCAGGTCTCCCACATGGGTGCAGGGGCCCAAGGACTTGGGCCATCTTCTACTGCTTTCCCAGGCCATTAGCAGGGAGCTGGATCAGAAGTTGAGCAGCCAGGACTTGAACCGGCTCCCACATGGGAAGCCAGCATCACAGGTGGCAGCTTCACTTGCTATGCCATAATGCCAGCCCCAGGAAGAAAAATTTGCAAAACCTTTATTTAGAAATAACTTCAAACTTAGAGAAGTTGCAAGAATAAAGCCACACAAAGTACATCCTGATGCCCTTTTCCAAAAGGCACCTGTCCTTTGTCTTGTACCCCACTTGCTTTCCCTGGCACATGGATGTGTGTGTCTGTGTGTGTTCATTCTCCCTATAACCACAGCAGGAGTATCAACTACAGTCAATTTGACCTTGATGCAATACTTCACCTAATTAACCCATTTGTCAGTTGACCAATTCATCTCTCTTAAAAAAAATTCCCCTGTGTTTTATAGGATCCAGTATACAGCCAGGTGTTGGAATTATATTTTGTGTCTCTTTAGCCTCTTTTTTTTTTTTTTTTTTGACAGGCAGAGTGGACAGTGAGAGAGAGAGAGACAGGGAGAAAGGTCTTCCTTTGCCGTTGGTTCACCCTCCAATGGCCGCCACGGCCAGCACACTGCGCTGATCCGAAGCCAGGAGCCAGGTGCTTCTCCTGGTCTCCCATGTGGGTGCAGGGCCCAAGCACTTGGGCCATCCTCCACTGCCTTCCTGGGCCACAGCAGAGAGCTGGCCTGGAAGAGAAGCAACCGGGACAGAATCCGGCGCCCCGACCGGGACTAGAACCCGGTGTGCCAGCACCGCAGATGGAGGATTAGCCTATTGAGCCGCAGCGCCGGCCTCTTTAGCCTTTTTTAATCTGGAACATTCCCACGGTCTTTGTCTTTTAATTTTTAAAAAATTTATTCATTTTTATTTTATTTGAAAGGCAGAGAGACAGAGAGGCAAATGGAGAGAAGTCTTCCATCCATTGGTACACTTTTCAAATGCCCACAATGGCTGGGGCTGGGCCAGACTGAAACCAAGGGCTTAGAACTCAATTTCTCTTTACCACATGGGTGTCAGGGACCCAAGTGGTTGATCCACACCTGCTGCCTCCCAGGGTGTGCATTAGCAGGGCGCTGCTGCACTTCTGATCCAGGTCCCTGCTAAGGTGCCTGGGAAAGCAGTGGAAGGTGGCCCACGTACTTGGGCCCCTGCCGCCGACATGGGGGACCCGGATGAAGCCTGGCCACTGTGTCCATCTGGGGGAGTGAAGCAGCAGATGGAAGATCTTTCTCTGTCTACCCCTCTACAACTCTGCCTTTCAAATAAATGATTCAATCGGTCTTTTAGAAAATCAGAGTGACTGCTTTTTAGGGCTTGTGAGCTGTCCATCACTAGGCACACAGTTTCCACTCCTCTCCACTTCCCAGCTGCCCTGATGGCCGGCCAGGGCCTGCTGATGGCTGCGAGCAGTGATGTGTGCAGATTTTTCATCTTCTTGCAGCTGCTCCTTGAGAAAGAAATATGAGTCTAGGTTAAAGAAAAAAGAGAGAGGTTTATTTATTTGAAAAGCAGAAGAGAGAGGGACAGACAGACAGACAGAGTCAGGCTTCTCCATTCACTGGTTCGCTCCCCAAATGGCCACAACAGCCATGGCTGGGTCAGGCCAGGCCAGGCGCCGGGAACTCCATCCGGGTCTTGTCGGGAACTCAAGTACTTGGGCCCCCACCTGCTGCCTCCCACATGCATCAGCAGAGAGCTGGATGGGAAGCGGAGGCGGGACTTGGCCTGGTATTCTGGTATGGAATGTGGGTGTCCCAGGAGTCAGCTTGAACCACTGTGCCATAGAGCCGGCCCAAGATTCTAGAGTTAGTGTATTTTGAGATAGTTTGTCACAGCTGGTTGACCTTAACCTTGACTAACACAGGGCTTTACATTCTCATGGTGCAGAATTTTGGGCTAAGTTACCAATGGAGGGGACGGGACAGTCCGGCCAGGGCACACACACACCCTACAGGTGCCCGGGTAGGCCAGCCCCTCTCTGGACCTCCTCATTCATTGTGAGGTTGGGGTCCCAGGCAGAACAAGGCCTCCCTCTCAGTAGGGACAGGAAAACAAAGCCTTAACAAAGAATCCATACATAGCATAAAATTTGCCATCTTGACCATTTGAAGTGTGTAGTTCAGTGGCTGTAAGGACGAACACCTTCTCACCGCTGGGCAGCCGGCATCACCGCTCATCTGCAGGCTTTCCCATCACCAAACCAAAACTCCTTCCCCCTCGAATGCGAGGTCGCCATGCCCTCTCCCAGCCCCTGGCGCCACCTCTCTGCTTTCTCTCTGGGCGAATCTTTCTGCCCCAGGCTCTTCCTGTGAGTGGAATCAGAGTGCTTGTCCCTTGTGACCTGCTTCACTTAGCGTGGCATCCTTGGGCTCACTCGGTAGCAGGTCCCTCTGTTCTGAGGCAGAGTAACATTTCACTGTGTGGGCCCACCACGTTCTGTTTACCCATCATCGTCGGTGGACGCTTACCCAGGCTGCTTCCCGCTTTGGCTGCTACGAGAGATGGGGTTTCCCCTACTTGCTGGGTGCCTTAGCTTGTCCTGGTTAGGCAGTGGGTGAGAGGAGGCCAGGCACAGAGAGAGAGAGAGAGAGAGAGAGAGAGAGAGCGCGAGGATAGGTGAGGAGCGAGACTAGGAGAGGGCCAGCGATCCCTGCCGTTCGCCGGATGCCGGGCAGTGTGCTGGCGATTCATTCTGAGAACCTGTGGAATCTGCTTTGTCAACCAACCAAAGGTCACGGTGGGCAGGACCTCTGCCCTCCCACGGCACAGACCGTCGCCGACTTTGCCGTCTGGGGCAGAGTAGGAATGGAGTGCACCTCTGTTGTCTGAAGGACCCGCATCGCTGGGACTCCAGGAAGCAGCCTTGGTGTCTGGGCCTAGGCTTCCTGGGCACCACACTGCCCATTCGTCTTCGCTTCCTCGCTGGACTGGCCAGCTTTTCATCACTCTACCTGGACGTGCAAGGCAAGCTCCCGGCGAAGGAAGAGGTTTGCTTTGGCTCAGGGTTCAGGAGCTTTGCTGTCCAAGACCAGGTCGGCCCCCTCGGTGTGGACGTCTGGCAGCAGCGGAGGGTCACACGGCGAGCCAGGGAGCGGAGGGCACGGCTGGGCTTGACTCAGGCTGAGTAGCAGCCCTCCCGCAACAGCTCCTGGGGGCCTCCCGCCAGGCCTGCCTCGGGAACCCCATAGTCAGGTCAAGTCCACAGACCCACGGCTTTGGGGTGCCTAATCCTGTTCCAATCACAGGGCCAAGGAGACAGGCCCCCGAGTGGGCTCTGCAGCCCAGCTCTGACAGGTGCTCCTTTGGACACAGACCCGCGGCCACACACACACACTCTTCCCTCCTCCTGAACTCCAGGTGGGTCCTTCACGTGCCCAGAGAGGTGGCCCGGCAGGTGCAGCGAGCCAAGCATCCTCACGGGTGCTCTGCAGCTCCGCCCCGGTGTTGTTCCCGCGTGGCCACACCACGTGTTTTGTTTCACGGGACCCTCGCAGCAACCCTGCAAGGCACCCATAGCTGTTCTTTTACTGAAGCCCAGTGATGTTCACACGGCATCAGCCGGGGGCTGCAAACGCCGGGCTGGCACCGGCTGCAGGCTCGCTTGGTGCCTGGGAGTTGATGCTGACTACTGGCTGGGACCTCAGCAGGGGCGCGTGGCCGGGATGTGCACACGTGTCTCTGCGGGGGGGCTCTTCACGTGGGCTCTTTGGGGTGTCCCTCTCTCATCTAGAAGCTGGGTTCCTAGAGTGAGTGTCCTCAGAAGGCCGGACGCAGACGCTGGCTGAGTCGTAGGACCCAGATTCAAGGGGAGGGTGAAGTGGCCCCTTGACAGTAGGGACTCCACTCTGGAGCCCCTGAGACTCCATTCTGGGCAGGCACCCCCCCACCCCCCCACCATGAGACTCTGGTCTGAGACTCTCGGACAGCAGCAGCAAACTGCATCACACTCGGCAGAGCAGAGAACCCCCTAGCGTGACTGCTCAAGCCTGGAAGCCGATAGGCTGCCCTGGGTTAATGATGAAAATGCAATTTGTCTACGTCCTACACAGCATTAAAATCAATATGTGGATTAATGTCAAGATTCTAATTAATGTTGAGATTGTAACTGGTATCGTCAAGATTATAATTGATATTAATTTCGCATAGGTTTTAGGTCAGCTTGACCCCGGTAACCACGTGTTCCCCCTTGATCCCAGCAACCATGCAGTCCCCTCCTGAGTTTGTGGGTTTTGCCTTTAAAACCCCTGTTGCTTTGGGCTTCGGGGTCAAGAGTTCTCGAGGGCATGAGCCCACTCTCGGCCGCCGGCAACAAAGGACGGGCACCTTGGCTCAGTGTGTGGCGCTCCGCTGTGTGCGCTTGCTCAGGTACAGCATTTGGAAGCCCCAGTGAGCTATGGAGACCACCTCCCATCTCCGGGAAGACCTCGCTCTGAGCCTTCCAGGCTGGTGCTCCGGCCATAGGACAGGCGCCCCTTGATGATGTTCCAGGGCCCCGGGTCCCGATTCACCAACCTGGGAGGCTCAGCTCGACCTCTTCACTGACCAACTGGCCTTAGGTCCTCTGGCGTCCACTTCCTGGTGGTGCCTGCTGGGTATCGGAGGTCTGACGAGGCCAATACAGTCTCTGTTCTGTTTGAGCGCGATGGTGTTAGGACGTGCGGCTCGGTCTGGTTGAAGAAGGGCCTTTCCTGGATGTACTGGCTTCTGTTCCTGTTTCGTGGCCACTTTCTGACGTACCGTCTGCACCCATAATCCCGAGAGGCAAGTCCTTCTCCCTGTCCCGCCTGTCTCCTTGTCTCTGGAGTCTCTGCCCCTTCCCTGAGCATGGGCTCTGCTCAGTCCAGGGGACACCTTTTCAGTGGATGTTCAAAAATGTCTCTCTATTAAATCGAGAAAGATTGCTGCCTTAAAGACTGCCTTGTCACTTGCCCAAGCTCTGTGGCTTGGTTTTTACAGCTCTGGATGAAAAAGAACGCGGGTGATCAGCCCCGGTGTGGATTTTTCAGTCTCTGGTTTATGTCATTGATTTCTAGCTGGAGTTTTACAAAAAGAGTACAATTCCATGCAAATGCAATTTTGACCTTAATTCAGATAAAGGTATGAAATAATATCAACATGTTAAGTCACCGAGGTTTAACTGCTAAATATAAGTTGGGTAAAGGTAAATGAGATAGATGCGTCTAACAAAAATGTTTTCATAAGAGTCCATATTAAAGCATAATTCAAGACCACTTAAAATAACTAAGGTTAACACTGGATGTGTTATCTTATTTTTAAAATGTTGTCTTAATTTACAGATTTTAAAGGATTATTTCAATGTAAATCAAGAAATCAGCAGGTAAAAGGGGTCACAAGTATAAAACTTCTTGCTAAGGAAGGTTAAGGAAGAACAGGTTTAAGTCATAAGAAGAGGTTTAAAAAACAAGTTTAAGTTGTAAAAGGCGTGAGAAAGTCACAAAAGGTAGTGAAAAATTTTCTGGATACAAAAGCTATTAATTTAAATCTGCTCCTCTGTTAAAACAATGAGGCTTTTGTAATATATATATATATATGTTAGTAAATATTTTAAAATAGTCTTTAAAATCTGTTAAAAACTACAACATCTCCTTTTGATGGTTTTTATTTAACTGGTGACTCCATCTGTTCTCTAGCCAGATCCAGGAAGTTGTCTTCTCTTTCCTGGTTCTGACTCTGTTACAATTGTTCCGAGTTATGGGATGATTCTATGTGCTAACTTGTATTTAAGGATTTTATTTCCCATTCTAGTGACAAAGAGACATCAATTTTCTATCCTATTGATGTTCTCTGTCTCTCCTTAAATTCTGATAGTTTAAAAACAGCTGTGTTTTTATTAAAAGAAGTATGGTTTGGTTAAATATATACTCATTCTTTTTTTTTTAAAGGTTTATTTATTTGAAAGTCAGAGTTACACAGAGAGAGGAGAGGCAGAGAGAGAGAGAGAGAGAGAGGTCTTCCATCCGATGGTTCAGTCCCCAATTGGCTGCAACGGCCGGAGCTGTGCCGATCTGAAGCCAGGAGCCAGGAGCTTCCTCTGGGTCTCCCACATGGGTGCAGGGGCCCAAGCACTTTGGCCATCTTCTACTGCTTTCCCAGGCCATAGCAGAGAGCTGGATCTGAAGCGGAGCAGCCGGGACTAGAACCGGTGTGTATGTGGGATGCCGGTGCTTTAGGCCAGGGTGTTAACCCACTGAGCCACAGCACCAACCCCAATAAAATCTTAAAATACTGTGTGGAGTAAACAAGTGCCTCTTCTTGTTGGTTAATAAGTTTTATAATTTTAACCATGGCTACTAAAAGCCTTTTATCATTCACAGTTATAGTTTCCCCTAAACACTAAAACTCAGATTTACTGCTCATAAAAATTAAAACATTGTTGGTTCTGTATTTAAATGTGTCCTCTTTTAGGTTTCAAAGGACTTCTTTTTCCTACCTTTATTGTATTCAGTGCTTTGGTATGGCTCTACAAATAGGTAAAGCCAAAGTTTAACAGGTTCTAACTAAAAAAGTATGGTTAATTCAGGTTACTAAAAACAGAAAGCAATTCTAATTAATTGATAATTATGTTACCAGAGAATGGGTTCTTCGCGCAAGAAAGAATTCAGGAGTGAGACAGAAAGTAGTGGAAAAGTGAAATAGCAAAGTTTATTAGGGAAGGGACATCTGTAAAAACGGATGGGCACCTCTCCAGACAGGACCTGAGAGAGAGTGCTCAGTCGCTCGGACTGGGGGGAGCAAGGTTACGTGGTTGAGTGGAGAGATTACACCTGGGCAGGCAGGCGGGTGGCTCAGCAGAAAGGCAGAGGGCTGAGCGCGCAGTCCAGTTGGGGAGGTTGGGGGGAGTTTTAAGGAGATGGGTCTTTGTCTTCTCACATCTCCTCCTGAAACAAAGGATTTTATGGATGTAAATACTAAGAAGCTCCTATCTGAGTTTTCCCCTGAAGATGTCAGACAGGAGGAAGCCTAGCTGGTGCCGTCCTGGGTTCAGAGGAAGGGTGAGCAGGACCCCCTGGAGAATGGGGATCCGGAGCAGGGTGTTTGAAGTGCAGATACCGGGCTGCACCTGGGAGATGGTGGAAGATTTGTCAGGCAGAAGGGGTGGGGACCCCCCACCTGCCAGGTGCCCCCATAGGTTCTCTAATAATGGCTCTGTCCTTGTTTTAGACCCTGTGTACTTAATCTGCTTGTTAGACTTGTTTTCTGCAGCCTTAAAGCAGTACTGCTCTAGAAGGCCTTGCCCACGGAACCTTGGATGGAAGCAGTTTCTGGGAGCTGACACTGCAGCCCCTCGAGAGGCCCCCTCCCTTGGAACCCTGTTTTGACTGCCATTCCCCACGCCACACCCTAAGGGGCCCCCAGGGCAGCGACACCCCCCCAAGACGCCTTGGATCCCTACAATAGTGGGATGTGGCTTAAGTGGGGGTGCTGAGGACATCGGGTTGGGCTAAGTGTCTGTGGGCCCCTCAGGCTTTGACAGAACGTCTTCTGCACCAGGCTGTGAACTGGGACAGAAAGGTTTGCTCTGAGACGCGATCCCGCCTCCCGCACTGTGATGTCCTGTACCTCAAACTACCACCCCCCAATAACTCGTGGTTTGCTTGCACATTGGGCTTAACTCGCTGTGTTAAGTTTCCTACAAATGAAAAGCCATAACACGCGCTTCCGCAGGTGTATGCCTATGCTGGTGCGGAGGGAGGCCTGCTCCTCTCCTATTCTCTCCCTGAATTCAACCGAGCAAAAAGAGCAGCCCCTCTGGCCGTCCCAGTCCTGGTAGGCTTGGGACTTGCGGGAACAGCAGCCTAAGTACTGCTGTGTTAACACAAGGAGAAGTGGGTCTCACTCATTTAACCGAGGCCATGGATGCAGACTTAGGGCACCTCCAGCGCTCTACTGACCACCTTCACGACCAGGTCAGTTCTCTCGTGGACATAGGAGGGGGCTAGACCTCCTGTTTCTGACTCTAGGCGGCCTGTGTGTGGCCCTGGGAGAGACTTGCTGTCTCTATGCTAATCAATCAGGAGTTATAACTGACTCCCTCCAAAAGGCAAAGCAAGACTTAGAAACTCGCCGTAAACAGCGCAAAGACCCACAGCCGTGGTATAGTCGTGTGTTTCATTGGAACCCATGGCTGACCACCCTGCTAACTGGCCCAACAGGACCGTTAGTCCTCCTCCTCGGACTGGCTGCAGGACCCCGCCTAATTAACTGGTCACTAGACTTCATTCGACAAAGCACAGCTTCTGTTAAACTCGTGTGTAGGCACACCTGTTACTCTGCCCTAAATATCCTTCCTGAGCCACTTGATGTGACTGAATCAAGAATTTGATTCATCTTAAAACACAAAGGGGAGGGAGAAGTGGCCCCTTGACAGTAGGGACTCCACTCTGGAGCACCTGAGACTCCATTCTGGGCAGGCACCCCCCCCCCCCCCCCCCCCCCCGTGAGACTCTGGTCTGAGACTCTCGGACAGCAGCAGCAAACCGCATCACACTCGGCAGAGCAGAGAGCCCCCTAGCGTGACTGCTCAAGCCTGGAAGCCGATAGGCTGCCCTGGGTTAATGATGAAAATGCAATTTGTCTACGTCCTACACAGGATTAAAACCAATATGTGGATTAATGTCAAGATTCTAATTAATATTGGGATTTTAACTGGTATCGTCAAGATTATAATTGATATTAATTTCGCATAGGTTTTAGGTCAGCTTGACCCCGGTAACCACGTGTTCCCCCTTGATCCCAGCAACCATGCAGTCCCCTCCTGAGTTTGTGGGTTTTGCCTTTAAATCCCCTGTTGCTTTGGGCTTCGGGGTCGAGAGCTCTCGAGGGCATGAGCCCACTCTCAGCCGCCGGCAACAAAGGACCGGCACCTTGGCTCAGTGTGTGGCACTCCGCTGTGTGCACTCACTCAGGTACAACAAGGGGACGCAGACCACCCCTCAGGGAGAACAAAGAACCTTGACCGTGCAGTCTTAGACTAGCCTTCAGAGGCTGGTTTGATTAAGGAACTGGGAACCTACCCACAGCCTGGAACGCCCCTTCGCTCTCCTAGGGCGACTGGAGTGCTGCCCGTCCCCCCAGCCGGCGAAAGCCGCCTCCTGCCTTCGCACGGGTTCCCTCTCTGCTGAAATTCTCCACGACCTCATCAGCCTGCCTTGGGCTCTGGCTTCCTGCGTTTCCACCAGGACTAAGCCAGTAGAGGACAACATTTGGTTAACTAATGGTCACACCTCAGGGGGCCTGACAGAGGGTCCCCAACACAGCAAGTCCTCCCCCCGCCCCGGCCCCACGCCACACACACACACACACACACACACACACGAATGGCAGCTGGGAAGCCGGAAGGCCCCAGATGACGAGGCCGAGGAGGCCAGCCCCGGAACTGGAGGCCCTGGCTGTGGGATTGGGGTTGCCTTGTATTTGGCAATAGCTGAACTTACGCCGAGCAAACGTCTATGTCTAGAACCAGGAACTTGTAGGAGAACCAGCACTCCTCTGCAGGGTCGTGTTTCTGTAGCTTTAAAGATCCGTGCCAAGGGCAATAATAATGCAGGATTTTTCGGTGGCCGTGTGCTCCGTGTCAGGCACTTTGGCCAGGGAGGCACGAAGTACAGCAACGTCTCCGCCCGTTATGGCCACGGAGTGAGGCAGACCCAGAGCGCTTGGCCTGGATGTACATTCCCAAGCATCTGCGAGGCGTCTGGGCACCACTAAACGCAAAAGGAGGCCGGGCCCTGGGAGAGTGTGGTTGAGTCAGCTATGGATGCTGCCACTTGGGCAAGTCTGAGAGCCAAAGTGAGCAGCGCCTGCAGCGGTCAGAGCAGGGCCTCACTCCCGCCTCTCCCAGGACGTCTCACGTCTCGCAGGATTGTTCACAGCAGCCGGGGGAGGCTTTGGCGCCCCTTGGCTGGTCGAGGGCTGATCGAGAACTCTGAGGGTCTGGAGTTGGTTCCTGTGAATCCAGTCTGGGACTAGACTCTGACACAACCCCTTTCCAGAGGCAGAGGTGATCTGTACGCCATCTTGTCCACTTTTCCCATCTCGTGGGTTAAAGCTCTGATGCTCAAGAATGCAAGAGGCTGGCTCACTTGGTTAATCCTCCGCCTGTGGCGCCGGCATCCCATAGGGGTGCCGGATTCTGTCCTGGCTGCCCCTCTTCCGGTCCAGCTCTCTGCTGTGGCCCGGGAGGGCAGTGGAGGATGGCCCAAGTGCTTGGGCCCTGCACCCCATGGGAGACCAGGAGAAGCACCTGGTTCCTGCCTTCGGATTGGCGCAGCGCCAGCCATAGCAGCCATTTGGGGAGTGAACCAACGGAAGGAAGACCTTTCTCTCTGTCTCTCTCTCACTGTCTAACTCTGCCTGTCGAATAAAAAAAATTAAAAAAGAATGCAAGAGGTGAAACCCAAGGGTTTGGTCTGATTAGCGACGGCCAAGCTTGCCCACCTTCTCCATCCCACGGGGAGGGGGATCTCTGGCATTCTGCATTGGAGCAGAGCAGGGGCGACCGAACGCGTTGCCGTGCCGCCAGCGTCTCACCGCCTCTAATCCGCAGGTGTTACTGCTAATGCTCACAGCACTCCCCATCTTACAACCCCGCGTGGTGCATGGGAGAAGGACAGAAAGAAGGAAGTGAATTTTTACTCAGTACACACTTTCCCATCATGCACTTGTCCCTCTGCCTAAATGGCGCCACCACCCAGCTGCACGAGCCCAGAGTCCCCCGCCTCCTCTCCCCATCAGCAGCTGCCAACAAGCGCCAGCGTTTCTGCTGCCCTTCCAACTGGGGGGCAGCCTCACAGGTGGGTGGCACAGATCCACCCAAGCTCCCCGAGCAGCCGGCACAGCTCTGTACTGATCTCCGCACCTACGACTACGCCAAGAGGCGTAGCATTCCCAACACCTCCATGATGGTGCGGGGTGAGCGCTGGCTGTATAAGACCAGTCAGGGTGAAGCTCTGATTTGGAAGAGGGAGAGCAGCGTTGTCCTGTGTGGACGCGGGGAGCCCCGTTGGCTCCTGGAAGCCCCCTTGCAGCGTGAGGGAAAGCCATGGGAGGAGGACGCTGGTGCAGGAGGAAGCCAAAGTGAGGCTGTGATGGCTTTATCACGGTTTGTCCCAGACTCACTCAGGAGCTGAAACCCCAGGCCACGCAGTGGAAACGCAGCTGCAAACGTGTTTGATGGTTCTAGTAACTAGGTATGCCACTGTTGGACAGCCCCGGGCACTGCTCGGGCTTGGTTCCCTTTCCCTGTCATATTTCAGCCCAGTTCTTTGCCCCTGTAACAAAATACCTAAAGCATGGGCCGGCGCCGCGGCTCACTAGGCTAATCCTCCGCCTTGCGGTGCTGGCACACCGGGTTCTAGTCCTGGTTGGGGCTCCGGATTCTGTCCCGGTTGCCCCTCTTCCAGGCCAGCTCTCTGCTGTGGTCAGGGAGTGCAGTGGAAGATGGCCCAGGTGCTTGGGCCCTGCACCCCATGGGAGACCAGGAGAAGCATCTGGCTCCTGGCTTCGGATCAGCGCAGTGCGCTGGCCACAGCGCGCCAGCCACGGCGGCCATTGGAGGGCGAAACAACGGCAAAAAGGAAGACCTTTCTCTCTCTCTCTCACTGTCCACTCTGCCTGTAAAAAAAAAAATACCTAAAGCAGGCCACCTTACAAAGAGAAGGGATTGGTTCTTGGCCCACGGTGTGGGCAACTCCAAGTGCAGACTTGTACAGGGGTCCCCTTGTCTGCATCACCTCTAGCGGTCTGTGGTGCAGTGAAGCCACTGGTGTGGTGGGATGAGAAGGCCATGCCAAGATGGCCGCTGGCAACAGAGCCTACCTGGTAACAGGCTGTGATTGGTTATGGCGTAGACTGCCCCTTGACTGGATTGGCTGCCTTGGCTATTTAAGCTGCTGTACCAACTGAAATAAAGGAGGCAGCAGGCGCCCGCTTCTGGCCTGCTTTCACCCGACTCCTGGGGGTCTGTGTGGTGACTCCGCACCTCTTGACCCCACAGCGCTCCTCCTCTCAGAACGAATCCACAGCAACACACCAGGATTCAGTTTGGAGAGCACCCCCCCCCCCCCGCCCCCATGACCTAATCACATCTTAATCACTCTCAACAGCCCCACCATCAAACACTTTTTCAGCTTCAGCAAGTTTGAGTGGGGTCTCTAACCTGTCTCTGTACTTTCACCTTTTTTTTTTTTAAAGATTTATTTATTTATTTGAAAGAGTTACACAGAGAGAGGAGAGGCAGAGAGAGAGAGAGAAAGGTCTTCTGTCCACTGGTTCACTCCCCAGATGGCTGCAATGGCTGGAACTGCGCCAATCTGAAGCCAGGAGCCAGGAGCTTCTTCCAGGTCTCCCACGCGGGTGCAAGGGCCCAAGGACTTGGGCCATCCTCCACTGCTTTCCCAGGCCATAGAGAGCTGGATCAGAAGTGCAGCAGCCGGGACTAGAACCGGCGCCCATATGGGATGCCGGCACTGCAGGCCAGGGTGTTAACCCGGTGCGCCACAGAGCCAGCCCCCCTCCCCTCCTTTTTAAGATTTATTTATTTATTTGAAAGTCAGAGTTGCACAGAGAGAGGAGAGGCAGAGAGAGGAGAGGCACAGAGAGAGGTGAACTTTCACTCTTGCTGTCACAAAACTCTTTCCCCACAGAGCAGGAGATTCTTGGAAAAAGTTGAAGCTGAATCCTGCTCCTTCTCCGTCCTTAAAACTCCGCAATGAGCAGCAGAAGACACAAACAGAGGATTTGGATCGCATCAGACTTTTGTGTTTCAAAGGACGCTGCCGAGGAAGTGACAACCTGCAGGATAAAAAAGTCTGCGATCACGGATGTGGTGCAGAGTCTGCATCTCCGAGGTAAAAGGAACCCTTACAACTAAAAACAGAAGCAAAACGACTCGGTTAAAAACAGGCCAAGGATCTGAACAGACTTCTCTCCCAGACATGTAAGTGGCAAATGCCCCTGACCAAGCAGTACATGTTTGCAGTGTTAAAAATAAGTGAAAGAAGAAACAAATAAATAACAACACGGAGACAAGGCGGCATGGACTGGAATCCCGGAGGAGCAAGCGCTGGGGTGGCCGTGGAGAAACTGGCGCCCTCTGCAGGGCTGAGGGACCTAAGGGGGTGCCGCTGCTGTCCAAGCAGTTTCTAGCAGTTTCAGACAACTACTGAGCGTTACTCCACCCCCCGCAGTTCCACTCCTGGAAACACGGAAACCCACGTCCACACAAAACTCACACAGGAGTGGTTAAAGCTACGGCATTTAGGGAAGCAACTCAGATGCCCATCAGCTGACGAGCAGAGAGACAAACTGCGCGATGCCCGCCCGACAGGGTGTTGGTCAGCCATCAGGAGGGGCCCGGCACCGGTGCTGGCTGCGCTGGGGAGGAGTCTCAAAGATGCCACACTGAGGCCGGCGCCGCGGCTCACTAGGCTAATCCTCCGCCTTGCGGCGCCGGCACACCGGGTTCTAGTCCCGGTCGCTCCTCTTCCAGGCCAGCTCTCTGCTGTGGCCCGGGAGTGCAGTGGAGGATGGCCCAGGTGCTTGGGCCCTGCACCCCATGGGAGACCAGGATAAGCACCTGGCTCCTGCCATTGGATCAGCGCGGTGCACCAGCCGCAGCACGCCGGCTGCGGCGGCCATTGGAGGGTGAACCAACAGCAAAGGAAGACCTTTCTGTCTCTCTCTCTCACTGTCCACTCTGCCTGTCAAAAACAAACAAACAGGCCGGCGCCGCGGCTCACTAGGCTAATCCTCCGCCTAGCGGCGCCGGCACACCGGGTTCTAGTCCCGGTTGGGGCGCCGGATTCTGTCCCGGTTGCCCCTCTTCCAGGCCAGCTCTCTGCTGTGGCCCGGGAGGGCAGTGGAGGATGGCCCAGGTGCTTGGGCCCTGCATCCCATGGGAGACCAGGAAAAGCACCTGGCTCCTGGCTCCTGCCATCGGATCAGCGCGGTGCGCCGGTCGCATCGCGCTGGCCACGGCGGCCATTGGAGGGTGAACCAACGGCAAAGGAAGACCTTTCTCTCTGTCTCTCTCTCTCTCACTGTCCACTCTGCCTGTCAAAAAACAAACAAACAAACAAACAAAAAGATGCCACACCGAGCGGAGACTCAGCACACGGGCACCCGGGAGTGCAGAATAAGAAAGCCAGGAGCAGAGTGGGCCAGTGGGTCTCAGGTCAGGGGTCGGGAGGATGGACGAGCAGAAGAGTGGTAGCTGAGGGCCTGGGGGTTTCTTACAGGGCGATGACAGTGTTCTGAAATGGACTGGTGATGGCTCCACACATCCCCGCGTTTCCTAAGAACCATGCAATTGTTTCATTGGGTGGACTGTACGGCACTTGTATGATGTCTCACTACAGGAAGCTTCCTGGCCCCGGCCCCCAGAAGGTGGAGGGGCCGCCCCTCCTCCAGGCTTTGCCAGTACCCGCGGCTGACCCCTCCCCGCTGCGTGCAGGAGGGTCATCTGCCTGCCTCCTGCCTCCTCCAGGCTCAAGGCACAACGTGAGGACATTTGTCACCACCTGGTCAAGTCCAGGTTCCCAGCTTCCTACAAGACCTGGGGGAGCCAAGGACTGACCCTGGGAGGAGTCTGCATGAAGGAATGGGGTGCCACAGCCCCTGTGTCGTCAGTGCTCCACCTGCTTTGGGCTGGCTGATTTTGTTTGCACTGCTAGAACTCTGTGTATTTGCAAGACTGCTGGTGCCAGGTTCTGGCCTACGGGTCAAGGTCCTCTTAACCTGGGGGCGTGGCTACAGGTCTGGAGATACAAGGACCAGCGGGTGGCAAAGAGCCCTTAGCTGAAAAGTTGGAATCCAGCTCCTTTGCAGCGCCGGGGGCCCCTGCCAGGGTCTTCCCAAGCCCAAATCCACCCGACTGGAGCTCCTTCTAAAAACCAGAATCCCAAGCCCAAATCCACCCGATGCAGGCTGAGCAGTTCTGTAAAAGGCATCTGAATCCAGTTAAAAGCAGCAATGAGATCAAGTCAATACGCAGAGTGTAGCCTCAACTTAGACGGGACCGAACTGCCGTCTCGGGTCCCCGGGCCAGGCCCTGCACCAGCAGCCGAGGCTCTGAGCGGCGAGGCTGTGCTCCTGGACGTGTGGGGTCCGCCTGCGCAGAATAGGCCGGAAATCTCTCTCCTGTGACGCCTGGCTGGCCATTCAAGAAGCACACGGGGGGCTGCCATGGGCTCCCCTGGGGAGCACAGCCGCTTGGTGTATCTCTGCGGGGGACACCTCATCCCCCCAAAACTGAACCTGTCTGTTTCCCACTCTATTCAGGGAGCCGCAGCCGACTTGAAGGCAGGCAGTCTGCACGCTGGTGGGCTCTGTAGCCACTCCCGTCCACCCACCTCGCCTTCCCTGGCCCCTGCAGCCGGGGCTGCCGTGTGACCCAAGCCTAGGGTGGAGTTCACACTGAGGTCACGACGAAAGCCTGGCTTGTGGAAACACCAGGCCTGCCCCGTCTCTGAGGGTATCGGCCCCCCAGCAGGGCGACTTGGCTCACCAAGGACAAGCCGCTCGGATCCTCCCGAATCCTGACTGTGACCCTGGGGGCGCTGTGGTGGCCGCTCTGAGCTCTGCTCTCGGTCACAGAACACCCGACGCTGGGTGCCTCACTGGGGAAAGAGGCTCCCGTGGTCCTCGGGTTCGGAGGCTCCAAGTCCGAGGTTGCTTGGGTCTGTGGACTTGACCTCTGCTGAGGGTCTCCGTGGCTGCGTAGGTGCCGGGAGTTCTGAAATGGGATGCCAGAGCCCAGCCAGGGACCAGCCTTGCTCTCTTGTAACAGCCGGCTCTGGGAAGACTCACCCCAAGAGCCAGCATCAGCCCCTTCTGAGTAAGGACCCCAGTGGCCCAATGACCTCCCACTAGGCCCCACCCCTCAAAGGGGTCACCTGCCAACACATGCACCTCTAGGCGATGCCCTCAAGCCAGCCTGGACCACAGCTGTGCTGACGGCGCCCCAACCTCTAGCTACAGATTCTCGTCTTATCAGCCGGCCCCAGGCCTGCGGGATGTGGCGTGGATGTGGCACCTGCAGCAGGCAGCCCTCTGGGCACAGGAGCCGGGGGCCCTACCTGTCTCAGCACCAGGGAGGGGGCCCCTGCCTGGCAGACACAGGCGGTCTGCTCCCTGGACGGGGCTCACCTGGCTGAACCGACGCCACCATCTCCTTCACGGTGGGAATCGCTGTGGGCTTCAGGTTCCAGGAGCCGGCGCAGTGCGGTTTCCTCCTTGTCCCTGGCTCACCCCCACCTGCCTCCCTTCCCCCACCTCCCTCCCTTCTGCGTGCCAGGCCATCTGCTGGGTGTGTGGGCAGAGAGAGCAGCAAGGCGGGGTCCCCCGCCCTCTGAGACACTGACAGATAATCACTCTGTCACCCTGAGGCACTCGGGCAGCGCGCGGAGGGAGCCAGAGACGCACTGGGGGAGACGAGCCCCCCTTGGGCTCCAGGAGCCGCGGATGTGCACGCTCGCCTCTGTGCCCTCGCCAGATGACAGCGGCTCGGCCAGGACGACCCAGGGCCCCGTGGGGGGCCCTTCCCTGCACAGCATCCTGGCCAGGCCGCCGAGAGGGGAGGAGCTGTGGTCGGGGCTCGCAGACCTAAAGTCCCAGGCTACACCTGACGTGACATAACATTCACGGTGGCTCCGTGGGTGCGGGGATCCGGCTCGGCAGGACTGCCCACCAGTGAGCCTGGCACTCGACCCCAGACCCAAGAGGATAAACAGAGGCATCAAGCCAGCCTGCCAAGCAATTCGCATCTAGCACGGACGCCTGGACTGTCTTCCAACTGATGCCTTGCTCAGGCAAGTCCAGGCACCTTCCAGCGGGCCGTGTCCCCCTGTCTAGCTGTGACATAATCTGCCTCGGGGTGACAGGAGCCTGGCGTGCTGCCCCCAAGACAAGCTCTGTCCATCAGTCCCTAATATGTCACATGTGCCGCCTCTCTGGCCTCGTTTCCCTCCACCTGTGGCTGCTGGTCCTCCTACACGGGGGCTTTCGTAAACAGGGGGCCCACCAGGGACTTGCTGATGGCATGAAAACGGACACACCCTACAGTCCAGCAGCAACTCAGGCCCAGCTACCTGCTCAGCACGTGGGTATCTGTCCACCAACAGGCACACACGGTGCTACAGCAGCCCTGCTCGTGTCCAGCCCAAACAGGAAAGCACTCAATCCGCTATGCCTGTCCCCCACCGTGGACTGCTCTGCAGGGACAGGAGAGCAACAGCGGCTACCCTCAGGCCATCCAGGTCTCCTGGGTGCCATGCCAGATCTGAGACGGTCACACACACAACACAGTGGGCGCAGTGATGGGCAGGGGCCCCAAGGGGGCGCTCTGCCCACCCTCCGTGCTGGTCACACACCCCAGCACTGGGCACTTCTCTATGGGCGCGCTGCACTTCAATACAATACTTGCATTGCAAAACTGGTGCATGGTGCGGCTTGCAAAGCCCCCTCGGGGACTCCGGGTGGCCCTGAGGCCCCTGGCCAGGCTGAATCTTGCTGTCAGCATCTTCCGGGGTGTCCAGGTTCAGTCGAGTCGGGACCCAAGTGGGAAGCTTAGTAAGGGGCTTGTCCCGGGCGTGTGCGGGGGGACACTGGTTGGAGGGTGCTTTAGGACAGGAACGGGGACAGAGGCGGAGACAGGGCGGGCAGGAGCAATCCCAGGCCTGATCCGACCCCGTCCAACCCTGGGGACCCCGCAATCCTGGAGGTTCCGGGAACCCCCGGGCGGGCTGAGTGGTGGGGGCGTCCAGGCCCTTCTTTGTTGTGCGCACACGGAGGGCGGGGCAGGGTAGAGACCCCCCCCCCCCCCACCGCGCCACAGCGGGCGTCGTCGAGGGCCGCAAGCCGAGGTGCCCACACCTGGGGCTCCTGGAGGGACCGCTCGGCGCCGCCCGGATCCCCCGGGAAGGAGCCGAGGAACTCCTTTCCGGGGCTTCGGGCCCCCCGCGTGGGGCGGGAAGGTGCCGGGCTGGTGGCGCCCGAGGACTCCCGGGGCTGACCCCTGCGCGGCCGCGCACCCAGCCGCTTCCTCCTCCCGCCGCCGCGCGCCGCAGTCCAGCAGGGGGCGCTGCAGGCCCGAGTCGGCGCTTGCAGTCCAGGTTTGCGGAGCCGAGCCAGGCAGGGAGGACACTCGTGAGGGCCGGGCCTGGCTGCTGCGGGGTTGGTAGTGGGGGCACAGCGGTCACGCCGGGAAGTGGAGCCCCCGCCCCGGCCGCGTCCTCCCACTGGCGGGGCTCTGCGGGAAGCGCTCCCCAGAGTTCTGAATCAGCTGGCGACAGACGCCGCCCGGAGGGATCCTGCACCTGCTCCCCACCCCCCAAGGAGCACCAGGGACTCAGGAAAGCAGGCTAGGCTCCGCTCCTTTGATACACAGAACTGCTTTGCGCATGAAAAGAAGGGGGGAGGGGTTGTGGTATCTTCTGTCTCGGTGAGGGTCTCTCCAGGCAGCCAATAGAAGGTCCGTCCAGGATAGAGGGCGATGGTCTCAGAAGGCGTCCCCGCAGCCTGGCGTTGGCCTATTCCAGCTAACGCTTGGACACCGGCTGCAGCACCCAGGCCACACCGGCTGCAGCCCCCTTCTCTGAGTGGGTCTGGGGCTTTGAGGCTCTGTGGTTTTAGAAGAACCGTTTGCACTATTTTGTTTTTGAGTGGAGAGAGAGTGCGTGTGTTGTAAAGCTCGCCCTGTAACGTGTGCAATTCAGCGGGTTTTAGTCTACTTACAGGTTCGTTGAACTCCGACCCCTAATTCTGGAACATTCCCACGGCCTGAGAAAGAAGCCCGCCCCGCCGCCCCCGCCCTGAGCCCTGGCAGCCACTGCTGGCCGTGCACTCGCCGCGCGCTGCGGCTCTCTGCCCCTGCTGGGTTCTGTGGGGACCCGAGACGGCGTACTTGGGGTGTGTGTGCTGGGATGGACCCGCTGTGGAGCAGACGGAACGGGGGTCCACACTCCTGCACTCACACCCAACACGGAGAAGTGGGGGCTAGAAATCGCCTCTCCACGGGCCGTTCTGAAGGATTAACAATGGCTGATAACGTGCGCCTGGTGGGTGCAGACGGCTCCTCCCTGGGCCCTCGTGCGTGGGAGAAATGAGGAAGTTCTCTGGATGCCAGTCACCTCTCCCAGGCCCCGCCCCCACACCCTTCCCGGCAGGCAGCAGCGAGCAGCAGGCGAGTTCGGGGGGGGGGGGGGGGGACCCGAACTTCCAGTGCAGCACAATCGCGGGCCACCATCTCCACCGCCGCCCTGCCGCTCCCCAGCGGCCAGCACCTGCAACCCGAGAAGCCTCAATTTCTTGTTCTGCTTCTGGGAGGGCCGCTGGAAGTTTCCCTGGCCAGGGCCAGCCTTGTCCACACCGGGAGTCACACAGGTCACCGAAGGGGACAGCAGGAAGTGACCTCCGGTGGCCGCAGGTCTGACCAGAACACTGGGGCGTGAGAGCAAAAGCCGGATTTTAAGAAGAAGACCCACATAACACAGGGTTTCGTTCAGCTGGCCATTATATTATTAATATTATTATTGTTATTTATAAAATCTGAGTGTTATAGTATTCCTCAGACTTAATTCTACAGGGTCTGAGATGTTGGTGGTCAGCCAGCACCCACGCATCGGGCACCTGCTATGTGCCCGGCGCTGTTCTAGGTGCAAGGAGAGCTGGGAGAGTACAAGGCTGTGAGTCATTGTCTCTGGGGTCCCCATCCTACTGCGCGTGGGGCAGCTGGCAGGTGCAGAGCAAACACACGTGCTAATCTTAGGTACACACACGTGTGGGAGGTGATAAAGTGAGGCCACGTGGCAGGGGCTGACCAGAAGGGCAGCTCAGGGCTGGCCTGGTTGGACAGAGAAGGCATCTCCTGGAGGAGACGCCGGGCAGAGGCCTGCCGGCCAAGGAGGCAGCAGCAGTGTCCTGGGGATCCAGGCTGGGTGGAAGGAGCAAAGGCCCTGGGGTGAGCTTCGAGGGGCTTCGGGCCCCGGAGCTGCGAGGGCAGTGGGCCATGGGCCAAGGGTGGGCTTCGTCCTGCCTGGGAGTCTGGAGGTTGTGGGACAGGGCAAGGAGAGGGCAGAGGTGCTGGCCTGGTCCAAGAGAGTGTTTTGGAGACTTGAGTCAGGGTGGTGTGTCAGGAGCTAGTTGGCAGACAGAGCCGCACCAGGGGAGATGGAACAGAAAGAATTCTCAGGGGGCCGGCATTGTGGTATAGCAAAGTTAAGCTGCCACTTGCAACACTGGCATCCTATATTGGGTCCTGGGTGCTCCACTTCTGATCCAGCTCCCTGCTAATGCACCTGGGAAAGCAGCAGAAGACGGCCCGAGTACTTGGGCCCCTGCACCCATGTGGGAGACCTGGGTGGAGTGCTGGCTCCTGGCGTCAGCCTGGCCCAACCCTGGCTGTTGCAGGCATTTGGGGAGTGAATCGGCAGGTGGAAGCTCTCTCTGTCACTCTGCCCTTTGACTAGACAGATTTTTAAAGAATTATCAGAAAGTATTGTTGAGTTGTTTCCCCGAGAAAGACATGTTGAAGTCCTAACCCCTTTGTACCTGTGAAAGTGACTTTACCGGAAATGGTGTTTTGTGGGTGTCACGTGGAGATGGCTGATTGCGGGGGCCGAGTGCCGTGGTTCGGATGTGACCTCCCCAGTTCACGGTGGCACCAAATCCTTACCGTGGCAGCTCTGCGGGGGGCCTTTGGCAGGTTGTTAGGCTGGGAGGATTCTGCCCCGTGAGTGAGATTCGTGCTCCTGTAAGAGGGAGTGCCTGAGCCCCTGTCACAGCCACAGAACGGCATCTGTGGAGGGAGGGCGAAGCCTCACCAGACCCTGAACCTGCCAGAACCGTGACCTTGGCCTTTCCCTCCTCCACTGTGACAAACACTGTCGTGTGATTCGAAGTTGCTCAGCCTGAGACGCCTGCTGTAGCAGCCTGGAAGGACCACGAGGCCCGTGGCACCTGTCACTGTGACCTTGCTTGGAGATAAGGTCTTTGCAGGTGTGGCCAAGTTCAGGTAGGTCTCTGGGGTGGGCCTGGTGTCCACGTGGGAAGAGGGAGACTTGGAGACAGGTAACGGGAAGGACGTGGCCATGTGACAACAGAGTAGACAGTGCTGGGGGAAATGCTGGCCCAGCAGCTCACCCGGGAGGGAGAGGGGCCACAGCTGGCCTGCAAAACAGCTTGCACCGGGCCTCCTGGGGCTGTGCGGGCGGTGGGGGGGGGGGCACACTCATGCCCCTGAGCAATAGGAGGGGAGAGAGGCGTCCCCTCAGCGCCATCTACTGACAAAACCTAATATTGCACCCCTGGCAACAGGGACCATTTATGGGGTCCACTCCAGGATCCCCAGCAGGGAAAAGAAGGGTAAATCTGGCGACTGGCACAGGTGGTGGCAGGAAAGTGTGGGGGATGGTGGGGGCTGCAGGAGCTTGGTGCTGCTGGCGGCTGTGTGACATTGCCACACTGCATGAAAACTTGTGATAGTGATGAAACCCTACCTAGCCAGGTCTGGGACTGCCTGTTGTTGCCGTCTGTCTTTTAAATCCACAAGGCTGGGGCCGGCGACACAGATCACTAGGCTAATCCTCCGCCTGCAGCGCCGGCACACCGGGTTCTAGTCCCAGTCGGGGCGCCGGATTCTGTCCTGGTTGCCCCTCTTCCAGGCCAGCTCTCTACTGTAGCCCGGGAGGGCAGTGGAGGATGGCCCAAGATCCATCCAACCCCATGGGAGACCAGGAGAAGCACCTGGCTCCTGTCTTCGGATCAGCACGGTGCGGCGGCCACTGAGGGGTGAACCAACGGAAAAGGAAAACCTTTCTCCCTGTCTCTCTCTCACTGTCCACTCTGCCTGTCCAAAAAAAAAAATAAATAAAAAAAAAAATAAAAAAAAAATCCACAAGGCTGGTATCATCCCCCTGCTGTTGAATGCCGGGTTCAAAGTCACGGCTGGAGACATCGTGTCTGTGTTCTTGCTACTGTGTTGCGCTGTGTGTCTCGTGGAAAGACGGGGGATTCTGCAGCTGAGAGCTTAGAGGGTCCTCACAGGGTTCTTTGATGACTTGGCCCCTGTGCTGACCGTGGATCCTGGCTCCAGGCGGCAATGACTTCCCGCAGGCCCCTGGGCCCCAGAGCCCACCCCCTCCCAGCCCCTGCACAGCAACAGTGCCCATCTCAGCCTCGTGAGAGCTGCCAGGCCCTGGGCTTACAGAGCACACGGGGCTCGTGAGCAGGTCCTCTCCAGGAGGGTACAGTGCGGCTTCGGCCAATTCGTTTACCGCTCAAGTGGGTTTCCGCTTGTTGGAAAGGGCCTCTCCTGCCGCCCTCCCTGCACAGCCCTCCACCCCGGGCTCCCTGCTAGCAGGCTAGGAAGGGCCTGGCAGGTGTGCAGATGAGCTTGTCCCACACAGACAGGACCTGGCCACCTGCCCGCGGGGGTCAGCTGTCCCAGCTCCCTGGAGGGGATGAGAAGTCGGTGTAGGACGCCCACGATCATGGAAGGCCAGTCCCTTCTCCCTCTGGGGAGGCTGCGTCTGCTGTCGGACCCTAGGCTGCGGGAGGGTTGCATGTCTCCACGGACATTCAGGCTCCTCCAGGCCCTGCATGCACAGTGCACACAGCACCAGGATGTGTGGCACCTGCTGTGTGCCGGGCGTCTTGGAGATGAGGACGCCGAGGCTCGTGGAGGGGAAGTAACCACGGCGCGGTCTCCTGGGAGGTGTTTGTTTCTGGCGGTCTCTGGCCCTCCGCCTTTGATGCCAGCTCCTGACGGGGCCCCTGCCAGAGGCCTGGCCTGGTGACTGCTGGTGGGCGCTTGCTGCCTTTCCTGTTCTTCCCTCGTCCCCAGAGGACGGGAGATCGTAGCACCAGATGCAGGCGAGAGAAAGAGAGAGAGAGAGAGAGAGAGAGAGAGAGAGAGAGAGAGAGAGAACGTGCTGCATCACTGAGGCGCGCCCATTCAGGCAAAGGCAGAGACCCCTAAGAGGAAAACCAGAAACCTGTCGAGCTAATGTGTTCCCTGCCACACGGCAGGTAAAGCAAACCTGCTGGCCCTAGAGACACCTGGACCTACAGACCAGAAAAAAGAAAAAAAATGGAGGCTAGCGTGGGAAGGCAGATGAGACGGAACAGCTCAGAGAGGTTAAGGGGCTGGCCTGAGGGTGCAGCCCCCGGAGCTGGAATTCGGTGCCTGCTTTTCCTCCATTTCAGACAGGACAGGAGAGGAAACAGGTGGGTCACGCGTGGGTCACGCGTGGGTCATGCTCCCCGGGGAAGCACAGCCGTGACCCTGGCAGGCTGCGGGTGGTGTCTCCCGCTGCGCAGGCGTGGGGGGCGGTGGCCGTGGCGGGCTGTGCCCCTGAGCCCACGCCGGGTGGGTGCCCTAGGCATTGCCAACAGGAGTACAATAGGCGCAAGAGCCCGGGGAGTTCCAAGAGCTTGTGGGCGGGGCCCTGGGGGAATGAGGCCAGTGAGGATGAGGAGGGGGAACTGCCTCTTTAGGGTCACCCGGAGAGCAAGGATAATTATCGTCCACACCGGGCGACCTTTGAGAGTGAAAAGCTGCTGGAAACAATGGACAGGAGTTCACTGCCGCGTAGCAGGCACCGGCTGTGACTGTCCCGGGACAGGGGAGACCCCGGGTGTCGGGAGGGGACTGACACGGCCGGCCCGGCACTATAGAAGAGAGGCTGCCATCCAGGCAGGCCAGGCTGAACCGGAAAGGCAGGACGTGCTCTGTATAAAGGACTGGGCCGCAAGAGAAAGTGGACAGAGACCCGGCGGACAGAGACTTGGAAGTCCCGGCGTCCCCATCCCGAGTTCCCCATCCTAGCGGCAACCGCGTCGCCTGTTCCACTCCGGGGATGGCCTGAATGTGAGCGCAGATCCGCGCTATATGGAATTTCTACATGCGTATTCCTGATTACGTATATGCGCTATATAGAATTTCTAATTACGCCCCGTCTTCATGGGAGTGGCAGCGCGTTGCACGCCCTGTTCTATACCTGGCTTGCTATGTAGAAGCCTTGCAAACCCTTCTATATTCGTGGAGAGAGAGCTGCCTCGGGCTTTTTGTGGCGCATACAACGTTCCGCGGAGCCAGCACGTGGGATGCGGAGGGGCACGGATGCAGTCTCATTTTCTGTCTGCTGCACTTATCCCCACATGTAGGGGCTGTGCCTGGCACACCTTCATTGAGTCAAAGGCCACATTTATAATCCTGGTAACTTTACCAGACCGCCTTCCATCAGAGGGAGACCACGCCGTGCCCGCACGCCCCCCTGTGAACCGGGTACTGAATTGCCACACTATGCCCTGAGCCCCGGGTGACGGGTGAGGCACGTTAGGGGCAGGGGTGTGCACAGTGGCTGCTGTGGGAGTCCAGGAGAAGGGAGGGAGCGGTGAGGAGGTGACAGTCGGACTAAGCCCACTGGGAAGAGAGCTTGCTTTGCAGGACGGGAGGGAGCAGGGAGAGGTGGCGTGCAGGTTAGGAGGGATCTAGGGACAGCCGTAAGCTGGGTGCATGGGCCTGAGGGTCCCGGGCAGCGCTGGGCTGGAGGCACAGGCTTGTGAAGCCCTGTGGGTGGTGGCAAGCGTGTCCTGGCTGGCACAGGCAGTGGGCCTAGCTGGGACAGGGAGCGGCAGGAGCCAGGGGCATCGGGTGCAAAATTGCTGGGTGCAAGGCCTGCACCTGCACCCCTCGAGCGAGGCCTCCTTCCAGCCTGCTGTCTGCGCGCCTCTCTGACCTGGAGCCACAGGGGTCACTGGGTCCCAGGAGACATCAGGTGACAGGTGGGAGGGCACTGGCGCCTCCCGGGAGTGGTTTTACCAACGCAGCCGGGCTGGGAGGGTCCACAACCTGTGAGATAATAATAGAAGGCTGGGGTGTCTACTCACTGGCCGTCTCCTAGCGACAGCGTGTTCTCTACGGTAAGCGTTCTAGATGTGAGCACACATTCCGAGGCACGCCGGGTTCTAGAATGTCTGTGCGAGTTCGCGGCCCACCGAGCTGAACAGGAGGGGGACAAGGGGGAGAACGGGGTTCCAGCGGGAGCCGCAGGGCGGACGTCACCGACCGGTGCTCAGAGCGCAGCGCGGGGACCACCTGTGCGCCCAGGTGCCTCGCCCTCCCTCGGGGGCGTCTCCCCTATGGGCGCGGGCGGCTTCAAGCCGGGTTCACGGAGTAGCTTCTAAGGATGCAGACACAGGGGCGGGGCCTGATGCTGCCGACCTGGGGGGCGGGGGCCCCTCACCGAGGACCCGGGCACCGCCTGGGTGTGGTCCTCCTCCGTGGTCTCCCTGCCGCCTCCCTGGGGCGGGGGCCGCGGTGGGACCCGGCCTCGAGGCAGCCCCTCGGTGGGCAGGAATCCTGCTCCTGGGTCTGCCGCAGCCCCTGGACCTGTCCTGTCCCAGTCTTTTACCCCCTCTGTTCAGCTCAGCCGGTGGGGCACCCTGGAAGCAGCCCAGGTCACCCCGAGGTCCCCTCCTCTTCCAGCGTCCTCGCAGAACACCTTGTTCTTTCTCTAGTCCATGTCCTCCCAGCCCCTGACACCCCAAGGACTGCCTAGGACCCCGAGCGCATCCTGACCGGGGCTGCTCACCCCGGGTTCAGGGCCAGCTCTTCCACTCTGCTCCCTGCTGTCATGTTCACCACTTGCCCACCAGAGGGCGCTCTCACCAAAAGGCCGACTGCCCCTCAGCCATCCCCAGGGCAGGTGCACGGACCCAGTGTAGAACCTGCATACAGTAGGCGCTCAAAAAAGTTGATGAACTGAAATCACTTTCTTTGATGTGCTAGACAGATGGCATGTAGGACTTGGAGGGACAAGGAACTGGTATTTCAGCTGCTCTGGGCTTAATGGGCACTTGGATCCACTTACTGTGAAAGCAGGGAGAGGCTAGGCTGGTGAGGAGAGACAGGCCTGGTGGTTGGAGGAAGCAGAGAGAAGGCTTTGTGGGGGGACTCAGAGGGCTGAGGCAGGCCCCAGGGAGTCACCCAAGGATGGAGAGACAGTGCTGGACCCGGGGAAACCCCCTGGGAGCGTCTCGCTTTGCAGGTGCATGGGAGAGCCTGTGGACACCTTAGCTCTGAGACCCTTCAGCGGCTGGCTCCTGGCCCACCCGGCAGGTCGTCTGGTTGGCAGCCCTTGGTGGGGCCTCCCCAGGAGCTGCCGTCTGGCTCCAGGCTGGCTCCATCCGATCGTCCCCTCAGCACTGCCCAGCTGCCTCGAGGTGGTGTCTCATTGGTGAGCTTGCATGTGCACAGGCGCATGGCCTCGGTGCTACACTGAGCCAGCTCCAATCCCCTGGCCTAGGCCACAACAGGCCCGTGAAGACCTCAGCGCTCGGGCCCTGGGCTGTGGCTCAGCCTCCCACGCAGGTGCGCTGAGGTGCAGGGACTCACACAGCCAGCGGGGGCAGACCTGGGACGTGAACGTGGGGGCAGACGCCTGTCCAAGGGCAGCTTCAGGAAGGCTTCCGGGGACGCCCCGGGGCTCCTCGCTCAGGTTTGTTTTCTTCCGTGTTCTGCATAAATCAGATTCTGGGCCAGTGAGATTCTGGAGGGTTACACAAGAACAGCCACAACTCAACTCCACCTGGAGCGAGAAATCCCGGGGCGGGTGTCGCGCTGCCGTGGGTGAAGCCGTCGCTTGGGGCGCCTGCCTGGGGTGGAGTCCCGGCTGCTCTGCCAGCAATCCACTCCCTGCTAATGCACTCTGGGAAGCAGCAGACGATGGCTTAAGTGCTTGGGCCCTGCCATCCACAGGCGAGAACTGGGTGGAGTCTGAGCTCCTGGCTTTGGCTTGGATGTTATGGACATTTGGGTCGATAGAAGCCGATAGAAGTCGATAGAAGACAGCTCGCTCTCTCTCTCTCTCTCTCTCTCTCTCTCTCATCTTCTCTTCCCCTCTGCCTTTCAAGTAAATAAAGAATAAAGAAATTAACACACTTTAAAATAAGTTCTCTAAGAAGATAAAGGATAAGTATCTGCAGAATCCGGAGAAAGGGGAGCCCTTACACACTGTCAGCGGGAATGCAAATTAGCCCAGTCGCTATAAAAACAGTGTGGCAGTTACTCAAAAACTAAGCGGAGGCTGGCGCCGCGGCTCACTAGGCTAATCCTCCGCCTAGCGGTGCCGCACACCGGGTTCTAGTCCCGGTCAGGGCGCCAGATTCTGTCCCGGTTGCCCCTCTTCCAGGCCAGGCCTCTGCTGTGGCCAGGGAGTGCAGTGGAGGATGGCCCAGGTGCTTGGGCCCTGCACCCCATGGGAGACCAGGAGAAGCACCTGGCTCCTGGCTCCTGCCATCGGATCAGCGTGGTGTGCCGGCCGCAGCGCGCCGGCCGCGGCGGCCATTGGAGGGTGAACCAACGGCAAAGGAAGACCTTTCTCTCTGTCTCTCTCTCTCACTGTCCACTCTGCCTGTCAAAAAAAAAAAAAAAAAAAAAAAAACTAAGCAGAGAAATGCCGTGGGATTCAGCTCTGTGCTCCTGGGTCTCTATCCCCAGGATGGAAATCAGTCTGTCGAGGCGACGCCTGCACGCCATGTTTATTGCAGCACTGTCCACAGCCAAGCTGTGGGAACAACCCAGGTGTCCGTCCACCGAGGGATGGATAAAGCCAATGTGGTCAGACTCGGTGGAATACTATTTAGCCGTGAAAAGGGTGAAATCCCGCCATCCGCAGCAGTGGATGGCAGTGGAGGACATTGTGCCTAGTGCCGTATGGAAGGCAAACAAAACAAAACAAAAACACGAAACCTGCAGGATCTCGTCGATGGGAGCAAAAAGCTTGATCTCATTGCAGTCGGAGCCTGGAAGAGCAGAGGGGAGGGGAAGGGGGCGAAGGTAGTGCTGCGTAGGAGCGATGCTGGTGCCCGCGGCTCAGGAGGGCGACTGCACAGCGGTACCCACTGCACACTCTGAAACGCTACAACAGAGGACCCGGGAGGTTCTCGCCGTGGAGGTGATGAGCGCTGGAGAAGACAGGCTTGCTGCTGGGGGCGTGGCTCTGTTCTCTTCCCCAGAGACCACAGCTCCAAGCGCAGGCGTTGGCACAGGTATACAGACAGGAAAGGGATCTATGCCACAGTGCGTGAGAGAGCCAACATTGCTGTGTGAGCAGAGGCCCCCCCGATGTGAGGGGGCCAGGGGTTCACCCCGAGCAGGAGCGGGGGAGAAAACACCTGCACGGCACCTGCTGCTGTGGTCCGTGGCTGAGACTGAGCTCTTCCTGGTTGTTGGCCTCTGTTGGAGCAGGGGGTGGTGCCTTTCTGTGCATGAAGCCACCGGGGAATTTTGCAATACCTCCATAAATTCCACGTGGAGCTCCGTGTTCAAGTTCCCCCTCCCTTCCAGGTCTTGGAGAAAACAGGTGCATCTTGGGCTGGCGCCGTGGCTCACTTGGCTAATCCTCTGCCTGCGGTGCTGGCATCCCATGTGGACACCAGGTTCTAATCCCAGTTGCTCCTCTTCCAGGCCAGCTCTCTGCTGTGGCCAGGCAGTGCAGTGGAGGATGGCCCAAGTGCTTGGGCCCTGCACCCCATGGGAGACCAGGAGAAGCACCTGGCTCCTGCCTTCAGATCGGCACAGTTCCTACCGTAGCAGCCATTTTGGGGGTGAACCAATGGAAGGAAGACCTTTCTCTCTGTCTCTCTCTCTCACTGTCTAACTCTGCCTGTCAAATAAAAGAAAGAAAGAAAGAAAGAAAGAAAGAAAGAAAGAAAGAAAGAAAGAAAGAGCATCTCAGGAAGCAGGACGATTTGATTGACAGGAAGAGGGATGGCAAAACACTGGGGGCCTGCAGGGCCGTGCAGCTCACCCAGACCTGAACTAGCCACCCGTTACAGCACAGCGGTGCCTGGCTGTGAGCATCGCGTGATGTACACACGCGTCACAGCATCACGGCGCCTCACAAACGTGTGATTCTTGCGTGTCCATCAAAAATCACTAAGTAGGCTCGGAGAGATGTGCTGTAACGGTGGGTACCGACGGGGAGCTTGCCGCCGTGTGCAGCCCGTGGAGTCCCCCCATCCCCGCAGCTGGGGAGGGAGCCATGGCTGCTGGCCTGACCCTGAAGAGCAGCCCCCCACGCTCGTGGCTGTGGCTCCGAGGCCAGCACGTGTGTTCCTCTGCACAGCGGTGATTATTTCCTTTAAAATCCCAGGAACGGGAGGTGCTGGACGCGTTCTACCCGCTGAGCCCAGGAGCGTTTCCGCCCTGCCTGCGCTGCCTTCCACCCACGGAATCAGCACTCTGACAGCCGAGCGCTGGTTCCTGTGCGGGGCCCAAGGGGGGCTAAGCCAGACGCAGACACAGCGACAGACAGGCGGTTACCACCGGTCTCGGCTGCTCATCACCGGTTACGTGCTCCCTGCTAGAAGCTGTTTCCGAACCTCCCAGGCGCGCCGTCTCCCGGGGAGGCTGTTCCCACGGCTCCGGGACCGCGGTGGTGCGGCAGGTGCCGTGGGAGACACCTGCTGTCCCAGTGAGGAGCTCCGGGCTCAGGTCCCAGCCCGTGTGATCGTGGGCACCTCACCGTCCTCCACGTTCCCTGATTGACACGAGTGTTCACGGCTGCCACGGGCTCTCCCGAGCCTCGCAGGGGTGAGCGGTGCGCAGGTGCGGGGCGGGGCTTGTCGCCCTGGAGCTCAGTCCCCGGCGGGTGGTGGAGGGAGAGAAGTTGGACGACGGATCTTCCGATGTTCTCAGCTTTCTATGAGGATGTTTTTCAAGTCATAGACGATGGAGCAGAACCAGTGATGTCTGTGGACCCACGGCCACCATCAAAAATTAACCGCCTGTGGCCGAGGTTCCTCCAAGCAATCTTCAAAAAGTCAGCTCTGTCCTGTACTGGAGCACCTGCTACTGTGCTTCCCATCCGGCTCCCTGCTGATGCGCCCGGAAAGCCTGCACGATGGCTCAGTCACGGGGGTGCTGCCACCCAGGCGAGAGACCCGGATGCAGTTCCTGACCCCTCTGGCTTCGGCTTAGCCCAGACCTGCCTGCTGCAGCCATTTGTGGAATGAACCAGCAGATGGAAGATCTCTGTGTCTGTCCCTCTGCCTTTTAAATAATATTTTTTTCAAAAATTATTTATTTATTTGAAAGTCAGAATTATACAGAGAGAGAAGGAGAAGTAGAGAGGGGTGGGGGGGGGGAGAGAGAGAGAGAGAGAGAGAGAGGTCTTCTTCCATCCACTGGTTCACTCCCCAATTGGCTGCAACAGACAGAGCTGCACCAATCCAAAGCCAGGAGCTTCCTTCAGGTCTTCCCATGTGGGTGCAGGGGCTCAAGGACTTGGGCCATCTTCTACTGCTTTCCCAGGCCACAGCAGAGAGCTGGAATGGAAGTGGAGCAGCTGGGACTAGAACTGGCGCCCATATGGGATACTAGCACTGCAGGTGGTGGCTTTACCTGCTACGTCACAGAGCCGGCCCCAGAAAGAATATTTTTTTAAAAATGCACCTAGGATCCGGCGCTGTGGCTCACTAGGCTAATCCTCCGCCTTGCAGTGCCGGCACACCAGGTTCTAGTCCCGGTCGGAGCACCAGGTTCTGTCCCGGTTGCCCCTCTTCCAGGCCAGCTCTCTGCTGTGGCCTGGGAGTGCAGTGGAAGATGGCCCAGGTGCTTGGGCCCTGCACCCCATGGGAGACCAGGAGAAGCACCTGGCTCCTGCCATTGGATCAGCGCGGTGCGCCAGCCGAAGCACGCTGGCCGCGGCGGCCATTGGAGGGTGAACCAACGGCAAAGGAAGACCTTTCTCTCTGTCTCTCTCTCTCACTGTCCACTCTGCCTGTCAAAAAAAAAATGCACCTAGGTTTAACTTCTGATGAATTTAGATAGCTTTAGAGAAAAAAATGAAGAGTGACCTGACCCTTGGTACGACAGTGAGGCGGACTTCATTTGTGACACAGGACAGGGGTCAACTCTGCTAAGACAGAGAGAAAAGCTCAGCTCTGAGTACAGCGAGGACACGGGTGGGGGCTTAGCCAAGGAGCAGAGAGGGGTCGCCCGATGGGAAACGACCACGGGCAGACGTCGAGGGGAGGGAGCCCTCACTAAGCTGCCGTAGCAGGATTCTGGCTGAAAGTGGACTGGGAGAGGTGAGGGTTTGGCAGTGGGCAGAACTCCGCTGGGGGTGCCTGCAGAGAGCTGGACTGGAAGAGGAGCATCCTGAACCAGTACCTGGCACGCCAACCGGCACTAGAACCTGGGGTGCCAGCGTCACAGGCAGAGGATTAGCCAAGTGAGCCGCGGCGCTGGCCAGGCTCAACCATTTTAAATAAGACAGTTAAGAGGCACCGAAAGGGACAGAAGATGCCACCCCAACTCGTGCCATTTTTGCAAGAGGCTGATTTTGAGCTGAGGCTGTTGAGAAAGAAGAGTTCCAGAAAAGGCTCTCTATCGCCCCCTATCTGCCTAAAAGAGCATAGCTTTCCCTTTGGGGAGGGTGAATCTCCCGGATGCAGCTCTGAGGTGAGGTGACTGCACCGGCAGAGCCTTCGCAGCGGCCCTGATCCACCACGAGACGCCTCCCTCCCGAGAGTTTACCTCTCCAGTTTCCACCGTTAGAAGCCTAAAAGTCTTCCCCTTTAAAAATTCATGTGTTTATTTTATCTATGGAAAGAGAGAGAGAAAGAGAGAGCGTGCGTGCAAGTGCGAGAGTATGCCATTTGCTGGTGTACTCCCCAGGCTGGAGTACAGCCAGGTGTACAGGTATTTGCTGGTGTACAGCCAGGGCTGGAGCAGGTCAAAGCTAGGAGTCTCCCATGAGGGTGACAGGGGCTCACGTACCCACGAAATCACTTGCTACCTCCCAGGATGCATATTAGCATGAATCTGCCAAGGAGAGCAGAGTCGGACTTGAACCCAGGCCCTCCAGCGTGAGAAGTGGGCATCCTAAGTGGTGGCTTAACCAAACGCCCATCCCCAAATCCCTTCTCTTTGCTTTGTCATTCTGCAGGACTTGATCGCCCGTTGTTAAAGTGGTATATAAGCCCCTGGCTCTAACCACCTCTGGATTTTCATTCTTTTCTGAAAATGCCACTGTGTGCATGCAATAGTTAAGATAGCAGAACATAAAACTGATATTCCCCCTGCTAATCTGCCTTTGTCAGTTTAACTCACAGGCCCTAATGCACAAAGTGTTCTAAGTTCCCACATTCTCACTAACACTTGTTATT
The DNA here is from genome assembly GCF_964237555.1 of Oryctolagus cuniculus. Classification (NCBI taxonomy): domain Eukaryota; kingdom Metazoa; phylum Chordata; class Mammalia; order Lagomorpha; family Leporidae; genus Oryctolagus; species Oryctolagus cuniculus. The sequence goes on along the minus strand of NC_091433.1, from coordinate 191,659,927 downwards.
TCATTTAAAAAAATATTTATTTATTTATTTATTTGAAAGGCAGAGGTAGAGAGAGGCAGAGGCAGAGAGATTGGGGGGGGGTGGATAGAGAGAGAGAGAGAGAGGTCTTCCATTCCACTGGTTCACTCTCCAGATGACCACAATGGTCAGAGCTGGGCTGATCTGAAGCCAGGATGGGTCTCCCATGTGGGTGCAGGGGCCCAAGGACTTGGGCCATCTTCCACTGCTTTCCCAGGCCACAGCAGAGAGCTGGATCGGAAGTGGAGCAGCCAGGACTTGAACCAGCGCCCACGTGGGATGCCGGCGCTGCAGGCTGGGGCTCTAACTCACTGTGCCACAGTGCTGGCCCCTGCCAATCCTTCCTTTACGGTCTTACATGCATTTATCATTACACACGTGTAATTTTCTTGTTCTCTCGTTCTATAACTCTGCTCCCACAGAACAGGATGTGTATTTGGTCGTCTTGACTTCATGGCGGCTGTCCTCCCTGGGGGTGTGGTCACTGTGGCCTGGGAACTCGGAATCCACTGAGACATCGGTTACTGCTCACAGAGATGGGACTTGGACAGAGTCAAAGCCTGGGCCAGGACTTCAGGGAAGAGGAGGCCTGGGGCCCAGGGTGGGGAGCCAGGCTCTCAGAATCCCTCCTGGGTGTCGGCCTGCCTGGCACCTGTTCGGCACCTGTTCTGATTGGGCTGGACCTCTAACCCCCCAGGGAAGAACAGTCTAGGGAGGGGCCCGTCCCTCAGGCCAGGGGGTGTCTGAAGTTGGCGGATCTGTCCTCACTCAGCCCCCACCCCGGCAGGACTCACACTTTGCTCTGATGTTGTGTTGGACCCTGGAGCAGTGGCTTTCCCAAAGGGCCGGGCAGCGACCACCCAGGCTTGTAGAATGGCAAGCGGAGCAGAACTTAAAAAAACGCCTTCTCACGCACCCTCCGACGCCACCTCCTGCAGTCTCCCAGGCTGTAGCTCCCTCACCCTGACGTCAGCCCCACTGCACCGGGAAAACTGGACAGGCTGTCCCCACGTGGACTTGGGCACTGAGAGCTGAGACCACGGGGCCTGGTGCCACGAGGCCCCGTCTCCATTCCCTTGCCCTGATTTTCCTGAGGTTCCCGCCTAGGCAAGTCCTTCCAGGAACTTCCAGAAAGACCCATCAAGTCTCCAATGGCAAGCCCAGCACATGGCCTTTGAATTCTTGCAGCTACCAGACGATGGTGTTACAGCGGTTACCCAATCCCAGCCAGTTTCCCCGACTTGAAAGACCCGCCTGCCACTGATCTCCCCGCTCTCAGGAAGTTTGGCCACGCCTTCTCTGCTCCGAGACCCTGCAGCATTGGGGAGCTCCCGACCGAAGCCAGCAGCACACTCAGCTTTGTCGTCCCAGTGGGTTCCGTGGGTCATGTCTGGGGAGCCAACTTGGAAAAAAAGGCATTTATTTATTTGAAAGGCAGACAGACACAGAACTCCCATGTACTGAACCCCTCCTCAAATGCCCACAACAGCGGGGACTGCTGGGTCTGGCTGAAGCTGGGAGCAAAGAACTTGGTCCAGGTTGCCCACCTAGGTGGCCGGGACCCGGTCACTTGGGCCATTACTGTTGCTTTCTGGGGTGCGCAGTGTGGAAGCTGGAGTAGGAGCCAGCACTCTGGTGTGGGACGTGGGCATAATTTTTTTTCAATATTTATTTATTTCACCCAAACTGTGTGAACAAACAGTCAACATCACCAGTTGTCAAGTACAGCATAAAAACTATCTTTTATGTAATACCACTTGGAAGTTGGAGCTCTTATGCATTATTGATGGGACTGTAAAATGGTACAAGGCCCATGGAAGACGATACAGAGCTTCTTCAAGGACTTAAAAATAGAACCACCCTAGGATCCAGTCCCACTGCTGGATGGATATCCAAAATAATAGAAGACAGGGTGTGGAGATGCTTGCCCATCCATGTTCACAGAGCAGTCACAGAAGGCAGGACCAGGAAGCCGCCCGAATGTCCAGTGAGGGAAGAATGGAAAAGCAAAGCGGATGAACAAAAACAGAAACACAGTGGAATATTCTTAAAAAGGAAGAAAATGCTGTCACATAGCTACAGCACAGACGAACGTGGAGGACGGACAAGTGACGCAAGCCCGTGGCAAAGACAAAGGCCATGTGGTCCACTTGCGTGAGGCCTCTCAAGCCAAACTCATAGAAACAGCAGAGCGCTGGTTACCAGCCCCTTAATGGGTCCAGAGGTTCAAGCCTGCAGCGTAAAGTTCTGGAGATCCGTTTCACAGCACGAATGTACTTAACACAGTTGAACTGTCCACTAAGTAATTAAGATGGTACGTTTTTAATTTTTTTAACCTCAGTAAAAGACAAAAACCCACCACTTTTCACATTCACCAGAATGGCAAAATAAAAAAGAGTGGGGATAGCAAGTGTTAAGGCTGTGTGTTGATTGCTGGTGGGGATGTTAATTGGCACAGCCGTTTTAAAACAAAGTCTGACATTATAAAATTTGAGCACACATGTGTTCTGTGACCCAGCAGAGCCTACAAAGACTCACCAGAAATGCGTGCATACGTGTATATGACAAGACACGCATCCGAATGTTCGCAGCAGCGTGTTTCGTTATAGCCCCAAACTGGAAACCGCCCACATGCCCGTCGTCAGTAGAATGGATACATCTGCTGCTGTGTGTGCACGCCCCGAAAATGAACGAACGCCACCGGCAACCCGGATGCAGCCACAAATCTGATGTTGGCGAGAGAAGCCAGACACGAAGAATGCAGGGTGCATGATTCTATTTGTGCCAAGTTCACGAACGGCAAAACCAAACCTGTGCTGTTAGAAGTCAGGACAGCGGTTACTGGCGGGAGGAGCAGGGGCCTTGTGAAGTGCTGCGAAGGCTCTGTCTCTTCACCAGGTCACGGAAACACAGCCTCGCTTACTTTGTGGCAACTCAATTTGACTCTTAAAAGTCTGTGCATCTTTCTGTCTGTGTGCTGTACTTCAATAAAAGGGGGGAAAAACAAGAAAAAGCACTTATCTATTTGAAAGGCAGAGTTACAGGGACAGAAGGAGAGGCAGAGAGAGATCTTCCATCCTCTGGTTCACTCCCTAGATGGCCGCAACAGCCAGAGCTGGGCCAATTGGAAGCCAGGAGCCAGGAGTTTCTTCCAGGTCTCCCACACGGGTGCAGGGATCCAAGCACTTGGGCCATCTTCTGCTGCTTTCCCAGGCTCATTAGCAGGGAGCTGGATCAGAAGTGGAGCAGCCGGGACTTGAACTGGCGCCCAAATGGGATGCCAGTGCGGCAGGTGGCGGCTTCACCCACTTCGCCACAGCGCTGGCCCAGGGGGCGTGGGCGCTTTGACCACTAAGCTACATGCCCGGCCCGAGCCAGCCTTTGACCCCGTGTGCGACAGCCTTGAACTTCCCAGAGCCTCTGTTTCTGACATGCCTCCGACGTGCCGTCAGGCAATGGCGGTTTCCGGGTCGGCTGGACTTGGCTCGCCGAGGACCTCCCAAGTCACCTTGTAGATGCCCCAGGACGGACGCTGACTCCGACTTCACATGCTGCCAATTCCCGTGTTTGTTTACCCAGAGCCCCACTTACATTTCATATTTTCCTCTGACCCCGAGCTCCAAGTAATCTTGATTGGCATTTCAGTTTCAATCAGGAAGGGAGTTTGTTAACTGTGGGACTGGAACACAATGATGATCTAATAACACAGTAATCAGGCCGGTGTAATTATTCCTACTCCTTGTGACTATTTTTTTAAAAATAAACTCTGTAGGCAGTGAGTAATTATATACCGGTAGATGTTTTAGTGGCTTAAAAATTTCCCATTTTCTAATTCTAGGTATCTGGTTAGTGTAATGGGCATTTTTATTCATATGCAATAAAAAAGCCAAGTATTTATGGAAATTAAATATGGTATTGAAGCCACGGCTGTTTTAGCTTGTAATTACCGACTATGATAGCCCTGACAATATCCTTCCTGCTGAACTCCCACGTGAATTCAGCTCCCCCAGACCTGGGGAAAGGCAAGGGGTGAAGAGACCACACTTGGGATGGCTCCGAGCCCTGGCTGTGTCACGTACCGGTTGTGCCGTGCAAGGCTTGGGATTTCTCTAACCTTGATTTTCCCGAGATATAAACCCAAACATCTCCACTGGATTGTCAGGAGCAGGGTGGCCATTGCTGTCTGCTTGTCTTAAGCAGATGTCATGCTAAGTTTTCAAAGTTATAGCAAGCTCTCCACCTCCAGGGACTTGGCCGTCTTTCATCAGTCAGCGTAGCCCATAGCCTGTCGTCTACAAAGCTGAACAGATCCTTCCAAGAGGAGGAGGAACCGCTCTCCTAAAATATTACCATGATGGGTAGAGATTGGTGGAACCACGCACGGGTAAGCTCAGCTTCTGCCGAAAGCCCTAACAAACAGAGACTGTGTCTCACCGGCAGGAAGGGCACAGCCTGTGACCTGAATGTTAACGCACGAGCGGTCCGTGTGTTTAGCCAAAGTGGGAGCGTGGCTGAGAGGTTCGGCACCGTGGTGGGAGGGCGGCATGGCCACAGGGCGAGAGCTCTGGTCCGGGTTCCCCTGGTGGAGATGGGGGAGCCGGGCTGCTGTTCCCCAAGGCTGCCGTCTCCTGTGCCTCCACTCGGGGTCTGCGCACTCCCACCCCCACCAGCATTCCGCTTTGGGGTGTTGCTCGCTTGTGTCCAATGTGCACGGGGCCACGTGAGGGGGCGTGCCCGAGGTGAACCGATGGCGGGGGGGGGGACATGGCAGTGGTGAGAAAAGACACACAGAAGTTTCCATCTACACTAAGTCTCTCTGCCGCTCGTGCTCCGCCCCCCCACAGCCCCCCACCTCCTCCCCCTCATTCTCCCTTTTGGAAATGGTGGAAGAGTTTGTTATTTTCAGAACCCCCCAGCTGTGCTGTTTAGATGACCCCCAGGTCGTGCTGGCCATACCCCAGGCCTCATGGTCAGAGACGGGTCAAGGGGCTCCTTTCCACCAGGCCAGCTAAGGGCGTGGCCCCGGCGGCATCGGCTCCAGAGAGCCCCAAATGGCTGAGCTGATCTGACGCATGGCAGACCCCAGCGTGCTGCCGCTCCTGCTCTCCCTCGCTGAGCCAGAAGTCGGGGTCAGCCTGGTGACTGCGCGCAGGGCAAGCTGATGGAGGGCAGCTTGGGAATTTGGGGAATGCCCCGTGTGCCTCAGAGTGCCAGCGTCCCAGCCGCCGCATGTGGCTGACCGGTGTAGCAACCTCTCCCGGATCTGCGTCTCCTCCTTGTCTGCGGCCGCAGGGACTTCTGTCCCGCACTCTGGGCTTCCGAAGACTTTGCTTTGGCCGCGCTGCCGAGAGAATTCACTTTCTGTTTGCAGCCCCGTTTGTAAAAAGGCAATAACTGACCTCTTAATAGCAGCCGTGGAAGCCCCAGCTGGACAGACCCTTCCTACGTGCTGCGAGAGAGGACTGGGAATCAGAGCTTTATACGCAGAGAGATTCGTGACAAGGATGGGAGCAAAATACAGACATTTCGGGACCATTGGGGCCGGGAGGGTTTCTTAGGTGTTCACCCCCATGGAGGGAAATTCTAAAGGAGAAGGATCTTTCTGGATGCTTCCATCTGACACGGAAACAGAGCCAGAGGGCAGAAGAGTTGTTAACTGTGTAAGAGTTGTGTGCAGGTCAAACACAGGTGTGACAGGGAGAGGATGGCTGGCAGAATCCTAAACGCCACAGCTAACATCCAGAAGTGTGCGGTGCTGCAACCTCCATAGACAAGGCACATCGTCTCTGCACAGTTTCAAACCTCTCCTTTCATTATTTGAAAGACAGACCCAGAGAGAGAGAGAGAGAGAGAGAGAGAGAGAGAGAGAAGCAGGGACAGAGAGGGACACACACAGAGATGGAGACAGAGACGTTTCCACCCCTGGTTGTCTCTCCAGAGGCCTGCAACAGCCAGAGCTGGGCCAGCCAAAGCCTGGAGTGCAGGACTCGGCTGGAGTCGCTCGCTCCCGGGGGCGGCAGGGACTTGAGCAATTGCGCCGTCACCGCTGCCTCCCGGGTGAGCACTAGCAGAATGCTGGAACTGGGAGTGGAGCCGGGGCTCAAACCCAGGCCCTCTGACGCCGTGCTTTGACCACTGCGCCGAAGCCCACCCCCAACGTACCTTTATGTCCAACTTCCCGTGGCCTTTTGGGAGCCCCCTCACATGGAATAGCACAGTGCAGGAAAACTGCAGCGCACTGAAGAATAGGTCAAGGGCAAGGAGGTCACATTCATTGACACAGAACGCTGGTCATGGATGTTAATTGTTGAAAACTGACCTACATTTCAGTCTCATGCAGGGCAAAACCCCAGCATTTGTGTGTGAATGCATGCATGTATGTGTTATGTAGATACATATGTATGCATGTGTGTGTATGTGTGTGTCATGTATCAATGTGTGTATGTGCTGTATTTGAATGTGTGTATGGATGTGTTGTGTATGCATGTGCTGTGTATGTGTGTTATGTATGACTATGTGTGTATGTATGAATGTATAAGTAGGTATTGTGTTTGAATGCGTATGTATGTATGTGTTGTATAGCTATATGTGTATGTTATATATGAATGTGTATGTATGGATGTGTTGTGTATGCATGTGTTATTTGTGAATGTGTATGTATGTATGTGTTGTATTTGAATGCGTGTGTATGTGTGTGTTGTATATGCATGTGTTATGCATGTGTGTTATGTATGAATGTGATGCCTTGTGTATGTGTGTTATGTATGAATGTGTGTGTATGTGTGTGTTATGTATGAATGTGTGTGTATGTGTCTGCTGTATTTGAATGTGTGTATGTGTGTGTTGTATATGATTGTGTGTGGGGGGGTGGAATTTGACAAGTTGACCCCAAAGTCCCTATGGACAAGTATAGCCGAAATAAATTTGAGAAAAGCAAGGTGGGAAAACAAACCCTGCCAGGTAACAGAATCTGGTAAAAACTTCACGTACGCAGGACAAGGTGGTCTTGGGCCAGGGTGTAACAATAAGCCGAGGGGACAGAGCATAGGCACGGAAGCAGAGCGGGCAAATACAGGAAGGTGATTTTGGGCAAATCCAGCAGCGGCGGCTGGTGCGGGGCGTGTGGCGATAAGCATGGCAGCTGACCCACTGTGCCACAACGCCGGAGCCGGCAGCGGGACTGGAACAGGCACTCTCAGATGGGATGCGGGAGTGGCGGGCGGCGGCTCCACTGTCGCGCCCCACGCCGGCCCCATCTCTGGTTCTCACACTGTGGGTGTTTGTGGCACAGGCGGACTTCACAAGCTACACACTTGCTGTCAGCATCCTCCTGCGTCTGCCTCTGTCTCTGATGCCTCTCCTACCTCCTCGGCAGTCACAGGCGGCCACCACTGCGCCTTCTGGGCGGGTCTGGCTGCGCCCCGGAACCGCTCTGTGCTGACTGCGGAGCGGGATCCGCGTGCACACCTTGCACAGTGTTCGCGGTCCGCACAGCTGAGCTGAGGACCTGGTGGTGCCAAGGCCAGCGCGAGACCCGGAGACAGGAAGCAGCACCCTCCGGAGGCCGCCTGCAGCTTCCCCACAACGTCCGAAGCAGGAAGCTGCCCGTGCCCTTCTAGAGCCGCCGGGACCCCTCGGGTGCAGAGTGGTCTCTCCAGGGCAGCGCCTGGCCCTGCTGGGCCCTGGGAGACGCCTCGTCTGACAGATGAATCACCAGAGTTGCGAGGAGGGGACGAGAATGGAACACAGATCCCGTCTTACCTATGGTTGTCAAGGTTACGGAGCCTCGTGTTTCTTAGTAACCACTCCTCCCAAAATAGCCTCCGTTGGTGCCAGCCAGCGACTGCCTCCTGCGTCCCAGGCATCCTGCTCGCTGTTGAGAAGAGGCGGCCCCTTCCTGTGTGCTAAGGTGACGCCAAGCACACACCAGCTTTCCCCGTGTGAGCCGCACCTCCAGTCCACGGAGGAGAAAGTGGGCCTGGGGGGCGGAAGCAGCTCGTCCACTGCTGGTGCCAAGTTCATGGTTAGCTACGTGGGGCAGCGGGTGTCTGGGGTGTGCGAAGCATTGGGCCAGAAAGGAAAGTCAGAGGAAAACGGTTCCGCTGTGGCTCCCACATCTCACGGCCCACAGCCCAGCCGGGAAGCAACCCACGGAGGGCGCTGCCTATGTGGCAGAGGCCACGTGCTGTGGACAGGACCATGCCCCTCTGCCCACACCGAGGGGGCAGGGTCCAGAGGGCAGGGGGGTGTGACCAGTCTCCTCAGGAGGAGGAGCCGGCCCTGAGATGCTGGGGGTCTGGGTGTCCAGCAGGCAGCTGAGAAAGGTCAGGGCTGGAGACGGGACGTGAAAGGGGCAGGTGGTTTAGGGCCATGACGACAGAGGAGAGAGATCTTCTATCTGCTGGCTCATTCCCCAGATGGCCCCAACAGCCAGGGCCTCTGGGTCTCCCACATGGGTACAGGGTTCTAAACCGCTTTCCCAGGCCATTAGCAGGGGGGTAGATGGGAAGTGGAACAACCAGGACTCGAACCAGCGCCCAGGGATGCTGGCATCACAGGTGGTGACTTACCCTCCGGACCACAGCACAGCTCAGAAGAGAGTAGTGGTCTTTGATACTGGTATCGTTACTAAATCATATGGGGAAGAGAGGCCTGGTGACCCTAGAGCACGAGTGACATGGGACCCCTTGTCCAAAGAAGCCTGCCCCTGTCAGTGTCCCCCCGACCCCGGGGCCACCGCGGGGCTCACACTGGGTTCCCTGGGTCATTGGGAGGACAGGCAGAGCGCGCAGCAGGCGGCAGGGGGCTGGCAGGGGGCCTCAGGCCGCCCAGCTCTCCTCTGGACGGGGCACAGCATGCACCGTGTGGAGTGGGATCGGGTCCAGAAGGAAGCAGGAGTGGAGCCAAGCAGCTGCCCGCCACGGGTGACTGGCAGCCGGCAGCCGCCTCACTTGGCCAGGCTCCCCTGGGAAGAAGAAAGCCCCGAGACGGCAGGGAGGGAGTGGGGGATGGGCCCCTCGCTGCAAGAAGTGGGGAGGGGTGGGGGGAGAAGTTAGGGCAATCCGCTGTGGCCCACACAGCCAAAGGACTCCAGTGATGGAGTTTTTAAATGAATAATTGATTTGCGAGGAGGGGAGAGAGAGGGAGAGCGAGCAGTCTCATCCACTGGCTCCCTCCCCTGGTGCCTGCAGCAGCTGGGCTTGGGGAGGGGGCTAAAGGGGAAGCTGGGAATCAGTCCAGGTCTCCCCTGTGGGTGCGGGCAGCCGGTGGAAGACGCCATGGCCGCATCCAGGGTGTGCAGCAGCCGGAAGTCAAAGTCAGGGGCCAGAGCCGGGTCCGAATCCAGGTGCGCCGGCGGGGGTCTTGGTCTTCACCACGAGGCCAAGCACCCGCCGGAGAAACACTCTCCTCGCGGTCAAGTTCACGGGTGTTTAGAAGTCAGGAAGGCACGTGTCTGCAGTGGTTCTGGGATTTCTTTGCTTGGTTCCCAAGCATCTATCAGAGTGAAGGAAGCAAATTCTATTATTAAACCACTTAGAGATTTAGAAGACAATGTGCTTGGGCTTGAATGGTATAATTAGATATTGGGGAAAAACATTTCTAAGAGAATCCCATATAAGTCTTAATGGTTTCCTTTGGTCTCACTTGAAAAAAAAAAGAGAGAGAGAGAGAGATCGCGCCCTGAGCTCAGCGGCTTCGTGCGTTTTGTAGAAAAGCAAAGCACTTCTATTTGCAGCGGGATGCTTTATGCACCATTTCAAAATATAGATCCGAGCCTCCGTTTCTGGCCTCCCGTCTGCTGGGAGGGCTGGGCCGCTCTCTGCGTTTGAAGAAGGCCGTGTGCGCTTGCTTGCAAGAGCTGACGCCTGCCAGAGGCTGCGCCCCTTTCAGTCTTGCCTGAGATTCCTCAAATGTATTTCGAGTTGCATTTTTGTTGCTACAGAAGCGGAGGCTTCAGGAGGCGGGGAGGTTGGGGTGAGGACAGAGATGGGGAGCTCGCAGCAGGGTCTGGAGAGAGCGGGGTTGGGGCTTCCCATCCCGACTCTGCTTGCTCCACTGTTGGATGGAGCTAGGACAGGTGTCAGTCCCCTGAGAGGGCCAGCCGCTCCCCAGGGCCAGGTGCACTGTCCCCAACACGCGGCTGCAAGCCAGCGGGGACTGAATCACACAGTCACCAGGGGCCTGGGGCGGGGCAGGAGCGGAAGTGCACCCTTCTCCCCTCTCTCCTTCCTCCGCCTCCTCCTGCTCCCCCTCCTCCCCCAGCCTTATTTTTGTGTCGCTTCCCTCCATGGCTGCTGTTCAAATAGCTCTCATTATTTAGTTGTCATCTTGCATGTAATTGTTTGCCCATGAATTGATTCGCTTGTTAACAAAATTAGTTCCAACATACGCACTTGCAGTGTACAAAATAGGACGTCTAGCTGTGGCGTTGGCGTGGGACTGGAGACCGAGAAAGGCACTCTGGGTGGCTGGTCACTCAGCAAGTCTGGTGACATCCCCCCCCACCCTCCCACCCCCTGTTCTGGTGCAGATCCTGGCTGAGCAATGCCTGGTGCTCACTGGAGAGCTGGGGGTGGGGGGTAGATTCTTGGCAGGATAGATGTTTTCTGGACAAAATGAGACAGCTGCAGCGGGAGAGGGCTGATGACAGCCAGGGTGCTCATGGGGTCTGCAGGTGGGGACAAGGGATTCTCGAAGTTCCTGGGGGGCACTTGCGCCCCGGACATTCTTTACAAGGAAGTGAAACCATAGTACCTAGCTCTTCTATAAAGCTCTGTGGTGTCCTTGGGAGATATTGAAGCCCCCCCTTCTGTAAAGGACCGAGCAGTGGAAAGCTGGGAGTGGGAGTGCGTGGGCGCTCGCTGGATTCACGGCTGCGCTGTTTTGCGTGGGAAAACCGTGCATTTGCCAGCTGAGGCTGCCGGAGTGAAATGGGTGGCTTCAGCGACGGCGGCTGGTCGGCTCGCGGCTGTCGAGGCTCGGAGCCGGAGGTCAGAGCGCCTGCAGGGCTGGGTTCTCCGAGCCCGCTCCCCTGGCTCCCGGACGGCTGCCTGTGTCTCACGCCGCACAGAGGGAGCTCCCAGGTCTCTTCTGCTGCACCCCTGGGACCTCATCAGACCTTGGCGGTCTCCTTGAAGGCCCTCTCCCCAGTACAGCCACAGGGGGAGGGCACGCAAGTCAGGCCATAGCGCATCTCAAGGTTGGGTCTCCCATTAAGGAATCAGCCTGGCCTGCTGCCTGTGACAGAGCGACTTGGGGCATAGGATCAAGCCCTCCAAGCCCAATTCCTGTTCTGTAGAATGGGATAACAAGGCCGCCCCTCCCGGGGGCTGCTGGGAGATTTCCTGGAGGCAGTGGTCGTGAAGCTCCACCCACCTGCCTCCTGGCGACCCTCCTGGGAGTGAGTCCCTGCCGCCCCCACCTGCTCCCCCGAGGGCACCTCTTGGCCGTTTGTGCTTTGCAGGCCGGAAGGTTGAGCAGCTTTGGGCTGTGCCTCTGCTCCCCGCCCTGGAGTCTGCGACGTTGAGACACACATGCAGCGTGGTCTGGTGGGGGACCTGGCGCTCGTCCTCAGCTCCAGGGACAATGGCAATCCCTGACTTTCAGTGTGGTCGAGATAGACTGAAACACGCAGCAGAGTCGCTGCCCCTTCTTGCCCCGCGGCTCTGCATCAACAGGGAATTCTGAGTGCCTGCTGTGTGCCAGGCACTGGAGAAACCAGAGGGAGAGACGGGCTCAGCCCCTGCTCTCGCGGAACCGAGTGGGAAAAAGGGAGACAACAAGCAGATTCTCACAGAGAACGGTGAGAGCGGGGTTTCCTCTTTTTAAGCTGTGTGCAGAGCGGGAAATGTTTCATCGGGAGGGCCCTCGGCCACCAGCTTGGCCATCAGGGAGGGAGGGATTGTCCCAGGCTCACGCAGCCTGGCAGTGCCACCACTGGGCAACTGGACAAGGACACCCGTCGTGGGTGTTGAGGGAAGGGCAGCTGCTGGCCTGCCTTTCCCTCCTGGCACAGGCTGGACCCAGGCAGCGGTGGCCTGCAGGCCCCGGGCAGGCTCTGAGGGGAGCAGGCTGGAAGACAGTGGCTGGGCTGCTGCCTCCTGTCTGCCAGCCGTGCCCGGGCACCCTGCTCGGCGCTCCGGCATTGGATCTCGCTTAGTTCACCCCCCAAACAAGACCCTGCAAGGGGCCCTGGGTCCCTGTCCTCAGGACGGCACGTGCCCGTTAACATAAGCTAGCAGGTGCCAGAGCCCAGGTCCACTGTGTTGGCTGTGCTGCCCCCCGCCCCGGCCTCTGGGGACCCGTGGCACAGAGCAGGTCGGGTGTGGCTCTGCCCGTGGCTCGAGCCCATGCCCACTGAGTGCGGCCTCGCGGCTTCTGCTGTTGCCAGGAAGGCGACCCCCGGAAGGGCCACCCCCGGGCCTGGCCGGCTCCTCCGTTCCAGGAGAGGTGCCCCAGGTTGGGGCGGCTGGAATTCCTGCCCTAAGTCCCTGGCGCCTCGGCAGATGCCAGCTCAGCTTCCAACTATGCATCTGCTGGAGGCCATGCCCTGTTTTGGCGTCCTCCGGGCAGCCATTCCCGGTCTCCGGGAGTCACGGAGCCACTCTGTAACCCCTCGGGTCTGGCTCACAGTGGGAAGAGAATTCCATGTATAACAAACATGTCTGCAGGAATCCGGGGCCTCCTTTGCTGGCGCCGACTCTGCTCCATGAGGACAGGTGCTTGGGGCTGGGGGCTGCAAGGCACCTGCCGGTCCCAGCTTCTCGGGCGCTTGCTTCCGGCCCTGTGGGTAGCATTGAGAGTTTTGCAGTCTGCAGGTCACACGGGGCGGGTACGGCGATGTGAACCAGCCTGGCTGGGTTTAACCACCTGCTCAGGCCTGGCAGGACCAGGACCGACTCTCGCCTGTGTCCCTTTGGAGCTGTGTGGTCTTGGGAGGGTCACGTGCTCCCTCGGCGCCTTGGTTTCCTCTCCTCTGAGCGGAAGGATCGGAGGGCGATACTCACTGGGCCACGGGAACAAACACAGTGGCAGAGGCCCTGTCTCGTCCTCCTCCTCCCTCCCTCTGCCGCCTGGTGTGAGCTGAGCCGCGCACCCCAGGAAGACACGGGGAAACCCCAACCTCCGGCACTCGTGACCTTATTTGGGTTGGATTTTGCAGAAGCGCTCCAGCCGAGATGGGATCGTCCTGGGTTCAGGTGGGCCCTGCATCCAGCGGCTGGTGGTGTCCTTATAAGGACACAGGGCTTCTGAGGCACACGCACAGGGGCGCAGGCCACGTGAGGACAGAGGCGACGCGCCAAGGATTCCCAGCCTCTGCAGGCACCGAGGCTTCTGTTCAGCCTCAGCGCCATGCGGCCCCGCCGGCACCTGCGTGCCGGGGGACTTCCAGCCCGGGGACCGGGAGGGGCTCCATCTCTGTCGCCAGGGCAGCCAGCACACTGAGCTTCCGAGTCCCTCGCGGATGGGAAAGTTGAGGCTGATGTCTGTCCCTGGGCTGGGTGTGAAGGGACCGTGTGGTGTGGGGGAGGCACTGAGCGGACGCACACATGGACTCAGGTGTGGGGGGCACGAGAAATGTGCTACAGAAAAGCGGGGATCCCCACGCTCAGAGCTGAAGGGGCTCTCCAGCCCATTTCACTGACAGGCAGACTGAGCCCGGGGCAACCTGTGGGCAACAGCTAAAGCTACCAACGCCTTCTGTGACAAAAGGTGTGGGTAAGGGTGGTGAGTGGAGCTCTGGCCAGGGCCCTGCGCCTCTGAGCCTCTCTGTGCCAGGCTCCCAGGTTTCTGCAGTCTGTGGATCTGAAGTGGGTCTCCTCCAGGCAGCTGGGTTGGGGCTTGGATCCACAGTCAGTGCTCCGACAGGGGATTGTTTAATCCGTCCACACCTAACGTTACTGTGGACCCACGTATCATTTATTTATTTATTTATTTAAAGACTTATTTATTTACTTGAAAGTCAGAGTTACACAGAAGAGGTCCCAGTCCACTGATTCACTCCCCAAATGGCTGCAATGGCTGGAACTGAGCTGATCCGAAGCCAGGAGCCAGCAGGTTTTCCGGGTCTCCCACATGGGTGCAGGGGCCCAAGGACTTGGGCCATCCTCCACTGCTTTCCCAGGCCACAGCAGAGAGCTGGATCAGAAATGGAGCAGCCAGGACTCGATCCGCGTCTGTATGGGATGCTGGCACCGCAGGCAGAGGCTTAACCTACTAAGCCATGGCGCCAGCCCCTTATTTTTCCCCAAACGCCCACACCTGCCAGGGCTGGGCCAGGCTGAAGCCAGGAGCCTGGAACTCTTGTCTGGGTCTCTCACATGGGTGGCAGGGGCCCAAGTATTTGAGCCGTCCTGGGGCCTCCCACGGTGCAGGAAGCTGGATTGGATGTTGGGTAGTTGCAACCGAGTGGGGACTTTGCCACTGCACCGGACACCCAGCCCTGGCCTCCAGGCTTCCGATGAGAAGTCAGCTGCTGACCACATTCTCTCGCCGCTGTCAAGTTCCTCCTTGGACTTGGCCTTGAGTGCTTTCCTGTGATGTGTGTGTGGATGTCCGTGTGTCCGTCCTGTGTGGTTTGTTCACCGTCTGAGACGCGTGTGTGGATGTCCGTGTGTCCGTCCTGTGTGGTTTGTTCACCGTCTGAGGCGCGTGTGTGGATGTCCGTGTGTCTGTCCTGTGTGGTTTGTTCACCGTCTGAGGCGCGTGTGTGGATGTCCATGTGTCTGTCCTGTGTGGTTTGTTCACCGTCTGAGGCGCGTGTGTGGATGTCCATGTGTCTGTCCTGTGTGGTTTGTTCACCGTCTGAGGTGCGTAGCTAACGCTGTCCCTCAAGCGTGGGAGTTGGTGGCTGTTGTTTCTTGGAATAGCTCTCCTTCCACACCCTTCCCCTCCCGCACCCTGGCAGCCCCAGTACACGTGGGTCACTGATGCACTTACTAGGGTCCTGTATATTTCGGAGGCTCTGTTTACTTTTCTTCTTTTTTTTCTCTGATCCTCAATCTGCATAATCTCCACTGATCCGTCTTTACATGTGGGCCAACGGGGTGAGAGCAAGGGGTGCGCGCACTTCCGGGTCTCTGTCGTAAGGACGGAGCCTGCCTGCCTGCCGGACCTGGTGGTGGAGAGCCAGTGTTTCCAGACAGTGCTGCAGTCTGGGGGGCGGAGGGAGACCAAGAAACCGCTCCCTAAATGACCGCCAGCCCTGGACCACTGCCCACGTTCAGGCCGTTATGTGGAACAGAACCACAGTTGTGCTTTAAGTCGCTGTATTTTGGGGTCTTTGACACAGCAGTTTCGTCTAACGCCTAAGGTGTGGTTGGATATCTAATTATGTATAATATGATTCTGTGCTGGATTCTGTTTAGAATCTGGACATAGACTGCTAAGACTTATAAGACCTTATAGTAGGGGCTGGCGCTGTGGCACAGCAGATAAAGCTCCACCTGCAGTGCTGGCATCCCATGTGGGCGCCGGTTCGAGACCCGGCTGGTCCATTCCCTATTCAGCTCCCTGCTGTGGCCTGGGAAAGCAGTAGAAGATGGCCCACGTGCTTGGGCCCCTGCACCCGCGTGGGAGACCTGGAAGAAGCTCCTGGCTCCTGGCTTTGGATTGGCACAGCTCTGGCCATTGCGGCCATCTGGGGTGTGGACCAGCAGATGGAAGGCCTCTCTCTCTCTGCTTCTGCCCCTCTGTAACTCTGCCTTTCAAGTACATAAATAAATCTTAAAAAAAAAAGACCTTATAGTAGACATATCTTACCCATATTCTTTGGTCTTGAGTTCCTTTTTACATTTTTAAAGACTTTTTATTTATTTGAAAAGCAGAGAAACACACAGACATAAAAACACAGGGGAGAGACAGATCGATCGATCGATCATCTCATCGGCTGGTTCCCTCTCCAAGTGCTTGCAGCAGGGGCTGGAACAAGTCAAAGCTGAGAGAGCTGGCAACTCCGGTGGGTCTCCCACGTGAGCAGCAGGGACTCAGCCACCACCTGCTGCTGTCCAGGCCGTACCTGAGCAGGAAGTGGACCTGGAGCAGGGCTGTAGCTCACACCAGGCGTTCTGATTCGGGGCTGGGCATCCCGAGTGGAGTCTTAATGACTGTGCCCCATGCCTGCCAGTCCTTTCAGTTCAAACCAGAATAGACTCAGATGCAAGACGGCTGAATAGGGAAAAGACCTAACGCGTTAGACGAGGGGGAAATAGAAGAAACGCTGAGACAGTGCCTTCCCCCGGGGGTGCTGGCGAAGCTCGCAGTGGAAATTCTACAGGAGGAGGAGGGCTGCCGGGAGCAGTGTGGGAGGGGTGGACGTGCAGCAACCAGCAGAGGAACCACACACGGTCCCCGCAGCCGCTGAGAAAGGCCGCTGGAGACACTGCCAAGGGAGGGCCTTGCAGACCGCACTGCCTTTGAGTCTGGCCTCGAGCCCTAGTGGGGGATAGGGCACCTGCATGGTCCAGCAAAAAGAAAGCACGTTTGTCTCGCCCCGTACCCACGCAAGGGTGCCCGGTGGGGATAAGATGCCGTTTGACACAAGTAGAGGCTGCGGTAGCTCTTGTGTGCACCTGTGATCGGGGGTTCCACCAGAGGGAAAAATCCACGTTCCCCACTGACTTTGAGTCTAGCTGGGAGGGATAATAGGGGCTGGGCACCCAGGTAGGACTGAGGGGCCCCCAGACTCTCAACATATCCCAGGCTCCGGGGCTCAAACTTCCAAGGCGGAGGAAGACCACAGGCAGCTGGCTCTGGGAACGTCTCTGCTGTCTCTGTGGACAGGACAAGCTCGCCGGGCAGAGTGGATTGTCTGTGACTGTTGCAGCCTTGGGCTCTGTAACTGTGGGAACTCTGACTGCACCATGAGCTCAGGGTGCAGCTGGGTCTCTGGACAGTCATTGTGCCTGGCGCCAGAGGCTCAGAGCCCCCTGACTGCCTGGGGTGGGTCCCTGCAGGGGGATGCACGTTCACACTGAGGACTGCACAGATCCTTTGTGTGGTTCACACGGCAGCATGGGTGGGTGCTGCACCATTGTGCGCCAGCCCCAGGCATCGGTCACCTTGGAAGAGAGGAGGTGAGGGAGTGATTACGCCAACAGAGGTACTGACCATCCCCCCTGATGACAACAGAGGAGAGCTAGCATGTCTGCCATGGGTGCCATTAACAACAGAGGAGAGCTAGCATGCCCGCCATGGGTGCCATTAACAACAGAGGAGAGCTAGCATGCCTGCCATGGGTGCCATCCTGGATGCTCGCCCCACCCCAGAGCACTGACCAAAGCTCCCGGCCACACCCAGCACACACCTCTGGGTATTCACTGAAAGAGCAGACACTCCACTAAGCCACAGAGGCAGAGTTCAAAGATCAAATCCACCAGAGGAGAAAACCATGCATTTCTACAAATGCCTAGAAATAAATGCAGAAATTCCAGAAACAAGAATGAGGAAGACAACAGGACTCCTCCAAAGGAACGCCCCAACCCTTCAATATTAAAATGTGAAGATGAAGAGATGGATGAAATGCCTGAAAAGGAATGCAGCAGAATGATCCTAGGATTACTCAGAGGCAATGAGAAGCAAATTCATGAGGTACAGAAATCCGTACATGACAGGGAGGAAAAAGTTTTCCATGCAATTGAGATTGCGAAGAGAAATCAAACTGAAATACTAGAAATGAAGAATTCAATATGTCAAATAAAAAATACCATGGAAAGCCTTAACAGCAGACTTGGTGAGGCAGAAGAAAGAATATCTGAACAAGAAGACACATCTTTGAAAACAGACCAAAAGAAAAAAAAAAGGAAAAAAGAAAAAAATTAGAAAAATTAAAAACAATACTCAAGATTTATAGGATTCTATCAAATGACCCAACATATGGGTCTTAGGAGTTCCTAAAGGCGTGGAAAGAGAGAATGGATTAGAAAGCCTATTCAATGAAATAATTATAGAAAACCTCCCTAATTTGGAGAAAGGGACCTCCAAGTTCAGGAAGCACACAGAACTCCTAACAGACATGACCAGAAAAGGTCTCCACCACAACACACTGTGGTCAGACTCTCCACAGTAAAACACAAAGGAAAGATTCTCAAATGTGCGGGAGAGAAACACTGTGTTACTCTCAGAGGATCTCCAGTTAGACTCACAGCTGACTTCTCAGCAGAAGCCCTACAGGCTAGGAGACAATGGAGAGCCATGGTCCAAGTCTTAAACACAAAGCTGTCAACCTAGAACACGGTGCCCTGCAAGTCTCTCCTTTATGGATGAAGGTGGGATACAGACTTTGCGTAACTGAGACCAGGTGGAGAAGCCCTGTGGGGAATGTGGTGGGACAGAGCTGGGGAATCTGGAAGAGTCTGACCCAAGGCCTTGCAGCTTGGAAAACCGACAGCAGGACAAAGCCCTCTCACCTCCAGGAAGGCTGTTCTCAAGACAAGAAGTTCAAAGGGCTTGTTAGCCCGGACGTCCACCCCTCTTGTTGGGTCTGGCCATCTGGTGTAGAACTGCACGTGGCGAATACTGTCTTTAGCTAATGGTCACTGGGCTCGGTGTCAGACAACTGCAGAAATCAGAACTGCAGAGCAGGTCAGAGAGGTGGCATCCTCCTAACTCGGAGAGGACCCCCTCCCCGGGCCCTGCTTTCCTGGAATCTCTGTCTTTGTCTTTCTCTCATCACGCGCCGTCCCCTCTTCACTCTGGAAAGTTGCTCGCAGGTCACGGCACATAACAAACAGGAATGGAACGAATTTGTCACCAAACAGCCTTACAAATGATTCTTAAGGATGTGCTGCACACAGACACACAGAAACAGGGTCCTCACTATGAAAGACGGTGAAAGCAGAAAATCTCCCAGTAAAAGTACAAGGGAAATCCAAAGCAAACAATGGGAATATTTATGGGAAAATGGCAGGGCCAAGTCATTACTTATTAATATTAACCTTGAATGTAAATGGCCTCAACTCTCCAGTTAAAAGATACAGACTGGCTGAATGGATTAAAAAACAAAACCCATCTCTTTGCTGCCTGCAAGAAACGCATCTCACCAGCAAAGATACACACAGTCTGGAAGTGAAAAGATGGAAAAAGATATTCCATGCTAACAGAAAGCAGAAGTGAGCAGCTGTAGCCATCCTAATATCAGACAAAATAGACTTTAACATGAAAACTGTTAAGAGAGACCAAGAAGGGCACTATGGGATGATTTAGGGATCAATTCAACAGGAAGACGTGACTATTATAAATGCATATGCACCCAATAGCAGGGTGCCTGGCTGTTTAAAACACATGTTAATGAATTTAATGGGAGACATAGACTCCAATATGATAGCAATGAGGGACTTCAATACCCCACTTTCATCAATAGAGCAACTAACAAGAAAATCAACAAAGAAACAACAGAGCTTATCTGCACTAGGGACCAAATGGACCTAACGATGTCTACAGAGCCTTTCAGCCTGCAGTTGCAGAATACACACTCCTCTCATCAGCGCGTGGAATTTTCTTTAGAACAGACCACATGCCAGGCCGTAAGGCAAGTCTCAGCAAATTCAAAGAAATCAAAATCATACCATGCATCTTCTCTGACCACAATGGATTTAAGCTGGAAATCAGCAACTCAGGAATCCCTAGAATGTATACAAACACGCGGAGACTGAACGTTGTGCTCCTGAATGAACAGTGAATCCCAGAAGCAATCAAAAGGGGAATCAAAACACTCCTGGAAATGAACGCAGATGACAAACAACAAATCAAAACTTATGGGATTCAACAAAAGCAGTGTTAAGAGCTAAGTTTATAGCAATTGGTGCCTATATCAAGAAATTTTTGGGCCGGTGCTGTGGCATAGTAGGCTAATCCTCTGCCTGCTGTGCTGGCATCCCATATAGGGGCCAATTTGTGTCCCAGCTGTTCCTTGTTGGATCCAGCTCTCTGCTTACGGCCTGGGAAAGCAGTGGAGGATGGCCCAAGTGCTTGGGCCCCTGCACCCACGAGGGAGACCTGGAGGAAGCTCCTGACTCCTGGCTTCAGATCAGCCCAGCTCTGACCATCGTGGCCATTTGGGGAGTGAACCAGTGGAGTTCACTGTGAATCCTGAATGGAGTGCTTGGAGGAGCCTCTGTGCTCCAACTTCCCTGTGACGCAGAACGTGGCGCAGGGTCCTGGCTCCTCACTGTCACCCCCATGACACAGAACGCGGTGCAGGTCCTGGCTCCTCACTGTCACCTCCATGCAGTGGTGAAAGGTCCGAGCAAGGGCTGGGGAGCCAGCGGAGCTGTCAGAGTGGCTGCTGCTGCTGCTGCTGCTGCTGCCGGTGCACCTGGGCCAACAGGGCAAGGCTGTGCCACGTGCCGGGCACCTGCTGCGCTCACTGCAGCAGTCAGCAAACAGCCCCGTGTGCGACCCAGAGGTGGACCACCCGCCACCCACAGGCCCACCCACAGGCCCACAAGCAGCTGTCAGTCCAGGAGGTAAGGCGCCCCTCAAACACTGAGCAACACCCCCCCACCTTGTTGACCCCGGGGGCGTGGGCACTGCAGGGCCAGGGCCCACCCTGCTCCACCTGACCTCATCTTAATTTAGCTAATTGCATCATCCACCAGCTTGTTTCCAAAGAAGGCGGAGCTACTGGGCTTAGAAACTAAATGCAGCCTTGGGGAATGCAGCTCAGCCCTGTCCTTGGAACTCCTTGGAAAATGCTCCCCGCCCCCAGGGCCTCAGACCCATTGGTCAGGGCCACTCCCTGGACCCGTGCCCTGGGGAGGCCTCTGGGCAGGCAGGGAGGTCCCTTGAGGTCCCGGGGAAGGCAGGGAGGCCCAGGAGGGGCACTCAGCGGGAGGCTGCGTTTCCGAACGGCACGGGGGAAGGGTCTGGCCCCTGGCAGGGCAGCGTGCGGGGCTCCTGTTCCTGGGTGCCCTCCCCTCCCTGGCTGTCCCGGGTCCCAGGGGCCGCTGTCGGTCAGCAAGAGAGGAGTGGGTCCAGCCATGTCCCTAATCTCTGTGGCTTTGTCCCACTCACCGCCCGGCTCTGTCCTCTGCAGTCACTCCTGAGCCACCCCTCCCCACAGGCACCCAGAGCCAAGGCGGGGGCGGCCCCTTTGGTTTTATTTTGAGGTTTGTGGAAAGCACCCTAAATAGCCTGCAGGTGTGCAAGCAGGATTTCTCCCCTCACCTGGGCTCACAGCGAGGCACCCGCCTCCGCCTGGGCCGCTCCCTTTGCTGCTTCTGGAGAACAGGTTCGAGGACACCCGCAGCTTCCTCTGACCAGGAAAGGCATGGGTTCAAGGTCAGGGGTGGCCAGGGACCTGCTGTGTGACCTTCCCCAAGCTCTTGAACTCTGTTTCCTCCATCATGTGACAGAGCAGGGATCAGCCTGGGTCTGGCCGCCTGCTGTGGTCTGGGGAGACAGCAGGATCCTAACAGCACTGCGGCTCTTCCCAGGCCTCTAGTCTGCGCCGGGGCTCTGACAGCGGCTGGCACTCCAGTTCCAACGCGCGTCCCGAGCCGTGCGAGCGAGCGTCTGTATTTATAGCTCTCTCCATACAAAAATATGCCGGTTAGTCATGCCCTAATCAGAATGAGTTGGTCTAAATGATCTTCCTTTTCTCTCATTTTAATGGTAAACTTTTGCTAAAAGAAAAAAAAGCAGGGAACAGTCTCTGTGTATAATAACGGTAACACTTAAAGGTTTGAAAGTCACAGTGTTCGAGATGTAACTTTCATAAAATGCAGGTGTTCAGTTTTGTGAAACTTGCTAAAGATAGATACTTGGGAAACACCCCAGGGCCCAGACGGAATATCCCCGCCACCCCCAAAAGTGCCCTCTCACCCCCTTGAAGTCAGTCGCTGCTCCCTCCCCCCTCTGGCCACCATTGGTTCATTTTTTCTGAGTGGCAGGTAAATGAGGTCACACGGTGGCCTGCCTGCCTGACATGGTTCACTCTGTGCGGGTCCCCGGGTCACCGCAGGTGCTCTTTCTGTTGCTGAGTCACTCCTTCCATGGTACCCACGTCGGTGCACCTGCTGATGGACACGGACACGCAGCTGCTTCCGGACTGGAGGCTTTGCAAAACCCAGAGGCCTTCCAAAGGCTCATGGTAAACACCTTCTAGCAAAACAAAACCAAAAACAGTGAATGGATTTCAAAATATTTGCACCAAAATAAACTTATCTTTGAATTCCATTTGCCATGAATTTTCCGAGGTACCCCCTCACCGCTCTCCTGGAGTCTTTACCAGACATGCATTCTCTTTCTCCAGGCGTGGGCGGCTGGGCCGTCTGGCTGGGGTGCGGTTGGGGTTTTCACCTGCTGCCTAACGTCCAGGGTGACCTCCTGGAAGCAGCAGGCGACAGTGGCAAGCCTGAGTGCTCACCGTCGTCAGTGTTTCCCGTGTTTATTCGAATATTAGCTGTTCTTACAGGCAAGCAGTGGGGTCTTGTGGGGTTTAACTGATGTTCTCCTGAAGGCTAATGATGTTGAATATCATCCATGTTTCTTGTTCAGTAAGGCATCTATTCAAAGGTTTTACCCAATTTCAAAATTAGCTTGTTTCCTTGAGTTATGAGAAAGTATTTTGGATATAACTGTAGATCAGATATACGTTTACCAATATTTTCTCCCAACCTGTGGATATTTTTTTCAATTTTTTAGATGCCTTTTTTTTTAAGATTTATTTTTTACATGAGAGGCAGAGTTACAGAGAGAGAGAGAGAGAGAGAGAGAGAGAGAGAGGGAGAGGGAGAGAGAGATCCATCCGCTGGTTCACTCCCCAGATGACTGCAATGTCTAGAGCTGTGCTGATCCAAAGCCAGGAGCCAGGAGCTTCTTCCAGGTCTCCCACGTGGGTGCAGGGGCCCAAGCACTTTGTGGGGGAGGCTGAATCCGGAGAGGCCTAGAGGAACTTCCTGAGCCTGCCTCGAATTGGAAAACCTGACTTTAAGTTTCAAATCCCTGGTGGCAAACACCGCAGCCCCAGGGCGCTCTGCCTAAGGATCCTTCAGGTGGTAGAACAGGAGTGGCTAAGAGCCTTGTGCATCACAACACCCCAGCCCTGCCCGCACCTGTGCCATCCGCTCTGTACCCCAGCTGTATACATACCTCCCTGTACAATACAGTGAGACCCTGCTTCCACTGGGCTCCGCACCCCGCCTGAGTGTCCCCCGGGTTTGGGGAAGGCTGAGTGGCGGGTGGCGCACTTCCCCTCCTCGGTCAAGGCAAGCTGCGGGCAGCCAGCCGAATTCTCCGGTGGTGGCGAGGAACAGTCACCGCAGCACTTGGGCCATCTTCTTCTGCTTTCCCAGGCCATAGCAGAGAGCTGGATGGGAAGAGGAGCAGCCAGGACTCACACTGGCGCCCACTGGGATACTGACCCCGCAGGTGGTGGCTTTACCCACTACACCATAGCACCAGCCCCTCTTAGATGCCTTTCAAAGAGAACTTTTTAATTTGGATGAAATTCAATATATCACTTTTTGCCTTATTTGGGTTACTGCTTTTTGTGTCTTACCTGAGAAAATTTTGCCTGATTCTCAGGTCAGAATGACTTTCTGTGATGTTTTGGTCAGAACTTTATAGGTTCAGCTTTATAGTTAGGCCTGTGATGCATTTCAGCTTCTGTATATGGTGTGAGGCACGGGGTTGACGTTCTTTTTTATTTTTTTTCTTTGAGTATAGACGATTGTTCCTGTACCTCTTGTTGGAAAGATTTGTTTTTCTCCTTAAATTACCTTTGTATTTTTAGTAAGAACCAACATACCATGAGATACGTGATCCTGTTTCTGGATTCTCTCTTCTGTCCCATTGATCTATAAGGTTATTGTCTTCATGTAAGTCTGGAGATCAGAGTGTGGTTTTTCTGCGTGGCTTGAACATGGCTCGTCCCTTCTAAAGCTCGGGTTGCAGTTTAACCACCATGGCGAGTCACTGAGAGTGTGGAAGTGTCAGGCTGTGGGGTGTAGAGGGGCGTCTAAAGGAGGTGGCCAGGCTCAGATGAGGTCACATGGGTGTAGACCCCATGGATGCTGGCGGCTTCATAAGAAGGGACAGAAACACACACACGTTCCCCGTCTCTTGTTTTGTGACTCCCTGCTGCAGGAAGACCCCCACCAGACGTGGGCCCCCAACCTTAGACCTCCCTGGGCTACCAGGAACCTCTTTACACCCTCCTTACCCAACCACGAGCGTTTGTTATAGCAACAGACGAGGGATTGGCACATCTCCACTTTGCTCCTCTCTTGCAACCTTGCTTTGCCCCAGTTCTGCTCCGCTGATCTACTGGTCTATGTTTGCACCCGCACCACCCTGGCTCCCTCCTGCAGCTCCGCTGTCAGCCTTGAAGTGGGTAGCGTCAGTCCCCACACGTCGCTCCTCCTTTCAGGATTGTCTTAGCGCTTCTGGGTCTTCTACCTTTCCCAGTGAACTGTCAGTCAGTTTACGGAAAACGACAGACCGCAGTGCTGGGATCTCGGCTGGGATTGCACTGAAAACCCAGATCCAGTGGGGAGACCCGAAGTCTTCACGCCAGAGCCTTCCTCTCCGTGATCATGGGATGGCTCACCATCTATTTAGTTCTTTTATTTCCTCAATCTACTTGGTTGTTTTCCTTATGTAGATATTATGCATATTTTATTAAATGTATGCCTAGGTATTTCATTTTTGGGGTGCAATATGTAAACTGTGTTGATTTTCATTTGCTTACCTGCTCCGGCCTCTTTCCTGGCTCCTGTGGTCTCAGCACCCCTCGGTTCAGATCCCCCCCCACATTTCCTCACACGTCTCTTCCCACCCCCACCACGTGTCCACGTCTGTCTCTGGGTCCACTTGTCCCCTTGCTGTAAGGACGCCAGTCCTATTGCTTTAGGGCCCATCCTAATGAGCTCGTCTCCACTGGATCCAATCTGCAAAGACTCATTTCCAAGTCAGGCCACTTTCTGAGCTACTAGGGGTTAGGACTTCCGCAGATCTTACTTGGGCAACACAATTCAGTCCTTAACACTCTTGGTCTTGGGGTATGTGGCCACATCACCTTTCTAAATTTATTTTCTTACCTGCAAAACTAGGATAATTGTCATCTTTCCAGAATCATTAGGACTGTTAAATTAGGTACCGCAGATAAAGAAACTACACCACCATCAAAGACCACCCCTCCCCTGCATTGTCCAGATGCCGGAAGCCTCTCTCCCTTGTTTGGGGATCTTTCCTAGCGGCTGAGCCGCTGTCCTAAGTGGCATGCAGGGGTTGTGGAGAGAGGAATGGAGCGATGTCGGATGCAGAGCCACTTCCGGCCTGGGGGCGCCAGACGGAGTTTATGCGGTGAAACTCCCCTTGATGTCCAGCGTGAGTCCGGGTGCTGAGGCTGGGGAAGACGTCAGATGGAACAAGGAAGCTAGGGCCATTCGGACAGGAGTGGGCCGGGGCCTCTTTTACAGTACAAAATGAACTTCTTGGGGAAAGTGTGAAGTGAGAGATCGTTTCCAATCCTGTTTCCACTTACTCCACCCTAAGCTCCACTCTCCGTCCTGTAGGCTCCTGTGCGATTACTGTGGCGGGAGGGAGAGTGCCCACTGCGTGCCCAGCACCTTCCCTCCCATTGTCAGCCCCGTTCAGTCGACTTGGGAGTTTGCTGATGAGAAATCTGATGAGAAATCAAGGCTGCTGAGCGTGCAGCGGGGCCTTGAACCTGGGTCTCACTTCCCAGTGCTTTGGGGCCAGTGGGCCGGCTTTTGTGCCCAGCACGCTGCTCTGTGGGGTCTCTGCGTTGTCTCCTTCTGTGTACGCGTTTGAGGGCCTCAAGTGCAGAACCTCATCAGATGCAGTCAGGTCTTGGCTGTGGTGTCTAGCAGAGGTGCATGCTGGGAGGGCTTGCCCAATGTCCGGTGGCGCAGTTAGAGGTGGGGGTGGGGGTGGGTAGATGAACAGATGCAGCAATCAGCATCCTCCCGGTGAGGGTTCTGCCACCAGCCTGTGCAGCCATCCTGGGCCGCCCCAGGAGCCCCAGGCCACGGGCGGGGACCAAGCTCTTCCCTGTAGAAGGGGACTGAGCGGAAGGACAATGAGGGGGAGAGAAACGGATTCCTTGGGAACGCCCTCCTCTCTGACCTGAAGCCGTGCTGGTGCGGTCCCAGCCCCCGAGCCTGCCGTGCCGTGCTCTGGCTCCGGCTCTTTCCCAGGCTTGCTGGGGCAGCGAGGGCTCAGTGCGGGTCGCCGTTGAGAAATCTTTCTGAAGCCGACGGGGCTTCTGTAGGAGGGAGGCACACTTTTTAGCCTTTGTCCCTAGTTACAGCGATTTGAGCCCTGAGCCGTGTTCATTTCAAAGTCAATGTACCCCAGGAGCTGAGCGAGCTCAGCGCCCGAAAGCTGATGGTGTCATTTTTGCAAAAGCCAGACACTGCGTACATCTACCTCACTTCCATTCTAAAAGCGTCAAAACCAGGGTCCTTTGTGAGGCTGGTTATCTGCTGCAGACAAGCAGCCAAACGCTCAGGGAGAGCCGGGCTCTGTCAGTCTGTGTGGCTGATGGTTTTGGGCATCCCCTTAGCTTAGCCCCCGGCGCGCCCTGCACTGCCCGCAGGCTTTGCCTCCAGCATTTCTCAGGAGCCTTGGACTTGCGGGTTTTGTCTCTGTTGGAGGGGTTCCCTCCCAGTGGTGCTGGCTGTATCGCATGCTTGCTTTGCCTGCTGGGTTTTTCTGTGTTCACACACTCTTTCCTCCTGGAGGGCAGGGTCTTGTCTTACACTTTCCTGTGGGCCCCTCGCCGTCTTGCAAGGAGAGTTCCGGGAGAGCTTGCGGGTGGAGGGTGCGTGCATGTGTGTGCAAGCGTAGAAGCACACGCGTGCCGGTCCCAGGGATGGAAGAGTTAAGGAGGCAGCCCCCTGGGAGGCAATCAGCCGACAATTTGTAAGCCCAGCTGCTTGGGGGTGGTGTGGGCGGTTGATGCCAGGACAAAGTCAGCAATTATCATGGAAGAGAATTTATAAGGGGAATCTTGTAGGGGATCAGCCGGGATGACGTTTTCCTCTAACCCCCAAACTCCAGTTTCCTGCCCTGGTTCCCCAGAGAGGGAGAGGGACTGGTTTACACAGAAGGGGAGAGACTCCATACTCAAGGGCAGGAAAAGACAGCGCCGCTGAGAACACCCATCAGCGGGTGGACCACGTGGAAGGGTGGATGGCTTCCGGGGCCAGCAGTGCATGGGACCCCGCCCTGGGTTCCTGTTCGCAGTGTCTCTCCTGCATGGTCACCGTGGTGTGCAAGCCCGCCCTTTCTGTCCGATGGTGTTGTGTTCCCTGCTAGCGACTTGCCCATCCCAGGAAGATCCGCGGGGAGTGTCCCAGGGTCCAAGCGGACACGGATAGGACAGAGCTCTCTGCCCTGGTCCCGGGCGCTGCCGGGACACCCTCCCTTGCAGCCAGTCCTGCCAGGGTGAGTTGCTGCGGCCAAGCCGTCGTCCAACTCCAGGGTTTAGCTCCTCTCCTGGATGTACCTTAAATTAGAATTTCAGTCTCCTCCTGGCAATAAAGGCAGATTCTTTATACCTAAAATCCAACTCCAGAGTCTGTTAGTTGTCATTTTTGCTAAGATGTCATTTGTGTTTTGTGTTTTTTCCTTTGAAAGGCAAGCACACAGGATATGGTGGCTGACTACTCAGGCTGCCACCACAAAATATCATAGGCTCGGGGCTTACAGAACAGGAAAGGGGGCCGACACTATGGTGTTGCGGGTTAACCTGCCACCTGTAACACCAGCATCCCTTATGGGCGCTGGTTCGAGTCCTGGCCGTTCCACTTCCCATCCAGTCCCCTACCAATGTGCCTGGGAAGGCAGCAGAGTGACCAGGTCCTTGGACCCCGGCACCCACATGGGAGACCCAGATGAAGCTCCTGGCTCGGGGCTTTGCCCTGGCCCAACCCTGGTTGTTGTGGCCATTTGGGGAGTGAGTCAGCAGAGAGAAGACCCTTCTCTCTCCCTTTCTCCCTCTCTCTGTGTAGCTCTGCCTTTCAAATAAATAAATCTTTTAAAACAGAGAGAGAACAGGAATCTATTCTCTCATGGTTTTGGGGCCGGAAGGTGAAGGTTCCTGCTGACTGGGTCTCTGGTGAGGACCTTCCTCTTCCTCGCTGTCCTCACACGGCCGTTCGCACTCTGCTTATAAAGATGTCAATTCTACCACATTAACCTGAATTATGTCCTTAGATCCCCCGCCCACCACCAAGTTCACTACAGAGGGGTTAGGGTGTCAAGGTATGAGTGGTGGTTTTTTTTTTGGGGGGTGCACATTCTGTCCCCTGGGACTCGCGGTTGGCGTTTTGGGCCCCAGCAGTGCACAGGGCTCAGGCATCAGGAAGCAGAGACCTCGTTTGACAGACTGGGAAACGTGGGGCAGTGACATAGCCAGCGGAAGCCAGAACGGGCTGCGTCTGCTTAGGGTGGAGGTGACACACGTGCAGGTCATCAGGGAGACTCCCAGATGCACTCCTGTTTCGCCAGGTCCGTGCTCCCCCGAATCTGGCGGACAGCGTGCCGGCAAGGGTCCAGGGTCGCCGAGCGGAAGTCGGAGCCCCCGACTGATGTGTTTCAGCATCAGTTCTTCCACACCGAAGCCTGCATGTCTCGCCGCCCATCCTCTGGATGGCGCACAGCACCTGCAGCCGGTCTGCGTGAAACCCAGGCTCCCGCGAAGCACGCAGAGCAGGTCTGGGGCCTGCGGATGATGGGCACGGAGCACTCTCACTCTCACAGCTCAGCCACTGCCCCCGTTTCTGTGGAAGGAGGGGGAGGAAGTCAGTGTGCAGGAGGCTGGTGAGTCGGGGGCTCCCTCCAGTAGCCTGCTCCTGGCGGGTCGTGGGCGCCCCCAAGGCAGAGCGGAGCCCCTCTGTTTACTGGGGGTGGGGAGCCTGAGACACCCCCCCCCCCCGACTCCAGGCACTTCCCACCCGCAGCCCGCCGAGCCCTCTGCAGCTGATTCTCTCAGACCCAGGGTGTGACTGACACCTGCCACAGTCGCGGCCGGCTGAGACGGGATCCCACGCTCTTCACACACACAGTCGTTTCTCAAAGAGGCATTTGCTTTCTCGGGAGAAAATGTATGACGTGGGGTTTTAACAAGCGAGTGAGTTTACAGAGTGGAGGGGCAGGCGGCCTGTGTCGGCGAAGGCCTGAGTGGATGTGTTTGATTTCAGCGAGCGGCCCGCCGCGTGCCCGGGAGCTGGGCGAGCTCGTTATGTTCTGAAACGGCCCCACGCAGCAGTGCCCAGGCTGGGGGGGACATTGACCCTGCTCCCCTGGGCCCCAGACACTCTCTGGGGGTGGGAGCCACTTCTTGGCTAACACTTGCTTTGGGGGCTGGCACTGTTACTCAGCACGGTAGACCAGTTGCCACCTGCGACATTAGCATCCCCTATGAGCACTGGTTCAAGTCCCGGCTACTCTGCTGCCCATCCAGGTCCCTGCTGGGGCACTTGGGAAGGCAGAAGAAGATGGCCCAAGTCCTTGGGAGCGCTGGATGGAGTGCCAGGCTCCTGGCTTCAGCCTGGCCCAACCCCAGCCATTGTGGCCATTTGGGGAGTGAACCAGCAGATGGAAGACCTGTCTCTCTGTCTCTACCAATCTCTGTAACTCTGACTTTTAAATAAGTCTTAGGAAAACAAAAGCCCAGTAGCTTTTATCGCCATAGTAATCGCAGATGAAGCCCTACAGGGGGTCAGGGGTGGCTCTGTTTGTGACAGGTTGTTCCAGGGGCTCTGCGGTCAGGGAGGTGTCCGGCGTGGACGAGTTGCTAAGATCCGGGTGTTGTGGGGCATCGCGGCTCATGTCACAGAGCTTTGGTTGCGATCCTGAAAGATGCCCAAACTGCGCATGCGCGGAGGGGCTGGGCGTTAGGGATGAGGGCGAGCACGGCGTCCCTTTTGGAGTCTGAAGAACTCGGCATTCACTGCCTCCTTTGCTTCCCACAGCAGCGTTGCACGTCGTTGCTACCCTGATGCGTCCAGCTCATCCATCCATGTGCACACTCAGAGGGGGTAAATGATTGGCGCGTTAAGGGGAGGGACAGACACCCAGGGCCACACATTTTCCCAGACACGACCCCTGCGTTCTCCCGCCTGGGAGGTTTGGGTGGGAAAGGTGACCCGTGTGGGGAGCGACCCGGACTGGACTGAGTTACTGGAATTAAGACTTATTCTATGCATCTGCTCTCCCACAATATGGCGCTGGGAGAGGAGAAAACAGCTTCTACGCAGCTGCCTCTTGCCAACTTGAGTGATGACCTCCAGGAGCTGATCCTGCTCCTGATTGGAGGAGAGCAGCGTACTCGGCGTGTGGGCAGCCGAGTTGGGATTGGCGGAAGAGGACTATAAGGGAGGAGAGAGACAGCATGCACCAGGAACATCTAAGGGGAACATCTAAGAGGAACACCTGTGCAGCCCCCCAGAGAGCCGGCCGGCGGTGTGCCGCTCCCCTGCGGAAGTGGGGAAAGTGGCCAGGGGGAACCGCCCTTCCACGGAGGTGGAAGGGACGGCAGCCAACCCGGGAAGAACCAGCAGCAAACCCGGGGAGGGCCGAGCAGACGAAAGAACAGCGCAGGGTCCTGTGTCGTTCCTCCACGAAGACGGGGAGCGACAGACCCGAGCCTTGTAAGGACTCCAGTCACGCTGCACCAGGCTCCACCAGGATTCATCGGCCATCTTAACTTGGCTACACCAGCAAAGACCCTGCTTCTAAGTGGGGGTGCCAGCTGCCGCCACGGCACACTATTAATCAAGAGGTTGGTGTTGCCACCAACGGTCCTGGCACCTGTCACACTGTCAAGCAGATCACAGCCGTGCCACTGCCCATGCAGCCCAGCCCAGGGCGTGAACGGAAGCCTGTGCTGTGGGCGCTGCCTCGCTGAGGACAGCGGGTGGGAGGGAGGGAGGGGGCTCCACCCAGGCGGTCACAGACCTGCACCTGCCTTTTCCTCGAAGGTGAGTGCTTAGAACACGGGCTTTGGCTTTCTCTCAGCTCAGAGTCAGATGTTTCAGGAAGGATGAGCGCTGTTGTCCGTCCAGGGAAGCCAGGTTGGGTGAGGAGCAGGGGACAGGCGGTGAGAGGAGAGAGGAGGGGAAGCACATAGAAAGGCCTGGTCTCTGGAGCAGCCATGTCAGACATCGGGCAGGGGGCGGTGAGGAGGGGCCAGTGTCGTTACCCTCCTGCCCCTTGTTGCGGGGAGCTCACCTCGGTGATTCACTCCTCCACAGCGCTGGGTTGAGTCAGAGCCCTGAGCAGCCACCAGGAAGACAGAGCCCTGCACCGCGCCCCATTCACACCCTACAGGAAACAGGAGGAAGAGCCAGGTCACCTGTGCCTGCAGGAGCAGCCAGCAGCTTCCCTGGTGGCTTCCCCTGGCCACTGTGCTGGGGCAAGTTCAGGCATTGTGGGCTGGGCTGGCTATAGGTGCACAGGCTGCTGCCGGCTGGGCGGGGCTGGCCAAGTATGTGCAGTGCCCATCTAGGTCGCCCACCTGGAGGAGGTGTAGCGAGGCTCTAACAGGTGGACACTCTGGCTGCAGCCCTACAGTTGGCCTTGAGCTGGACACTGGGCAAACCTGGAGGCACAGATCTGGGTTGATTCGGTCTCTACATGTCTCGACTCATCAGTTGTGGATTTCAATGACCAGCCAAGGCTGGGCTTCCGGTCTGGCCATCCTGGCCCAGTCCTGCTGGGCTTCCCAACCTAGAGCCTGCTGCAGGCTGGTGGGGCTTGGCGGGGGCTGCCCTTGGCTGACTGATGCTTCCTGTCACAGGCATTGTCCCTGGTAAGCCTCTGGCACCTGCTGGCTCCTCTCCGCCCCAGAGATCGGGGCCCCTTGCCTGCACTGGGACGGCTATGCCCTCCATCAGGCCTGGTGGAAAGACGGAGATAGCGACCAGACCAGGGCAGACAGGGCAGGTTGGGAGCCCGGGCCGGGAGGAGTTCTCAGCAGAACTGGCTCCAGCCTTCTCTCTCCTGAGCAGGCTCTCATTTTTCATATCGGACAGGCTGAGAGTTTTCCAAACTGCAAGCTCTCTTTCCCTTTTGACGAGCAGCTCCAGCTGAAATCCCTTCTCTTCCCGCGCTACACCAGAAGCACTCGAGCGGGACCGGGCCATACCTTCCGCTGCAGGCAAGCAGTTCCAGCCGGCTGGTCCCCGGGACCTGAACACAGTGCAGCCCGGTTCCCGGCCACTTAATGACAGGAATCGCCTCTCCGTGATTTCCAGTCCCCTCTTCCGTCTGAGCCCTTTCCCACCGGCCCCTCTGCCAGCCCTCTGTCCGCAGCCACTGAGGCGCCCTCGAAGCGGATCCAGGCTTCCTCCAGGCTCTCTCACAAGCGTGCAGGGCTGGGATGTGTGTTTGTGGCTTCAAAGTGGTTTTGGTGAAGGCACTGGCTGGTGAGGCCAGGGAGGCTGCCAGAGCCACAGCAGAAAGCCCCACGGCTGAGGGGGTGGTGCTCGTCTGAGGACCCGGCACCCACCACTCTCCCCGCGCTGCGTGCCGGCCCTGCAGGCCCCCCAGGAAGCGTGGCCAAGGACAGGAGCCCCTGCGTGGGCAAAGCAGGTCCTCGGCCACCTGCCCATTGCACAGTGAGAGACTCCGTCCCCGGCGCCTCCTGTCTTTGCTCCGACTTCGGCCCTGCCTCGATGCTGCCCTTCCCTGGGCCCTCAGCCCCCACCTGTGTAGGTTTTTGCCATTCGCGTCTTTCCCAGCGAGGGCCACCTCCACCCTGACTCTCCACACCGCACCTGGGTTTCCGAGTGCCTGTGAGTGCTGCTCCCACCCCGCCTGCCTTCCGGGGAGAACAGACAGTGGCCTTGGAGCCAGCGTGGGCTTCAAATGGGGGGGGGGGGGCGATTTTGTCCCTTTCGCACCGCCTGAACAGTGAGAACTGTGTTCTTTGCCCGGGCTGCCCTGGGGCAGATTGGTTGGGGTGAACTACTTCCGGCCACGGGGTCTCATTGTTCGGAACCCTTCTTATACTTCCAGATCCTTCTCTGCCTGTTTCCACAGGCACAGCCCCGTCCTCCCCAGAAGTCCTCCTGCCCCACCCAGCACAGCTGCTCAGGATCCACCGAGGAACGGAGTGAGAGCCCTCACCGTGTGCAGAGCAGGGCAGCCTGGTTCCGACATGCACCAGTGGTCACGGCTGTAACCGAGGGTTGGAAGAGGAAGCACAGGCCGCGTCTGGATTCTCTGTCATGCTTCCTTCCCCTGTGCCCCGGTACCAGTGTGGGCGGAGGATTCGGTTTCCAAGTCCCAGGCTTCTAAGGCTAACCATCTATTTTGGCTAACAGAGTGGAGAAGGCACTTTTTTTTTTTTTTTTCAAAAAAATTATTTATTTATTTGAGAGATAGAGCCACAGACAGAGAGAGGTCTTCCATCTATTGGTTCACTTGCTAAATGGCCATAATGGCTGGAACTGTGCCTATCCGAAGCCAGGAGCCAGGAGCTTCCTCCGGGTCTCCCACACAGGTATAGGGGCCCAAGGACTTGGGCCATCTTCCACTGCTTTCTCAGGCCATAGCAGAGTGGGGTTGGAAGAGGAGCAGCCAGGACTCAAACCAGTGCCCAGAAGGGATGCCGGCACCGCAGGCAGAGGCTTAGCCCCCTATGCCACAGCACTAGCCCTGACACTTTTTAAAAATCAATGTTACCCCTTCTTTCCCGCTTTCTGCTTTTGGGTTGGGTCCCCTGAGGACCGCTGTAGGGAAGTAGCCAGGTCGCCATCACAGTGACATTTGCCTTCTGGGTCCGCTGGTGCTGCAGTCTTGGGAAGCTCGCTCGGACCCTGCCTCTGTTTGACTGGAAGCGAGAATTCGGGACGTCTCAGCCTGGGGCCCTGGCTCCTTGCCGGCTTCGATTCAGCCGATTCCGGGTTTTAAGCCTT